>NC_054058.1:79627003-79969503 GCF_017639655.2 Falco naumanni | reverse complement strand
ATTACTCCTCAGTTCCTCACCTCTCTCTGTAGGTATATGTATATCGAATGTATATAAAATAAAACCGCAAGCAGATCTATAGGTGAATTTCTAAAGAGGGGGACTTTAAAGACAATGGAGTGTTTGCACTTCAGGTTTCAAAGGCGCATGTTTAATTACTGACAAATGCAGGTATCAGGATGTCTAAGAAGAACAAAGAGCTCGATATTTGCATTTGAATTATTATTTTTCCCAAGCAATTGATTCCCGCCGTTGTTACACAGACGCTGTCCAGGGGAAGGGAAAGCCGGCTCTCTCCCAAAGCCCTGTGTTGTGGCAAGCCCTTCTGTGCCAGCGCCGGCGACCAGTGTCGTCGTCCACACCCCCCCCCCCCCCCCCCCCCCGCTTCCCCCCCCCCCCCCCCCCCCGCCCCTTCACGGAGCCAGGATTTCCCCCAAGTGCTGGAGATCACTAACTTGTGTGTTTAATTCGTTTCAGAAACACAGGAAAGCAATTTGCCAACGCGAAGCCTCGGGAAGCCCCGACGATGCGGTGCCTCTCTCCACCGCGCTGCCCCGCGGCGGCCGGGCCCGCTGCGCCCTGCCCCGCTCTGCCCTGCCTGCCCAGCCCCTACCTGCCCTGCCTGTCCTGCCCAGCCCCTGCCTGCCCTGCCCCGCCCGGCCCCGCCCTGCCCCACCCTGCCTGGCCCCGCCCTGCTCTGCCCGCCGCCGCCCGCCGCGCCCTCCGCTCCGCGCTGCTCCGCGCCGCTCCGCGCCCTGCCGCGCCGCGCTGGGCCGAGCCGTTCGCCGTTCAGCCCGTCCTGAGCCGCTTCTCCCTGCGCTCGGAGCATGCCGCACACACGTGGCAGCTGGCGACACAAAATCAGCCCCTCTCCCCACCACCAGCTTAGATTTATTCAGATTAAAAGTTGCCCCCCCCTTCTTTATTTATTCATTTATTTTCCTCCGTCCCCTCTCGAAAGCGGTAAATAAAGCTCATTTGCATGTCTTTGCAGAAAGTTGCTGCCGTACTAGAATAGAAACCGGGCTTACCTAGTTTGGCAGGTTATGCAAAGTAGGATTGGCTGGATCAATTAGAGAATTATCTATTTATGAAATGTCTAGCTGCAATGAAAAGAGCTGGTACAATTATGAACTGTTGTCTTGACAACTGGGAAGGACTGATTGGATCATTTTATCAGTAGGGTTGCTGATTTCAAAAGCAAGCTGCCGAAAATAGTAAGGGACTTGGGTTTCAGAAAAGGGATTTTTTTTTTTTTTTTTTTTTCTTCCTTCTTCGTCTTAGCTAGTAGGGAAAAATGTAAAGGGGGTGGGGAGAGGGAAAAGGGTTTCGCCGGGAAAGGTCCGTGATGCAGATTTATTGGCAAAAAGCCAGAGTTGCTATTGTAAATTTCCTCGTCGGTTTCAATGTCAACCCAAGCTCGTATTTGAACCCGGAATCAGGGCAAAAGCATTATCGCTCTGTCACTTTGTTGCCAGAAGTGGAATTTTTTTTTTTTTTTTTGGTTAATATTTTACTGTTACATCTGACAGGATTTCACATTTTCTGTAGCCCGCCTTTAGTACGTTGAACTGCCAGACAGAGAAATTAATACCCTGAGTGACTGTATTTTAATTAAGCAATTTCATGCAAATTACAAATTTTAGATTGCCAAATAATATATTGCACAAAAATTGTAGGCTGGCTGATCTGATATGCATGGAGTATTACTCTTCCAGGCGCTGTGCATACATGGGAAAATGAACAAAAATGCTAATTTCCAATCTACTATGCAAACGGTAAAAGATGCCTATTTAGATACATATGCTTTCCTTAGGATGGGTAAACAGTTCTTTAATTTAATATAGCTGACACTTGAAGATGTGTTTTTCTCTTTTGCGAAGATAATTTTTGCATCGAACAAGTAAATGAGAATTCAAGTAGAAAACATCTTGTTAATGGCGACTAATAAAAACTAATACTGCATGCAATATAATGATATTAAACCTTGTAGCTGGTACATAAAGCAAGATCGTTCCTATTGTTGCTCTGTCGGTGAACACCAAGTACGCTCCCCCACCAAGCGCGCGCCGGCCGGCCGGGGTACCGCTCGCGCCGTGCGCGGCCGGCTGCGCCGTTACCGGGCGCCTGGAGGGGCCGGCGGCGGGAGGCCCGGGCGTGACGCGCTTTACGCAGCCCGGGCGGGCGGCCGCCCCTTTCGGCCCGGGCAAACGCCGGCCGGAGCCCGCGGCCGCCCCGCTGGCCCGCGGCCGGGGCCGCCCGGGCGGAGGCGGCGGCTGGCGCCCCGCACCCCGCGCCCCGCACCCCGCCGCGCAGCCGGGCGGCGCCGGGGCCAACGCCGCCGCCCCGGGGCCCGCTGCCGGGCGGCGCCTCCCCGCCGCCCCACGGCCGGCGGCTGCCGGGCACGGCGCCGCTGCCAACGGCCCGGGCCGGCGGCTGGGCGGCCGCCCTGCGCACGGCTTCCCCCGGCAGGAGCCGGCGGGGCCCCGCAAGCGCGGAGCTTGCGCGGCGGGGTGCGGGCGGGGGCCGGGCGGCTCTGCGCCCGAAGCCTCTCTGCGGAGGGGGCGAGCAGCGCCCGGGTGGCCACGCGCGGGCCAGCTCCCCCCTGGGTTTGGCCGCTCTCTCGGGGGGCGGCCAGCAGAACACGCAGCCGCGGTTCCGCAGAGCCTCTTAAGATAAAACTTTGCGCGAGCCCCGGCGTCCTCCCTCAGCCTTTCATCCCCGGGGGCTGCTCGCCTGCGGAAAACCGTCAGGGTTTGCCCCTGCTTTTGCTTTCCGTTTTAACGACTTGATTTCCCAGCACCACGAACGAACATCAGCGTCTCTGTAGAAATCAGCTGAGGCTTCCCAGATGCTGCGCACAATTAAGCTGGCTGCAGCTCCAGCAGCCCTCCGGACGGTACTTACAGTCGTGCCTGGGAGCGGGTGGGTTTGCAAGCCCCGAGCATCTTAGCCACGTTCAGTGGTTAGGTAGGCTGAACCACGACAGGGCTCAAGTGTAGAGCACTGATCTGAATCGTAACCACGCTACAGCTAATATTTTTCCCTCTTTATAATTTTTTTTTTTCAGGACACACACAACGACACAGGTTTAATTAACACCCCACCCACCCCCCTCAGTGTTTCAAAGTATAGACAGCTTATCCTCAGAACTAGTTTATACTAAATGTCTTCTTACCCCCCCCCAAGTTGTAAACAGTGTGTTCAGGCTTTGTGTGAGGGTCCAGTTGCTGATTTTACTGGAAACACAGGGCTGGTTGTTGGGGTAAAGCATTATTCACTGTTGGCTGGGCACATTTACTTTGCAAGACTTCTGCTGCTGTTGTTGCTAAGTTCTTCCAAATGTAAATCGGATTTGGATTTAGGTACTCTGAGATACTTATTCGTGTTCCATGATAAGAAAACAATTATTTATTGTCATGTTCACTCTCTGAGATTCATGGAAACAATGAAGACATTGATGTATTTTTGTGCGTAATTTAATACAGAACTTTAGCACAATTTTTGCTTGAGATTTTGGTGGAAGTGTCAGTGTGTCTTTAGTTGTTTATGGTGAAGACACAGTTCAGATTGTTGGAAGCAGGCAAAGTCCAGAGGCCCCAATATCAGAAAAGCCTTTTTCCTCCTTACAGAACATGGGTGGTTATATATATGAAGGGTATATAGGGTTAGGATACATGAAGATCATTTGTAAACAGCTGCAGCAAAGCTGGGTTGTATTTTCAGTTACACTAACCGTGTTTGTCCATACTAGGCTGATGCTCCTGGAAGCAGCATTTGTTCCTGAATCATTACATACTCATGCAGAATTTTTGGTCTTTATTGTCCAAGTGCAATTTTAGTACTGTGATTCATATACTCTCTCTGCTTGTAAAGCAGTAAAAATTAACTGGAGCTTTCTAAGCAGAATTTTCCGTTGACATCACTGGAGAATCTGCTTAAAAACTGTTGGTATCATATGGCCAATGGAAAATAGACTATGCATGAAGAGAAGTATCTGGCTAAACTATAGTACCTTCTTCTTTTTAAAAAAGAACCACCATCACAGAGTTTCGCTCTAATTAAGTTCTAGTCAAACGGTCCATAGCAAATAACATGATCAAAATCTTTTGGGCAATTTTCTTCAGAAAATAGTCAATAGTAAGTTTTTCTGTTTGTTTTTTAATCAATAAAACACTTTCATTTTCAGTCAAATAATATTCTGGGAATTTCTCTACCAGCTGTCAAGCAGTTTGCTGGAATTATTTCTGTTTCATTATTCAACCAGCTTGAGGGTTTTCACTCTTGTGGTATTTGGCAGGGCAAATATTTTCAATACCTGCATCTGACCATCTTATTAACTGTGAAAAATTTCACTTAAACAATAAACACTGTTCTGCCAAGAAATCACAGCAACTTATCCCAAAGTACATTACTCAATCAAAAAATCTTGGGCAACATTCATATGACCTTTGCCTGCTTTCAAAATGCAACATTAATGCTTTTTTTTTTCCTCTAGAATTCTCCATTGAGCAATATGGGTTGGTTTTTAAAAGATAACCCAAGAGTTTCAGCAAAACAGTTATTATACTTGGGATAATGGTATTCAAAGGGACTCACCTTGCAACCTTTACACACACAAGCGCTTAACTCTTACTTACGTAAGGACAACAAGGACTACTTGTATGTATAGGGGTTGCAGGGTCAGACTCAAAAGCCCCCAATACGACAAAGCATTTAAGAGTAAGAATTACTTTGGTCTTTTGCTGTATAGAGCTGGAGTGCTGAGCTGGGGCCATAACTGACGTGGTGGCTGATGTTCCTGGAGTTAAAGGGTTTTGTAGGAGTCTTACTTTATGTTTCCAATACAAAATTAGGAAAGTATTTGGAAAAAAGGTTGATATGTGAGAAACAGGGAGGTGGAGATGTATTAACATGTGAATACAGGATAGTAATAAGGACACGACTTCCAGATCTTTCAGGTAGACTTCTCCAGGGTCAAGGAAAGCTAACAAAGAAGCTAAGCTTCTTGTACAGCTCCTATGTACTGGGATTTCTTGCAATTAAATTTTTGCCATTGACACCAAAGTTTTTCACAGAAATTAATTTGTTTGTCAAAACATTCTTGGGGAAAGCATCTCAGCTTCAGGGAGGGATTTCAAGACTGAAACAGAAAAAGCATTTCAGAATAACACTTTGCTATAGGCAGACCAGGGCAGCATCTGATCCATGGGTGGAAGCTGAACTTTGACCTACCACATTTGAGACAGGTGCCCTAATCACCGTTGACTAGCCTGTGCCACACTTTCTCTTTTTTTTTAATAGAAAACAATTTTATTTTCTTGGGGACTGAAAAACAGTTTCAAAAATTTTAAATGCTTCATGCAGAGGAATTCTTACTTTCCTGCCAGCTCTTCCTATACAACTTGGAAATCTGAAGAAACTTCATCCTTACACAAAAGAGTCTCAAAAGAGCAAGATTTGACCCCTGTGAGACTGGCAAACTATTTTGCAAATACTTTCCATTTGAATGACTGAGTTGCTCAAAATTTAGTAAATTGGGATATAGCTCTTACCAAATAAATAAAAAAAATAATATGAAAAGACAGGAGCATTAATTTGTCCTGTGTTAGAGAAACACAGTTTGCACCATTAGGTCAATATTTCCATTCCCAATCTGTTATCCAGGGATGTATAACTTAGCCATAAACATTCATTTAGAACTGCAATGAGGCATAGGAATGTATCAAACTTGAATGTAGCCTTGGATAATTTTTAAATGACAGAACGGCTAGCAAAAAGGCAATTCATTTTTGTACTCTCTCAATTCAAAAAGTAACTCCCACTGTTTAGGCAGATAGCCTACATCGTTGAAGAGAGCACTTCTGGCACCTAAGTAGAAAACCAAATATGAAATAACTCTTTCATCTCCTACAGAGACTCAGACTGATTTATATTTACTGTATTAAAAAAGAAAATATTTATAGTGTCATTTTTAGCATAGGTTTTGCATAAAATTCAGTTATGGTGAAAGCTGTTGCATCCCCAGATGATGTCAATGGAGAAACGATTCTGCTCACCATGCCTTTTACGTCTGTGTTTAGGAGCTAGACAAACACAGCGTAGTAGTGTTAGGGACATTGTTATAAACAACTAGGGCATAAGAAGCTCTCAGGAGCTGAAGTTATTTTGATATTACTGGATGGAGAAAACTCAGTATGTGCCTTGCTAGCTCAAAGCATGTCTTTGGAACACAAAAAGAAACTTCTTCCTGGAACACTTATCTGGAAACATGGTAAGCGGCACCAGCTATTGCCAGTTTCCAAAATACAGGACAGCGAGTGGGGGAGAGTGGCTCAGCCTTAGGAAGCCCAGTAGCATCCTCTTGGCATTAGAAGCTCTCCCTGATTACGTTAAGGGCAGAGTTTCTGAGGCTGTGGAGAGCTGCCCGTCGTGGTTCCTGCTGGGCATCCCTCCACTCTGGGGAAGGTGAAACACGATTCCGAAGGATGACAGCATTCCTCCAAGGGGATTACAAAAGCTGCCCTGACTGGTTAGGCCATGAAATGGCTGGAAGCCTTGGAAGTGATGCAAACCAGGGAGTAGTAAAAGTCTGGCTAAGCTTCGTATCTAGGCTGTCAGGTAGGAGGGGACTGTGTGGAACTCAAGCTCAGCAGAAGGAAGACAGGGGACAACTGGGGTTTTCCTCTCTTTGTTGCAAGGACATGTTGCCAGTGGGTGCTATCTGTCTTAAAGTCAATAGATTTGCAGCCATCTGGCTGAAATACTGCACAGTTTGTTGGTTGTTGTTTTCTTTTTTTTATTATTTTTTTAACATTTACTGGCCCCTAGTTGTTCTGAAGCATTGACACCATTTCCTTCTGTTCAGCTATTCATTTCTTATTGAGCTAGGCCACGGCTGGAAATCATGTTCATGCAGATTTTCCTTCTTCTCTGATATCATCATTCAAAGTTCCACTCTGATTAAATGCTAATAACCGAACAGGCCTTCCACCAAAGACATGCATTCGTATGCATTTTGAGACATAATTCATGGCACTGTGTGACATTATCCTTACCACAAAGATGATTCAGTGCTATGAGAAATAAATACCAGTGTTTAAAAAAATCTTTTCTAACTTGTTGAGAAGTAACTCCAGGCCCTGAAATTCCTTTGCATCACACTGCACAAAAAGAGTGATTATATTAATGCCATGACTATGGGTCCAGGCGAGGGGAGAAAAAAGAAAGACAGATTTTTGGAAAAAGGGTCTGTCTAATGTATAACACCTGCACGTGCACGAGTCCCACACCTACTAGCACAGAGCTAGGTGACGGGGAGAAGAGCACATACTTGGGCAGTGCAGGTAGGCGCTGGGGAAATACTATCTGTGTGCAGTAAGTCCCATGGCAAAGCATGATAGTGCTATCAATATTATTAGCAATTATTGCACTGTCAGCTCCTCTGCAGATTCCAGGTAATTTCAGTGGCACCATCGTAAGGCCACAGATCTGAGGAGTTTGCAGAAACAATGGTGCCACAAGACCCACAGCTCTGAGCACATCAAAAGTGCTTCTCACGGGTGTTGTTTATTTTGTCGTTTCAACCTTTTCTCTGCTTCTCCACTATCAAAATAAAAAATAAAATAATAATAATAACAAAAAAGTAAGGGAAAAGGAAAGAACTGAAAGAGTGCAAAAAGAAAGAAGGGAGGAAAGAAGGTAACTGCCTGTACTTTTTATTTTGTCATTGGTGTTGAAAACAACAGCATCTGGCATCACGCAGAACATTTCAGTCATTATGTTATCCACTGTACTTAAAGTCTGCTTCAGTACAATGTTTCAGATTAAAATGTCAAAGTTTATGCTCAACTGGCCCCAGATCTATGGGTTTAGAAGAATTTTTCCATGGGTTCCTGATCTCCACACATTCTTCATTCTGCATGGCTGCAAGCCATGCCTCATAAAGGTGAGAATGTGGCATAACTGTGCAGCCTTGAAACCACAGTTCTTTGTGGTATGCTCTTCAGTTTTGTGTAAGGCCAAATGTATGGCCAAATTCTAGTTACTTTAGTCAGTTCCATGGGCTGACACAACCCGAGGAAAGGAAATCCACAGAATTTGAACTTCAAATTAAATATACATGTTTTCAAACACAGTTTATGTTCACAAAAGCTGTAATACTATGTTTCACCCATTCAGGTGGCTTCAGCAGAAACTTTATATTAAAAATAAAGTGTTTCAAGCTATTTTGAAGTCCAATCAGAGGATAACGTGTTATGATGGGTAGCACAGTTGGTAGTGATTTCTGTATTTTAACACCTCATGTAATCATACAGCATTTGATGAAGTAAACTGCTCGTTACACTGCAGAGTACTGCTGCAGCCATTGTTACAAGCAAAGTGAGATGTTATCAGAGCTACAGGATAAAAGCTTGAGTTACTCTTTAGTATTTCTGTTGACATGAACAGCAGCCATTTTTGTGAAGAGAAACAAAAGAAAAAGATGCAGTATTTTTTAAGTGAGCCAAATGCATTTTTAGAATTTAGTAATCTGTTACAATTTTGCAATGCTACGTTATTTTAAAGCCTTTTAAAATGCTCATTTTATTAGCAACACCTTAAACTTCATCCTTTGTGAATGAATGGAGTCAGTATCAGACAAAATGAGATTTCATATGACACTTTAATTTCTCTTTTTATGTTTGAGCCTTTATTGCATTTTACTTTTCTAGTTTCTAATCAATTTCCCCAATACTGTCCTTAATTTTGGGAATGTAAAATTAAAATGATTTCATATTTAATTAAATTATAAAGCCCCAGTTAGAACTTAACACCTAGTAAATATAATTTAAATAAAGCAATTATTGCTCAAAGGTAATTTTTATGTATTTCTTCTGAAATAGATGCTGGCATATTTATTCTGGCTTTCAGTGTGAATCGTTTGCATAATCACAAAACAAAACAATGTCTCTTTAAAATTAATTTGTGGCATGACTTGTTAAATTGCTGGTTTGGTTTGGTTTTACTTTGTACCTTTTTGAAAACCTTTGCTGCAACTAGCTGTCACTGCTGTTTGTCCCAGAGGAAGTATCAAAGGACTGATAGCTGCAAAACAGATGAGGAGGTTTGCTATTGTACCTTTTCCTCACCTACATACCGTTCGTGTGTACTTTCTTGATTAAACTCAGTCCCATATCTTCTCTGTGAGAACTCTCCATTCACGCTGAACGCATCTTCACCACACACACCAACAGCCCTTGGTTCAGTTCCCTTCACTGCCCCCTGTGCTACCTGAAAATGGGTGCCATTCTTTTGCATTGCTTCCCATGCCACATACGTCACTTCACAAACCCCACCGATCATCCCTTCTGCCCCTTTTGTCAAGACACAGATTTTCCCACCTTTCCTTCACAGTTCACGGCATCTTGAGCTTCTCCTTCACCAAAGTCACTTCTCTGAAATACTGTGCCAGAAACAGAGGACAACCAACTTCTCTCTCACTCTGCCTCTAGCCCCTCCTTGTCTCCTTCCACTGTGGTCCCTGACACGGTGTCTGTGCTGGATGTGGAGTTTTACCTGAAGGAAGAGCATTTGCTCCCATTCTTTACTAAAAATTGCTTTTAGCCCAATGGAGCAGCATGTCAGGACCTTTATTTTGCATAAGCTCCCCTAAATCCCAGATCTTTTGTGGGGGTAGGATCTCATTTTGAGACTACATTGCACCTGCCTTTTCCTCTGAGAAGTGGAATAACCTGGTTACCTTTATGTTTGTTCTACTCAGCTTTCATACTTCAAAACACTGCTGAAGAAAAGGGAGAGGAAGGGACTTGCCAGCAGAAGCTTCTCCATGTTTATCTTCTCCATTTTTAGCTGTCCTTGAATTATAAGAGGTGAATACCTTTCCCTGGCTGAAAGTGGTCACTGCAGAACATCATGAATGCTCTCCATTGGGAAAAAGGGAGGCAATTTCTTCTAATGCTGCCTACGTTATGTCTATTCCATAGAAAAAGAGGGCCTTGCTGTGTGATACTGCATAACAGCCCCTTAAATAAAATATATAAATCTGAAAACTTCCTAATCCTTGCACAAGCATTTAGCAATGAGGCTTTTACTGCTACTAATAGGAGTCCTTCAACTAAATCTCTACAACTTTCTGTAATAATCTACACAAGAAGTAATGTTCTGTAATACCATTCAATCTCTATTTTTATGTCATGCCACAGTCTAATATTCCTCAGTCCATGGCAAATATGCCTTCAGAAAATAGCCTGAGATGGGACAGAATAAGATCCACGATCAAATGATAATCACTCACTGAAACAGAGTTCTTTCTAGTGACTTGATAAGCCAGACCATGAGGAAATAAAAAGTGCAGGGATGGTTTGTGCCAGGTACAATCTCTGGTTGGAAGATTTGGCTCTAAAAACCCGTGAGGAAAAGAACTCATTCTATCCACTGAGTGGAAAAAGACAAGCCAAGATATTTGAAAGAAAATGGAAGCTATCTGAACTATACCCTTCACTTTATTTGCTAGCAATACCACCACCGGATGGTTGCAGAACAAGTCCAAAAACACTCAGAAAGGTGAAATGTTCAGCCAAAATCTGACCAGAAGTTTATAGGAAAGGAAGGACACTGATCTGCAATCTTCCTTCAGTCTCACAAAAAGTGTCTACGTGGTAGGGGACATTACAGCAAGCTTAAAAACTAGCCCAGAGAACATTTTTTTAAATTCAAGTGTCTCCAGAACTTGCTGTGTTTCATTCGGGATACAAGAAGCAAGATGGCATATCTTCTGAAGGAACTGACTGAGGATTTCACAGGAGGTCTTTTGCAATTGAACTTCTGAGAGTAAAATAGACAGATTCAGAGTAATGTTGCTGACCAACCCAGAGAATGGAAAAGGCTGTCACAGGGAGATACACAGGTTTGGTATACATACTACTGAGATGAGATATAAAAACAGTCATCAACAGGCCTACATAGGAGTTCAACATCCCGTTAATGCTGGTAATTGTGGAGTAACTGCCTGTATCACGTGCCATTGCTGAAGCCATGGAGCTGGGAAGCCTTTTCTACCCATTATCCATTTATACTGGGGCTGCCTATAACTGGGTGAAACACAGATAAAAAAATATTAGATTACAAGAAACTTATACATATTTTTTGGGGGGCTTTTTCTGTACATTGAATGACCTATAAGAGGCAGCACATTCTCAGGAGGTCTCCACTTTGTACCAATTTATGGAACAGCAGAAATGGAATTAGCACACTAAAATTAAACAATATTAAACTACAGTAAATGCTAATCAACAAACATTTGTGGAAAATGCATCTTGGCAAACTGATTTGATGTACTTAGAAGTTTGGTTGAAAGCACTAATAATTTCAATAGATGTAAGCTGAAATAAGCTATTTGACTTATATCCACAGTGTCCTGAGACTTTCTAACATTACAAACAAAGGCCTAGATGTCAGAAACCAATAATACTAAACCCTAATGGATGGTAAACATTGCATAGAGTAGGTCACTGGCACAAAATAGCAAAGTACATTGCTTAATTGTTCAGATAAATGAAAAGTGTGTTTGGAAATGCCTAAATATATAGTCATACACACACAAAAAATGAAGACCACACATAATGAATGAGCTACCTTTCCAAGAGTAAAAAAGACTATGAAGATTGGCCTCATGTTGGAGCTGTGCCCTGGAGCTCTCAGGTTGCTTTATTTTCTTTTACAGGGTTAATAAAAACCTCATTTGCATATGTTGTAACTTAAGAAGCAGAAGAAAAGAAGTTGGTTTTTTTTTAACATATCACAACTATATAAATGTTTGCCCAGTTAAGCTTTCTAAAATTGAGGAAATCCATGGAAAAGTTTTAGGGAAAAGCCTGGAAAAAGAGATTGAAAAATGTATCTTACAGTGCAAGGTTCAAAAAACTTGGTCTCCTTAATTTATTAAGAGATAACATAATCACAATCCTTAAATACCTACATGGGAAACAGAAATTTAATAATAAGATGGCTCTTCAATTGAGCTAAAAAACGTATAATAAGATCCAATAGCTGCAAATTAAATCTTGACAAAATTAGTCTAAAAATTAGGTGCATATTTTTGACAGTGAAGGTAATCAGCCACTAGAACAATGTACCAAAGACTTCTATGGATTCTTTGAGGAATTTTTCAATAATGCATTTTTTTAAGAATTCGCTGTGTTTCAAACAGGTTTTATTTCAGAGAAGTCCATCAGCCTTTTTTAAACAGGACATCAGCCTGTGTGAACAAACCATTCTCCATGAGCTCTGCACTCTGTAAAACTTGTAATAAAGTGCTTAGTACCCCAATGTTTGGTCACTTAAAAAAAATCTAGTCTTCCAGGGCTGGCAATGATAGCTGCAGATTGTACATGGACTTTCTGACTCGGGTAAGATCAAATGAAACAATTCAATGGGCCGTTATGAGGTAGCTGCCCCAAATCACTTGATATACAACAAAACAGAAAAGCAATGCAGGTTTTCATTATCTGAGTGCCATGAGTAGTGGATATACTGAGAGCAGACAAGCAAGCTGAGTAAATGCTTCTTTACCGACAGCAAAATCTAGTGTGGAAGATCGACTGATGAGTATCTTTGTGATTTTGCTCTGAGCCTAGGGGCTACTATTAGATGTTTCTCACTAAGGGACTCTCCAAAATGATACAGGAGCCCATGCTGTTAAAAGTAAGCACATTGTGAAGCATAAAGAGAATTACGGTTATTTTGCTTAATGGTAAAACCTGGATTTCTACCGGTGAAGCCAGATGAGCTCCAAAATAGCACTTAGATGCTCAAAACAAGAATTTGAGCAAATTCAGTTAAGAAAGTGACCTCCAAACCCCCTCTACCTAACTGGTATCAGATCTGGGACGCTGCAGATACCCACACTTTTGTTCAAGAAACAGTTATTAAGTATAAGGGATTCTGCTATGTTCAAGAGCACCACCGTCCTCGGATGAAGCATGACCCACCTTTAAGGCCATTTGAGTTCAAGAATCTTTTCTCAAGTTCCTGGTGTGGTTTGCAGAAACTGTGGGTTTAGTTGCCTTGAAAAAGAGGATGTGTCTCAGGTTACCCACCTCGTAGATGGCTGCTCTGACAACCAGGCTATTGTACAAAAGTCTATTTATTTTTCCAAATAATTGACCATGTCTGTCACTTATAACTGAGGGGCTGACCTGGTTGCAAAATTACAATATGCACATCTGGCATCTGAATCCCAGTCATACAGAAACTGCCTGTTCTTGTATAAAGACAACATCTTGAGCACCCCCTTGATTGATAATTCATATCAGGGAGCTAATTAACATTACCTGTTCGTTCCCCCATACCCACACCTCTTCTACCCTAATTGGGTGCTGAATATCGTGCAGCCCAGAGTTAAGTACCAAACTCCTTATTTGACGGAAAAGACCCCTGAATATCACATATGCTATATCCTAGTTTGGCTGTGGTGCACAGTGATCATATATGATGGGATGGCTCAGGGTGTATCAAGGCAAGCTGACCAGCAAGGACTGCCTTGAGAGTGGGAAAGTAAAAGAAAATGCTTGTTGGAATGTATCACAAAAATGATCTCCATTTAAAAAAAAGCACCTAAAACCAACAAAAAGACAAAACAAAACAAAAAGCCCACCAGAAACAAGAAAAAGCATACACCTTTTTTCCTTTTTGCTAGGTGATTTTCATTCTGGGTCATCCATTCCCCATCCAGTTCACCACACCAGGAGTGAGTGGAGTTAATAAGGGCTGCCTAAACTGGCCTTTAGCATGGTTACTGAGGGAGAAGCACACAAAACTCTTCTGTAAGTGGAAGATGAGATTATCAGCAGTCTTCAATACATTCAGTTCTGGTTTAAAAACTCCATCAGATCAAACGATAAATGGTAAAGCAATTTTTCCAAATCATGCCAAGTCAAGGGCATCTAGCAATAACTACAGAAATCAAACTAATGTCATACTGATAAAAAAAATACAAAAAGCAGAGGAAATTAGGAAATTATGGGAACTTCATGCTTATAAACCTAACCTAAGACATAAAAAAAGAAATAACCACAACTTTAAACTTCCTATGAGGACAAGAAAAATTCACAGCTGAGGGAAAAGGCAAGAGTCAAGAACAAAGCAAGCCATAAGTTAGCTTCACCTCCTCCTCTGGCAATTCCAGTGAGGAACTGGAGAGGAAAAAAAAAAATTGAAAAAGGTGGTAATTTAATCAGCTTAGTAAGCAGATTTTGTAAAGATTACATAGGAGGGGAGTATTTCATCTGGTCAGATCAGTCACAACGCAAGTGTATACTATGGACTTGTTTTGATAAAGAAACAGTGGAAACTTCTTGCTAGACCAAGATGAGAATTTTTTTGTGAGTCCTTTTGCAAGGGAAACTGCAAAATTCTTATGTAGGAATTACTTAAAGGAAGATACAGATGCTTCAACAATATATTTCATGTACAATATATTTCAACTATGCACAACTGATTTCAAAGTTGTCTGAACAATTTTGACTTTTCTTCTTGTCATAGCTTCCTACTTCATTGTAACTACAAGTAAGATCAACAGTGAACTAAAACCTTTTCATATGAGCTATGCAGCTTTTATCATTTTTATTTCCTAGGAAATTAAAGTATTTTTGCTCATAATAGCCCTTTTCCTTGCTATACACTCTCTTCTAGAACAGACAGTTATTGAGGATCTGCAGAATTTTTCATGAAATGGAAAGCTTGCATCCCAATCAAAGGTAAGTTACCAATTTGCCAGGTTTTGGGGATTCTGAGTGTGCCAATTTACTCGGGATAAGTGATCCTTTTTGAGTTTTGGTGTTCTAATTTGCTGATGTCATGTGTGCATATGATCTCTTTTTACCTTGAACAGGTATAGTAAGGACAAGGGGGAAGTCACACCGAGGTAATTCTGCTTACTAAACTGATGTGAAGGCACCAGTGGGTATGTTGGCATCGCACAAGGCATGGAATGGAGGGAAATCCAACCTGGCTCTGAACGACTCGCTGCACACAGAGCAGGGTCCAGGAGTCATGTCAGTGTGGTGCTCCATACAGGCTAATGCAGGGATGCCTCGGCAGGGCTGATTAGCCCAGGCAGAAAAAATTAACATGGCCACCCTGTTTCTGGTGTTTGAACTAGCTCTACGGATAGCCCTGTTGTGCCCAATTCTCTTCAGATTTGTGTGAGCCATCCGATAATGCCTAAAGCAGCATTGCTAAGAACTGTCATAAAAGGTTTCTTCTGCATTTTTAGGGATGCTGGACAACCCATAGGGAGGCACATTTATGGTGTGTAGGTCTATTAGTGAAGGTTGAAAACCCGTGTCTTTCACCTGGACTGGAAGTATCTGAAATGGTCTTGATTAGCACTAAAATATCACTCTGCCACAAACAAAAAAGGCTTATTTTCATAACACGGTATTCATACCTGGGGAGAGAAGTATTTGAAAGTGGTTCAGATCCTGAAATACAGATAATCTCTTTCAGGTTCTACAGCCCTCAAATTAAGCCTGGCAAATAAGCATGAAATCTTAACTTTATGCAATACTCAATGGATAAATAGCATGATAATCAGAGGACAAGACTGCCACACAAAGCATCCCCGTTTTGATGAAAATGTCTATTGCTGGTGCTCTGTGCTAACTGTAATTTCCTAAAGATTGGAATTTTCATGCCAGATAGATGATGTTGTTATAGTCCAGTTGGAAGGCGGTAAAGTCCCAAGTTGCCAAGGCCACGTCATCATGCAATTGCTTCGCCATCTGCTAATAGCTCAGTGTCGATGACAAACCCAGGTGCATTCCTAAATATAGTAGTGATCTCACAACTTGTGGCCATGTCTCTTCAACCAGAGAAGGCTGAAACGGAACATTTTGCTAAAGAACATCATAAATATGAAAAAGTAACAAAAATAATAGTGATAACAATAACTGTGTGACCTTATCTCCCAAATAGTCCGAATTCAATTTAAAAATGTTGAAAACTATATGCAAGAATTATTTTACTTGCTGGCCTGCAGTAGAACGTGGCATTTTTAATAGTGTGGAACAGTGATATTGCTGTCTTAAAAAGGGGAAATGTAGAATGATATATACAGCTACTTGAAGGACTTGAACATGCACGAAGAAAATAACTCTCACAAACCAAAGAGCAGGATATGTCTCCGAATGGTTGTGAAGAGTTCAACTGCCTAATTTAATTACTTAAAAATAGTCAAGTCTGAAGCCTTAGGAATCAGCCTTCATTTCACACCACGACCAACAAAATGCCTTATAGCAATTGCTTCTGCTATGCCCAGACCCTTCCTCAGAACAGAGGGGGTGCTCCCTGCATTCGCACCACTTAGGAATGGCTTCTTCAGCACCCTTTTGTCCTTCTGGACACATACAGAGGGGGGGTCACACATAGGAGAACTTCCCAAAGTGAGGGATGCAGCTCACATTGGGAGGATGGGTGATGGCATAGAGCAGCAAGCCTGTCAGCAGTTTCATCAATCACTGTGGGCCCACCTGGAAGCCTGCTGAAGCCAGTGGAAACCCTCTTCATGACATCATGGTGTTTTGGGCTTGTATTACTGAATCGCTCTAATGTCCTAAGCTGTCCTTGGAAGCAGTTTGATGCTGTTTTATCAGATTATCTGGTTTACTTTTTCTTGGAAAAAATTAAATGTGTTCTTTGCTGTGTTCCATAAGCTTATTCTATGAAATATAATTAAAAATATTTAATTCTTCAGCAAAGGAGATGTGATTATGGACAAATACAAAACAGCTTCTGAGTGTTGGGTTGTTTGTGGTTTTTGTTTTTGTTTGTTTTTAAATATGATTTATAACATTTTTATGTTTACTTCAAGTTTGCTTCCAAACATTACACTTACATTCCTCTAAAAATTGCCATTATTCTTTGGCTATTCTTTTCCTGCAAAATTATTCACTCAGTTTCTGGGTAGAAAAGCTTTGCTGGAATGAAATGATCTTTCAGAACAGTGTACCTTTTTAGGTTTCCAATATTAACTAACCACTCAGGGTGTGATCTTGTTGAAATCAGAGGATTTTCTATTATACAGGAGTGGAAATATTTAGCTTCTCTCTCCCCTTTCAGAAAACAAACCACATCCTGGAAAAAGAAATGTTTTACACAGAATTTATACATGATAAGAAATTCATTCCACAAGTGGAGTAAGACCTTTAAAAGACCTTTATCTACCTCACAGAATAAATTTGATATGCCTTACAAACCATTATGTGAACTCTTCCTCTCGGTGCATGCAGATGCAACCCTCTCTCCTAGTGCTAACACCACAATTTCCATTCCAATGATGAAATTGGGTGTGGAGGGGGACAAGTTTATTGTAATGCACTTGTGTATGATTACATACTAGATTGTAAAAATGTAACATTTATTTAACTTCTTCTAATAAGCTTTTCAAAACCTTATAAATCTGAGTAGCTGAAAACATCTGTGTGCTCTGGAAGATCGTTCAGCAGGGTTGGGCATCCTGCTAGTGAGGCTGCTGAGACTTTAAAAGAGCCTGGTTGATACTCGCAGTGCATGTTACAAGAGGGCTATTCTTTAGAAAACTTTTGGTTTGCACAGTTTGCAAACACAGGATACTCAGAAATTGAGCTTTAGGCAGGCAAGCTGTTTCTCTAGAAGTTTTTCTGGAAATTTTGTTTAAAAAGTGTATCAGAGATGCTTGAAAGGCAGGAACCCATTAGCATTGCAAGATAAAAAATCACACAGCCTTTCTTTCCTGCTATGTCTGAGCGGGGCTGCCGGCACTTCTGACTCAGAGGCATCTTGCTTGGTGCAAAAGGTTCAACAGGGACAGCCTTTAACATACAACTGACAAGCATCCCCAAGGATCTTACATGGACGAGCACTGGCCAGAGCAGATAGCAATTTCATTTATTTCACTCCTCTTTCTGTTTTGCCGAAGCCCTCTGCTCTAAAGCAACCCTGAAATGTCCTCTTCTTTCTTTTACTGGTGTGGTGATGAAATACATGGTGATGCGGGAGCTGCTAATGCAAACTCATTCCAGCAAAGTGATTCTGTTACAAAAAGCCTTCATTGACCAGCCACCCACACTATAAAGCCCCTCTAGAGTTATCTGATGATACAGATTAGCTAGAGTAGAGCAGACACCCCTGGCCATGAACTTTCCACCAAAAGCACCTGCAGCGCTTTGCCTCTCCAGCCATGTTTAAATAGGCAATGCCATGGGACAGAAACCAGTTCTGTGAAATGTAAGAATAAGAGAGGAAGCTTACATTTTTTGTGGAGTTTGTATGTATGTTCACACAGAGGAAAGAAATTAAATAGGCAATTTCTAATTTTGATAATTTTATAAAATTATGCGTGGTATTTATCAGAACCCTTGACAAACAAGAAGACATTTAATATCACAAAGTTATTTCCCTCAGCTTATTGTTCCATCTTTCTTGGTCAAAATCAGTGCTGCAAATTTTCTTAAATCCATACAAAAGGTTAAATAAAGAGTTTTGTCACATATTTGTTTTATAGAGCATTCTTTCTGTGTGCTTTTAATACATAGGCATGGCATTTTTATGATTTCACTGAGAGATTTGGGGCCTCCTTGATTTCACAGTAACTTGGCATTGTTTAGTTTCTAAATGTTGAATCCAAGAAACCTTGATGTGACTTTTAGAAATTTCTGAGTTAAAGGACAACTTAATATGTCTGAAGTTGGAAGGTAGTAATGAAGATACATGTAAAGAGTTTGGGCAGCATAGGTTTGAATAACAACAATACGAAGGTTAAATAATGCAATCAATTAATTAATAACAAATAATCTAATTTTGCTAAGGACAGCAAGACAAAACTTGTGACCTAAGGAAAGGATGTGTTACCAGGACAACACACTGGAGGTCTGATAGAGCCTAACTGTGCCATGTCTGCATTGTGGCAGTGGAAGGAGCTAAAGTGGGTTTTGAGCTGCCCTAAGTTCTACAAGGGCCCGTCAAACAAGAGAGAAACATGCAGCTTCCTCTGAATTTCCTTAATTTCTACTATGTCCCAGGGCAATTGGGAGATAGTGAAAGGTGGGGTTCAAAATAATGGTGGGAACAAGCAAAACTTATTATTTAGGATAAACAGTGGAAACAGACCTAATGGATTTGCCCAGCAGAATGTATACAAACACCTCCCCAAACATTTACTGCCAGGTGCTTTTTATCGTGACTTTGTTGAAGCAGTGACAAGAGAACTGCAAATGGATACAAATAAAGCCAATCGGTAGATCAGTATTTTCAAAAATGTAGATCCTAAACCAGTTCCACAACATCGGTAGCAAAACAAAAATAACCTGTTTCAAAGTCAATGGGATAGTATCAGATAGCTTCCCAAAGGAGAGTGACTCCCAAGTGCTTTCATCAATTTAATTCCAATAATGAACGTGGTTGATATGATTTTTCCTGCTGGTTTGTATTGGTGCATACCTTCAATGTATATATTTGAGACATTTCCTTTCCTTATGATACTATGAGCCTGCTGCTTTTCTCTTATACCAAGCAGATCAATAGTTACACTGAATAAAGCTTTTGTGAGAAAAGTATCAACCCCGATTTTCAGCAATACTCATCACTTTAGACACACTGGCTGCAGGAAATCTGCCTCTCTGACTCTTCAGCTCTGGCCTCTAATACACTCCATCTGCTGGCACCACAACAATTTTCTGAAGTAGAGCCCCTGAGACCTTGGGTCATGAGACTTATTTCACTTTGTATGATTTGTCTTAGATGGGAATTCATGTTGTTTCTTAGGTGTACCACCTACTTCTCCAGAGGAACAGTGAGCTACCAGGACGGCTCGGTTCCTTCCCACATCAGTGAAGCCCACCAAAAAGGCTCCCCCAACATGTGTCCACCTATTTAAGGAATCGGGGAATGTTGTGAGGAACAAGCTTTCTTAGATTATTTCTGTTTGGGAATAAAGTGATAAAGCATTTTTTTCCTTGTGCTATTTCCAATTGGAAATACCATGAGGAAGCATGTTTCTCATTATATTTCCTATTTGTTCAAGAGTATTCCTGCGCCAAGGGAACAGCTGAATCAAAAGGCAAGCAATGCCCCAGAGTCTTGATGCAAGCAAATGGCAAGTGAGAGCAAATGACTTCTCTCTTCTCTACTCTAATCTGTTTTTCCCCCAAAAAAATTGTTGAAAAGTTGTGATACAAAATTAAAACAGAATTATCGGTTGGGAAGCCTCCACAATGCCTTACTCATCTTTTCTCACTTTTCTCACAACAGACTGCTAGCTAATTTATGTAAATAGGAACACTGTGTGCTTTCTGATGTTACCTAACAGAATCAAGTGAAATGGGGAGCCCGGGCTGTGGTCGAGGCTGATCGCAGCTCGTCCCGTCCTCATGCATTTGCTGGAAGACGATGCTATGCTATTTCACTTTTTTATTCTCATCTTAATCAAAACATTTTTGTTGTGTAACCAGTACGTGTAGGGCAAAGCTTTTTTATCTTGATGCAAGGGAAAGAGTATTCTGCATGAAAGGTTTTACCACGGGGCAGGGAAAGAAAAGGGAATGTTGAATGTTTTTTGTTTGGCTGGTTTTTTTTGTTGGGTGGGGTTTTTTTTGGTTTTTTTGTTTGTTTGTTTGTTTGTTTGTTTGTTTGTTTGTTTTTTAATATATATTACCCATGACGGGTACAGCCTGGGCTCCCTCCTCATCCACAAGTCCTGCTCTCCCTTCTGGGACTGCAACTGTTTGGCATCATTATTTCTTTCTGTTAGTTGCTTGGTTCTCAGGCAAAGCAGCTCACTGTGGTGACCATCATACCTCTTATATGCATATTACCTATACCTCATTGCAATCTAAAAAAAAAAAAAAGGATTTACAGGACACGTATGCAGTTCGTTGGCCTCTTTTCATTCAGTTGACCCTTTCTGTGGGTAGCAACTTAGATCAACCGAATTCATAGTGACTGACAGTGTGGTTCCCATTCCAGCCTAACCACTGCAGGACCCCACTCCTACCCCATTTCTCCTCAGCCATTTTCCAAGGCTCAGAGCAAGAGGTACTTGCTGGAAGTCTGGTCTCAGCCAGGACTGACAATAACAGAGGTAAATATCTCTGCAGAGAAAGTAGGGCTGCTGTGTGTGGACAGTCTCAGTGAGTTCTTCTCAGCACTTGTGCCTCTGCAGGGTTATCACACTGTCTAGGAGACAAAATGTCACCTTAACACACAGCCAGGAGTGCAGGAAGCTGGCACATCATGCACTCTGTAAGCATTAAAGTGTACCGTTTCTTTTTCAGGGAAAGATTTCTAACAAAAAATGTCAAAATTGCTGACTGTCCTGAGTCTTTGTGTCTATAGTTGGAGGAAGGTGTGTCTTTTTCACTGCAGGTAATTTCTGAATTAACTTCAAAAACATATAAAAAACTTCCACTGCCACAGAATGGAAGTTATGCGTTTTGTTTAATCAGGATTTGTTTTGGGGGCTGGTGGGCAGAGAGGGGAAAAATGCCTTGCTTTATGAAAATAATTAAATATTTTCTATGTAATAGGATTTAAATTTTGTGTCTTTTTATACTAATGTTAAATGTTGGTTGCTTGCAATAGTTGGTTTGGGTTTTTTTGGGGGGGTTTGGGTTTTTTTTCCCCAAGTTTTCTTTCTCACATTTCCTAGTGATGAAAAGAGTAAGGTTGTTAAAGAGGTAGAATGAAGAATTCTTATCCACATTTTATTTTCAATAGTTAGACAGCAAATTTTTATGTTTCCAAGGTGGTTTATCTGGACAGTATTTTAACATTGACAACTTTTTCGTGCATCAAGACTGTGGTTTAAAAAAAACCTTTTTACAAAATATTAAGTAACTTATGAAAGGGGAAACAGAGACAGAAAGAGGTATATGATTTGTAATTAATTCAGCTCAGTGACAAAATCTTAAATTTTCTGACTTAATTAGTGTTCAGAAGTTACAAAGAAACCAACAGAAACCAGATTTCTCTGTACTCTGCTCTAAGTAAGTTTTTATTTAAAAAGAAATGTGAAAAATATTGAATGAAAAAAAGCCAGGAATAATTATTACTGCAATAACAATATATGCAAGTTTTACAATAATAGAGCACTGAATACTTTGTCTCTTTATTGTATTTTTAAGGTTAAAAATAATGTGTATACCAATAATCCTTTTTATTCCATTTTAGGATTCTGATGCAAAAAAACCAAGGAAAAAGCAAAAGTAACTTGTCACTTAGCAATTCATGTGGAAAGAGACCTAGCCTACAAGAGGACATTGTCAGCTGAATGAAAGAGATTAAATTGATAAGAAAGAATAGAGGTCTGTTTCCTTCATTGTCTTGGAAAATACATTTGTTAGGCAGCCTTCCAACACAGAAAAGAGAATAAGACACTTCCTAGGACAGAAAGATTAGTAGTTGGAATAGCAGTCTTTCATGATAAACAAACCACGTCTTGAGAATTGCTCTCCAGTTATCGTTCCCTTTTATCGAGATGTGAAAATGACTGCAAGGGTAACTTAAAGAAGACCTAAACTTTAACACAAGGCTGTTCATTTAGTTGTGTTAATATCTGTTAGCCACACTCAGGTTTTGGTTGTAGATGCTTAGCTCTCACTTCGTGACAAAAGCGCTTTGTTAGGCAGTCTCCTATTCCTGTGACAAGTTATTGGTAACACTCTGCTCCATATAAAAAC
Source organism: Falco naumanni (assembly GCF_017639655.2). Lineage (NCBI taxonomy): Eukaryota > Metazoa > Chordata > Aves > Falconiformes > Falconidae > Falco > Falco naumanni. The sequence goes on along the minus strand of NC_054058.1, from coordinate 79,946,788 downwards.
ATGATGTAAGCAGCTACTGCTGAAGACATGACATGAAATTAATTGGCTAACTTTTGTCATTTAAAGGAGATGCGCTCAATTCCTTGATCAAAGGCTCCAGACATCATGTACTCAATGGACTTTCAAATGCATAAGGGATAGCAGTTTATGAAAAGCAGTTTTCCATACAAGCCTTAGTATAAAAGAAACACTTGGTTAACAATAATTGTATACAGGGAGAAAAGATCACAGTAAACCAAGCCATTGTTTCTTCAAAGAAATTGTTTTATGGAAAAGACCATTATCAGTTAAATAACTGTGATAATATGACAGTGGGTCAATGTGAATTTGCAGCTGTTCTGAGTTCCCACAGACTTTTCTATAGTTTAAGAGTTTGAACAAAAGCCAACTCTTTCTATTGACTGTAACAGCTTCAAATAAGGTCTCATATATTCAAACGATGCATTTTATACAATAAGCCATCTCAAGATAATTTCTGAATTACGGGCAATGCATATGTCTCTCTCTATATACACATCATAAGATATCTGTAAGTTTTCACATCATATATTAGCATCTGTTAACCACCCAATTCTGACCTTACTTCCCACAGAAATGACTCATGTCTGGTATTGCTTCTCCTGTCTCCTATGTTGTTGAACATCTTCATGTGAGCTTTCAAAGGCCTGTTAATTACTCATGGAATTGATAATACTCAGAAAAGCAGATGTGAAATTGTGTAGGCACAACTGTAAGTTGTTTTGAGAATCTCCTTGAAAATTTGACTGCACACACCAATATATCAGCTTGTAAAAAATCTTCAATGGAGGTACCTTAGCAACATTGATTTTAAAGCAAGCAAGGATTAATTAATTAAGCAGTTTTGTGCTGGGGAAAAAAAGTACAGTATAAGTTTACTTCACATTCATAAAAGCAACTGAAGTCTCATAAGTTTCCTTGAACTTACAGGAGAACAGTAGTACAGTTTTGCTTCTAAACAACTAGAATGGACATGTGTTTTGCTTTGGAGGAATGCATCAGCTTATACTGGTATTCTTCCTTCTCGTTCTTTATGTCATTATGGCATATAAATTATTATCAAACATATTCCAAAACTCTTGTAGACAATGAGGTTTCTACCCCATGCATCTTCTACTCTCAGAAAAACAGAAGTGGTGAAATTCCAGTGCCTTTCAGAAGGATGAAGCACAGCTCCAAAAAGAAGCTGAATTTCTTGCACAACTGGCATAGTCAGGTCTGTTGGCCAGATGTTGTTCACAGTCACAAGAAATTAAGAACTCAACAGTTCTCATCTTTGACCAGTTTTCTTTATAAAATTACAGTAGATTCAAAGACTGTAAAACTGGAAAACTCTAAATCCAATAAAAAGCCTGATTCTGCCACTGTTCACAAAGACAATTAGATGTCTAACACAGAATTCAATTTTATTTTAATAACATTTATGGTAAATCTCCTATGGAAAATAATGTGGAAAAATATGGCTTGTTTGTTGAATTTACTTGGACAAAAATTTTACATTTTTGACCAAAAAAAAAGCATATTGTGAAAAAGTTTAGTCACCTCTGGCAAACAGTTTGCATTGCCCTGATCGCTTATCCCTGAAACTGGTAGATTAAAACACATTACTCCTGTTTGCTTCTATACAATAAATGGATAAAATATGATAGTTGCATCTCATACTTCCTGTGAAGCTATCGTGTTTCTCCCAAAGGCAGGAGCATATACTGCACACATTATCCATGTTGTAAATTCATATTTTGTTTGAGGTTTTTTTTGTTTTACAGAATCTTAATAATTATTTTAGCAACACATCACCAAAATGTTATGCTTACAGTATCAGAGTTGATAGTGTATCCGTAAGGCGCTGATATTCCAAACATATGTAATTCATTAAAAGAGTACAGTTAGTTAAACTGCTCTTATTGATGGTATCAAAATAATTATAATCACTTACTTGATGTGTGAGACGGTGTTAGCAGGGCTGTTGACCTTTTAAAATCTGCCAGTAGGGACAGCTGAAAGCTTTTCAGGAGAAAAAAGAAAAGGGGTAGCTATTTACTGTGTTTCAGAAAGTTAACCAAATCCAGAGAGTTTGACCTTCCTGATGAATTTCATGGCCAAAATTACTTCCGCGTTGTATCCTAAGGGCACTTCATGTAGCATAAATCAGCACAAAATTAGGCCTATTAGAGTTCACTTGGCTAGTAGTTGAGAATCAAGTTTAAACAAGATGACCATAGGCTAGTGTGTATCTACACATGTTGCTGTGTTCCTAGGTAACTTTATTTTATTTTTATTACTGAAAGAATTAGCTATAAACTGGTCAAAACCACATTTAGGCTGGAGAATAGAACTCTTCTCATTACCAGAGACATGAATCCTAGAAGAGGCCACAGATGTAGGAAATCTTAAGGATGTCTCAGTTTGATACAATTGTGGGAGGAATTACAAGACCTGACTGTGTGTGATGGCACTGATGAGATCTGGGGCTCCAGGCACTGCTCTTAGCTGGGTTCATGGTGTCAACCTGAAGCATCCCTGCCCTGTGCTGTGTGCATTTTGCCCATCTTCCCAGCAATGGCAGAAGGAGCTTAGTGTCTGCTCCACGCTGACCCCGACTCACAGCCCACTGTATTTGCTTAAACTACCTTGCACATATCTCCGTTAATCCTATGGGCAAGAACAGAGGTATTTAGATGTGTGACGTACTTGTTCTGCCACCTGGGTTAGAGCATGGTCTCCAGCAGACCGCTGGTGAGCATAACTAGCGATCTTTCAAACCCTGCAATCCAAGGAAAAGCTCCAGGTCATGGAGAGTCTACTACAGTGGCAATTGTCTATGCATTTTCTCATGTATGCAAGTAAATTTGGTGCTGCTGTAGGATTAAATGTGTATCAATAAAGCGTAGTACCCAAACATGCCAGCATTTACACTGTGAGCTGCAAAACTACTGTCCCAGCGGCACCAGCTCCCCCCCCGCCCCCAGCAGTTTTTGTGCCCAATTGCCACTGAAATCCATGCTGGTCAAGCTGGCCAAGTTTCTCCTCCTGGGAGTCTTGGTGGTGCAGTCCCAGCATGGCCAGGCCCTGCACATCTGCCCCTGGGAACCCCCAGCTCCCTGCACATCTGCCTAGCAGCTCTTTCTGGTTCACTTCCTGGCCTCGGTGCTGCCAGCTTTGTTGCATATGATGAAAAAAAAAAAAATTAAAAAAGACATTTCAATGAGTTTTAAGGGTATTCTCAGCAGGCCTAGATAAGAATATAAGGATTTGTAGTGCTCTGAATCTACAAATGACCCTGTCCTTTGTGGTGGAGTTTCCTTGACTTAATTTAAAGATATGAAGGGCTGATGTCCATATCTGAGGAAGTGACCCCAGGATTTTATAGTTAATGGAGAAGAATAGGCACTTTTAAACCACAATTTTTCTGAGGAATTTCACACATCTCTCTGAATCCTATCCTCAGTTGTACACACATAAACTAAAAGGGACAGGGTCTTAAATATTGAGAGATGGTCACTACTTCTTCCAGTAAGAGCACACAGGGCACTGCAAAAGCCATTTGGTCCATGGTACATCCTGTATTAATCACTCGGTGGCAAAGCAGGCAGACCATTTCTGCATGCAATTATTTGCCCGCTTTTTAAGCTCAAAGCTTTTTTAATTTCCACCTTCATTTTCAGCACATATTTTCTTTTAAACGTAGTTGGAGAATGGAAAAAACTACTCAAAGCAGGTGACCCAAAATCTGTACCTTGGCAGTGTAGACTTGCAGCATCCTTTCCACATCAGTTTTTGAGTAAATGGAGGCACATTAAAGTTAAGAGTTAATCTTGAGAAGCCACTGCTGGAACACCAAAGTTCTGAATATTGAACAACAGGTAGTTCAAGACGCGCAGTCAAAAATGGAAGCAATCTGACTTAGAAACACCATTTTGAAATGTGCTCAACTTCTATATGCCTCAATTTTATTTTTTTTTTTAACATGCACAGAATAATACTTAACTCACATAGAGTAAATTATGTGCTTGCCAACACACAATAACTCAGTGGCAAAGGCAGGGATAAAATCCTGGACTGATGACTTGTGCTGTAAACAGTAGCTGTTCCTAAACTCAGTCTTTAACCATTCTGCCTTTAACCATTGTTACTTTGGGTTTTATTGTAGTTTTTCTCTGCCATTAAAAAGCAGATTATTTCCAAAGTACTTTTTATTCAAACTGAATTGACTTACAAAAGGAACTTAAACTTGAGCAATATATTTTGTTTCCTTTTGTTTCTGTCTCTCACACTTGCCTCAACACACTGCTAGCCATAGTCAGACTTGAAAGAAGCAGATACAGCTCTCTTGGCTTCTGTGAAGGTACTTGTTTACTAAAGTAACAAGATAGTGTATGGGTAGGAGGTGGCTCTGATTCAGCTATTTATAGAGTTAGTGTGTATCTATTTGACTGGATTTTGCAGGCATACTATGACATGATTTGCTAGTGGGGATGTAGGAAGGAATTCTGTATTAACTCTACTGCCATCTCTGTTACCAAGCTGACCGGTGACCCTGGGCAATCTCCTTCAGTTGTCTTGTTAGCTTTTCTGTATTTTGTCTCTCTTGTTTATTAAGTCTGTAATTCTGCAGAAACGTATGCCTACATTTAGCTTACTCATTAGAGTCACTCCATTTTTAAAAGTTTACGGTCTGAGCAGGTATTTTTGTAGGGCATGAGTGGGCTTTTCCTAAGTGTTTATATGGAATATAGCACAGCAGGAGCCTAACCTTGGCAGGAGTATTTACATATTGTCATCATACTGTTACTAGACAATAATCAACAGGCATAAATTGCTATAAACTGGACAGATTTTTACTGATTTTCTATCATCTTATAAACCAGAGTGGACTCTTTATACTGTAGTAAGGCATGCCATCATAAAAGTTTTCATATTAGAAGCATTTATCCACATTTAACAGCTGAAAATGAGTGCATAAAATAAAGGTGCAAGGCCCTAAATATCCTTGTTTGGTTTTTAAAATACCAGCATTCCCACCGAACCCTGTCATCTCCCATTTTTTTCCTTTGCAAAATGTTTTCTCCTGCCTCTATGGCAACAGTTATATTACCACTTTTGTAGATTTTAGAATTATACTGCTACTATCAATGAAGAACTTAAGCAAGAATGTTCTGCCAGGATCAAAAGAGTATGTTTACTGTATTCTGTGCCAAATATATTACCCTGCCAGTGTAAATTCTCTGCCATGATAAATCATGACTGTCATCAAGAGATTTTTCAAGGCTGGGTTCTAGGAATAAGTAAGTATGCAGTTACTTATGGCAGCAAGGTGATTGTACTACAAAAATAACTAAAGCTCTGTTGTCTTTGCTCAGCTGGGAAATCTCTTTAGCTGTCACCTCCATGGGGAAAGGGATCTGAGAGATGACAAGTGCCTCTCCCAGCAGCAAACATTGCTTTTCCTGCCTTTCCCATTCCTTCTGCAGCCATATGAGCATCATAGAGAACCCTCTGGGATGCATCTTGGCTTTGCATCTTAACTGCATCCCTGCTTTAGCATGTTCAAACTGCATGGCCCCAGCCTGGTTCAAGTTCCGAACATCTTAATGACCAGCTTCAAAATTAAGTTCACCTACTCTACTGAGAAGTTCTGAGAATAATGTTGGAAGCTAATCGGGATTTTTTTTGCCACATAAATTACATACCAAAAAGATTTCGGTTCTTTAACAAATTAAAATGGCAAAACTAATAGAGAAGAGACTGTAGGAAAGCTTTTTGTGGGGACAAGTCAATAAAGGGAAAATAAAAAGCTATTTAAAAGATGAGTATTTTAAAAGCTGTAGTTGACTGTCATGAAATTGCCCTTTTTTGGTATATATGAGCATTATTATAAATCCCAATATGTAAGAAAAAACACTGAGTAGTTCTGACACTGAATTCTCACCTTGTATGTTTTCTTAGTTTCTTTCCAGTACTAGTATTTTGGAAGTTACCTTACTTACCCTTCCACACACTGATGCAGTGCTGACTAATGCTAATAAAAGTCACATATACATGTGCAGATTAGAACTCAGTTATCTAAAGAGTTCAATTTGAGCATGAAATACAGGCAGAGCAAATATGGGATACATTAGGGATTTTGAGACTTTGTTAAGAATAAGAAAATGGTATTCGGATTTTGTTAAATGATAGGCAAGGAAATCTTCTAGCTATCACAAAGTGATGTCAGAATGATATTGCTGTGAACTGGGAACACAGTAGGATTTTCTTACAGGTTGTCAGAGGAGGGTGGGGGGAAGGGCTGCTCCCTTGTGGTATACATTCATTTATTGACTACAGTCACAGTTATTTGCTTCAGCCAGCATGATCTGAAATGCATGTATAAAAGCATATAGGTATTGGAATTTTCAACCCAAATCAGAATCCTAATTAACTGTAAATCGTAAAGCCAGTAGCCTGAGGTATATTAAAATGAGAACTTTGTACATGAAAGGCTGCACATGCCCCAAAATCTAAGTATTTCCTACTTATAAACCACCAAATTCACTGCATCAGCTTCCATGACTGTAATTCTGCTCCTGAGGGATATACAAGTAGAGTTAACTGAAAACAAATATGAGTTTGCAACTCATAGAACAAATCATTTTACGGGCACATTAAAAACCACTGACATAAGGAAAGACAACATAAAATATTTGTACTTAAGGTAAGAATATGACATTAAAGCCAGAAGTGAACTTAATCCATTGTACTTCATCAAATACCTCTTTAATCTATAAATGTGTGTGATTATAAAGACATTAATTTCAAGGGGAAGACCACATCAGTAAAGCACCACTGAAACACCTGGCACAATTGAATTTCACGCAGCACAAAATGTGAAGGCAAAGAGCTGAAGTTATAAAACACATTGAACAGAAATGACATGGAGGACACTGTTCTCTCAGATACATAAAAGGTACTAGTTATAAAGATCTGGTCCTGCTTAAGGCAACAGGGGGTTTGCTGCCTACAACTGGAGCAGGATCAAGCTGTAAAGGGTTATTTGGTCCTTTGGTGTTCAGGCAGCAAACAACAAAACAGAAGCTGTGGAGCCCTTGAGCCCGAGGAACCTCTGCTCTGTATCTATCATTACCGTTCCACAGTACCAAGTTATCTTGTGATCTTGATTTTGATAACAGCTACACCCTTCCCCTTTTCATGTGCTCAGTAACTCTTTGTCTTCGCAGGCCAGGGTCCGAATGGGAGCTATGGTGTTTCCTCAGTGACTCTATTACTGTGCTCTGTAAACTGAAATCTGACTGTATAATGTGCATGCGTGTGTCTTTCCTAAGGGGTGTAACTTTCTCAGTCAGCTGCTCGGGCTCAGCAAGCTCTCTATCTAAACTGTAAATTATATTGAAAGCTGAGTATCTCCTAAAATAATTTTGACTATAGGCTAACACACCCATGAAATGGCAATCCTCCTTTTTTGGCTTGATATAATGGGAAGGAAGCTGATACTTATTCTGTTTGCCTCATGGAAGAGAGAGTTTAATACAGCAAAAAAAGTCTATTATGGAAATTGCAAAACATACACAAACAGAACCAAACAAGCTCATACACTGTGAGCTAAAGAGGTGACAAGAAGAATCTCAGCAATGGTTTAATGCTTAAATGTCACTTTTTGTCAGTCTTCCCCCTGCCAAACAATCATACAGTCCGGTCATAGTATCATAGAATCACTTAGGTTGGAAAAGGCCTTTAAGGTCATCAGATCCAACCACTAACCCAAAACTGCCAAGTCCACCACTAGAACATGTCCCTAAGCACCACATCTACATGTTTTTTAAACACTTCCAAGGATGGTAATTCTACCGCCTCCCTAGGCAGCCTGTTCCAGTGCTTGACCACCCTTTTGGTGAAGAAAGTTTTCCTAATATCCAATCTAAACCTCCCCTGACGCAACTTAAGGCCATTTCCTCTTGTCTTGTCACTTGTTATCTGGGAGAAGAGGCCTCCCCCCACCTGCCTGCAGCCTCCTGTCAGGTAGCTGCAGGGAATGATAAAGTCCCCCCTGGGCCTCCTCCTCTCCAGACTAAACAACCCCAGTTCCCTCAGCTGCTCCTCATAAGACTTGTGCTCCAGACCCTTCCCCAGCCCCATTGCCTTTCTCTGGACACTCTGCAGCACCTCAATGTCCCTTTTGTAGAGAGAGGCCCAAAACTGGACCTAGTATTGAAGGTGCGGCCTCACCAGTGCCCAGTACAGGGGGGCAATCACTGCCCCTGTCCTGCTGGCCACACTGTTCCTGATACAGGCCAGGATGCCACTGGCCTTCCTGGCCACCTGGGCACCCTGCTGGCTCATGTTCATCTGGCTGTCAACCAGCACCCCCAGGCCCTTCCCCACCAGACCCTTTCCAGCCGCTCTGCCCCAAGCCTGTAGCGCTGTGTGGGGTTGGTGTGACCCAAGTGCAGGGCCTGGCACCAAGCCTGGTTGAACCTCATACAGCTGGCCCTGTCCCATCGATGCAGCCTGTCCAGATCCTTCTGCAGAGCCTTCCTACAATTGAGCAGATCAACAATGCCCCCCCTTAGGTGTCATCTGCAAACTTACTGAGGGTGCACTCAATCCCCTTGTCCAGATCATCGATAAAGATATCAAACAGAACTGGCCCCAACACTGAGCCCTGGGGAGCACCACTTGTGACCAGCTGCCAGCTGGATGTGACTCCATCCACTACCATACCACCACCATCCAGCCAGCTTTTTGCCCAGTGTAGAGTACACCCATCCAAACCATGAGCAGCTGCTTTCTCTGGAAGAATGGAATATTAGTTCAGGAAATAATGGTTAAAAGAAGGGCAGTGAAAAGAAAAAATAATGCATGTGAAGGGAGATATGAATGTTGGGGATTATCTTGGGAGTACTCTGAGGTCAGATACAGTAAAGATACTGCCAAAGGCAATATTAATACTAATACTAACCATAGAATATCTCAAATTGGAAGGGACCCATAAGGACCATGTCCAATTTTAAAGTACTGCCATACTGGATATTCACATTGCAGACTATTGTAGGGCCCGCTGTTTAACTGGCAAAGCTTCACCCAATTTATAGTGACTGCTATTGCAATTTAAATGTTTCCCACTTTCAGAAAAGCCCACCGTCACCCATGGAAGAGGGAACAAATGCCACCTATGTATTCGGTAACTGAAAGTGTTTATCTGAATCTGTCAGCTACATCAGAAAACAAGTTGCTAAATGCTGCATTCAAGAATTTTCTGTGGTTTTGTGACATTCCTTGGAAGGCTTTAGATCCATAAAGCAATGAATAAATTATAAGAAGACATAATTATGGTATTTTCATCTCTGACAGATATAATTTTACTCCATAAGCACAGAAAAGAAAGCTGCTGTTTTTCTCAGACCAACACTCCAAGATTTCTAAAAAAAAGGAAAAAAGAAAATGAAAGAAGTCTTTTGCTGAAAAATGACATATTTACTAAATATTGTCCAGAGTAATTGTTCATGTGGGACCCCAACAGAAACATGTTTCAAATACTGTAACTACTGTATATTCAGAGTGTATGAGCACTGTATATTCAGAGTAGATGATAATCTCTGTAATGTTTGTTACGAAGCTCCTTGTGGACACTCAAATGTAATTTTAATGGTATCCTGAAGAAAAAAAAAAAAAAAGTATAACACTTAACTTGGATTCCAGAGATAAGGTTAGTTACTGAGGGTACGATTTACGTCAACTGAATTTAGCTGTCTAACATGCATGTGTCTAATTTAGACTTTCTTTGCAGTCCATTGAGGGAAGTTGGTACTTCCAGAGGGAGATAAATTCCACTCTTGACAACTGGTTTAGGACAGGATGAACCCCCAATGACCAGAGAGGAAAACCAGATTATCAGATTAGTAACTTAACTTTGAGACAGGAAAGACAGGGACAGTGTATTGGATCTGGAATGATACCGCCTGTTTGCACATGAAATCAGATCCTTGGGTCCCACCCAGCACATGGAGCGCAGCCCCACAGATCTCAGCCTGGATAACAGAGCCAGCATCCTTCTGCCAGCTGCCACGGAGCCAGAGCCGCAGCCCAGCCATGATAGCTATCATCTCCAGGACACACCATCAGGCTTCTTTCCAGTGAGCCAAGCAGTCTCATGTTTCTCAACCCACAACCACAGTGATCACTTACAGAGAAATAAAATGTGAACTCTCCGAATGTCTCTAGGGACTCAGATTCCCCCCACATCTGCTGGAAATCACTAGGAGATGGGTCCACAGTGAATGTTCCAGTCAGAGGCCTCAAGTCATCGCTGTACCTTTATTCAGCAAATCGCTGTAGCATATATGTAAATCTTCAAGCTTAAATCCCATTAACATCAAAGGGATGTAAGCATGCACTTAAATGTTTTGCTGAACTGGTACCCTTGGCCCCACTCCAGGAAAACATGTAAGCATATGTTTAACTTTAAGAATGTTTAACCCTGTTAACTTCTGCAGCATTGATTTTCTATAGTTTCATGGGAAAAAAAAAAAAACAAAAAAACCAACCCCACACAGATTTCAATGCTTTGCCAAGTCACTATCTTAATGAAGATGCAATGCCCCTATCCCATCAGCATTACAAGTCTCAGTTAAGTCGGTTATACTAAGGCACAAAGACTAGAGCTACGTATACTGTGAGGAGAAAAAAATCCATTATGAATGCCTAGCCAAACCAAAAATTCTGAAAACTAAGTGCTTAAAAAAATGGATTCCAAAATAATGTGAGCCAAAGTAAAGCCTCAGTCCATCCAGGACTCAAGCACTTGATGTGCTTTAAACACTTCAGTGTTTATGCTTAGATTTAGGCATGTGCTTAAGTACCACGATGAGCTGGTCCATCGGTGTACACCTTCTCTTTTACATGTTAGATGAAGTAAAATCCTTTGTCTTTTGTAAATCACGTTGCTTTGCCTAAGATATCACATGAGCTGCTCTACTCTGATGCTTTAATGTGCACAATAAATCCAGACATAAAAATCAATAGAAACATTTAAACCTGTGAGGTTGTAGAAGTGCCCCTTGGAAAAAGTCAAATGCTAAAAAAAGGAATCTCACACAACCATGAGGCTGCTACAACAGGCAAAAAATTGTTCATGTTCATGTACATTGAGACATAATAGGAAAAAGCTTTGGTAAAATAAGTTGTACACAATCTTTTTAATGATGTCTATTCCTAGATTTTTCACATTTGTATGTTGTTATGCAAATGAACTTTTAGACAATTATCTGCAGTATGCCACACAAGCAACTTACTATTTGACCATAGATTTTTAATTTGTTGGAAAAAATGTGTTTCACTTAAAAATTAGGTAAAGATAATACATACAGTACAAAGATTAATGATGTATATCTTTACAAAGCAGTCACAGGGCTATGTTTTGTTTATGCAGGATGGCACCCTATATGCCAAATATATCATAGGTTTATGTTACCGTAACAATGCATCATTCCTCAGCTATTAATCTAAACTGCAGAGTACATGTATATTTAATAATCCTTGGAAAGTCTGTAAGACTTATTTACATTCGCTATACATACTGCAGCTTTAAAGACCTTCTAATATCAGCCACTAATTCTATACCATCACAATGCTTTAATATAAGCAAAAAAGATTAAACAGTATGAGCCAAACCAGTACTCAAAATGCCAATAGGGATGTTTTGCCCTTAAACAGAGATTCTAAACCAATGTCATTTTTCAACTTTGAGAGTGCAGTGCACTGAAGACATATTTAAAATATTTGAAGAGCTGAATAACATACTCAGGATATGTAATGGCATTTCTACCAGTAATCTGAACAGCAAACTGTAAGAATAAAGAAACAGCAAAATGAGCAAATTGGTCATAAGACGAGTCCCTTATAAATAAATTTGGCATTTATCTGAAAAATTAGTTAATAGAAACTTACAGTATGTAGTGTTAAGTTATTGTTTTCACTTGTAACATATGCTTAGAAACTGATAAATATTTATCTTTCTTTCATTACAATAATCCATATCTCAGAAGAAAAACTACAATTGCTTTGATTATATGGGGTTTTTTTCCATCCTTACGGAATTTCATAAGAAACAACATTTGTAAAAAATTAATTCTGTTTATTAACAGGAAAGTGATTGCAAAAACTAGGGAAAAATATGAAAATGAATTTATAAAAAAAGTCTGAAAGAACAAAGCACAGACACGATAATATCATCATTTAGAATCTATGAACTGAAATGTATTTTTAAAGACAAAGTTAATGCCTCCCTTTGAAATCCTCATGTTAAAATCAAAAACACAACTTTAATAGAAGACAGACATAGGTGCTGTATGAAGAATTACAGCTTAGAAAATTAATAAAAATAGTATCTAAAACAGTATTAGTAAGATATGAAGCTCATTCATTAATGGTCTCTGTGATAATATATCACTGAAAATGTTGCATGAAGGACAGTCTTTGATAGGATTATGTACAGTATAATAGCAAGATATTGAAATTAAAATTCACTGAGAAGATACATCTTGTGAACTGAAGGGTAAGAAGATAATAATGGTAACATTAATAATAATAAATAACAAGTATAAAATGATTCACATAAATAGAATTTCCATCAGCAACCTTTATTGTAATTATGAGAATGATAAAGTAATAATCTACAGTAAATAGCTAATCTTTATTGATTCAGTATTTAATTTCTTTTTTTAAAGAGCTTTAGAATTGCTGTCAATAACAATAATGTGTACATGGGGAAAGTTATGCAGAGAATAAATGATAAAAACAGTATCGTGTAATTTTTTTCTGAAGAATCTTTTGAAGATGTTTGTGTTGTTTGGTGCAGGAAAAGAAAATTCTTAGAAGAATTTCCCCATCTATTTAATGAATGCTGTGGCATTTCTTCAACACATGGTTATGGGGGTTCCAGAGGCATATTGGGAAAATTTAGAAACTTCAGTACCTGGCCTTTTAATCACACCTCTCTCTAAGGTAAGAACAGCTCTCCATCAATGGCAGCTATGAAGAAAAAACAGACCATAAACTGTCTGACCCTACAGCAGCCCTAGAGGCAATTTCGCAGCCAACAGCAAAGTTAGCACCAGAGGCATCCAAAAGGCCAAGGAACAGGCCAAATAAAAGAAATTCTAAGGAACTGAGAACTGATGCTGAGCAAATATGTTCTAGAATTTAGCATATGGGTAACAAACCTTCTGTGTGGCAGCAAGCGCTAGCTCAAATGTGAGGACAGACGAAAGAAAGGCAGGACTTTATATGAAGAATTGAAGTGGGGATCATACAGTGCCATTGAAAGTAGGGTCCAATTTCAATTGCTTTTGAATTCGTAGAAGAATAAGGAATAGCTTATGATATGCCTAAAAAAAAAAAGCCCACCAATAGAGTCCCTAGAAAAAGACTAGATTTTAATTCATAAAGATTTTCTCTTTAGTTTTTTAATATATTCATCATCCTAGCAGTATTTTTTGATAATTAATAATGTAGATGGCCTTTGATCATACACATATGAGTATTTTTATGGTCTGTTTTGCTTCCTAATGAAGAATTATATTGGAAAATATCAACCTCCATTGTACACCATGATTTTACTGTTGCCTTGCATGTTCCTGTCTAATGGAGTTCTGTAGGTTGCTGGTCAAAAAACCATTTCATATAGGTGAGTAACTCCATTGTGTAAGACGGTCCTTCTCATCTAAGCAAAATCATGGTCTGTCTTACGGACAATATACTACATATATTGTAATACTAGACAAGATTGTTTCCACTGTGTAATGCAGAATATATTTTTGATTTTGCAAATACTTCTTATGAGCTCTTAGAAAGAAAGTAGTCATTGGAAAAAAAAAAAGAAACAAATGCCAGGTTCATTATGGGAAAATAACACAAACCCAGCATGGGTCTATCTCCTTCTGACAGTTTAAATTCATGTCCTTCTCATAATGGCACGTGGCCATACTGGCATAAAGAACAGAGCAAATGATGACTGCTGCACTCCAGATGTTCCATGTCCAAATGAGCTATGTTGTGCCTTCAAGGTGGTGGACGCAAAAATGGGAGGCCTGGCTAAAAATCTGGCCCTCATAAGTTTGCATTATTGTCAGTTAGATAGGAAACATATAAGGGAAGGATCCTGCTTAAGTGAGAGAAACTGGCAATAATTTGAAATGTTTGATATACTCAGAAGTGCAGCAAAAGGACACCTCACCTTGAGGGCAGATGTCAACGCTATGATATACATGTGGTAAAAGCAAAATGTTTTTATTGGCATGAAAAAAAACCCCAGAAATACGTAGCAATAACATTTTTTTTCTTTTGGGGGGAGTTGTTATTTCCCACCATACCCATTCCCAGGAGGGGCCAGCTGACACATGATGCAGAATCCTGAGAAAAGACAGAACAGATTCTGTGGGCGGAGGGAGTGAAAAGACCTGGTTTACACAGCTAAGGAGAAAGATGGGTAAATGAGGGAAATGTTGTGCATACATATATGTATATATGCAAGGAAAAAGCAGCAAGTCCATTTAGTTATACGAGTAGTAAGAGGGGAACTCTGTGAAATGAACAAGCCATATATTTAAAAACAATAAATAAAATGCCTATTTTCCAAAAATAATCCATGGGACTTCATGTCCTGCAGCATTTTTAGAGATGTGCAGGATTCAGATCATTTAGGTGAACAAAGAAACACTCCGCAGTAATACTACAACGGGTAAAACAGTGGAAAATGGAAAACTCTGTGTATGACTGTAGTGCAAAAACCAACTGCTGTTGAGACCAAAGCTTCCCTTCAGGGACTCAAGTCATAATTGTCTGTTAGGAGCTTCTTGAACCTCCCTCTCAAGTATGTGGTATTAGCCCCTCCTGGAAATAGGATAGTGGAAAACCTTGACCATATTCCTTAGCTATTAACAGTTGCTTTGATTTCCCATAGACTTAAAAGAGGATAGAGCAATTTGACTCCAGGTTCTTATTAGCCAGGCTCCTCTTTTAATTTTTATTATAATTTTTTTTTATCTGCTTCAGTGGACATATTCCTGAATTAAGGAGTGTGGGACTATGACCTTTGTAAATATCTCTGCCATGTGACAGTGATTGTTCTGATAATTATTCATTATTCAAGACTGTAAGAATAATTACTGCTTTCAAATACCCTGAAAATCATAAATGCCAATATCAGGGCCACCTTTAGGCAGGCTTCTGGAATGCTATTTCCAAATGGAGAAATTTGACAAATTTGTTTTCTTCTGTTGTGAATTCGTTTATCTTAAAAAGTACAAGGGTGGTCATTCTTTACTTGAGCAGATCTTACCTTCTTTTCAGGTAAGGCACTCATTTATGAAGTGGGTGGGAGTCCAAGGACTGGAAGTCAGCTAATGTATGGAAAAAAAATTAAGTGTGAATAAGTATGCAAGATTATACACACTGTAAATGGTGCATGCAATTTTAAAATAAAGCCCTAAAATTTTGCTGCTCAGGCTACTGTTAATTAGACCATTTAAATCTATTAAAAAATAACTACTGAATTAAATTTGTTCCCTTCTCTATGCTTTATTTCTGTTGATGATTTCTTGTAAAAGTAAAATGATCTCACAGTTCTATGATTGCTCTACACTTTAGTCTGGATGCATTGTATAAAATATAATGCTGTACAGATGTCAACCTAAGAACTAAATAGCTTATATTTCTTAAGAACCATGGAAAAATATTAACACCATAGAAACAATGGTTCAGTAATTACTTTTTGCTGTGGAGTGAGGTTAGGCATTTATCCTTATAGATCCCTAATACACTTAAAGTCAGAACTGCCCCTGTAGTCCTTTTACCTTTGTTGATAAATGTATTGTACAGGATACCTTGTATGACCACTACAGTATTTGAGGTCATGCTAGGCTGTTAGCACAAATGGTGTGAACAATAGTTTATATGCCACTTAACTCCTTGGGAGAACCAGTTAACCTTGCCAGAGAGGACAGATCAGTCATGTATAGTTATTAAAGTCTAGAAGGTTTTGTTATGCTCTGAAATAGTTTTATAGAACTACAATACTCTGGTATGAGCTTTACCACGCAGGGAAGCAACAAAGTCAACAATTATCTTTGCTGTTTTTGAAAAGGATATTGAAAGTTTTCAAAAAAAGGAACAGACTTACTTTATGAAGCATGCAGAAACAAATTTCAATATGATTAATCACTAGACTTCTTGAACAATGCCAGCTGGATAACAATATATTAAGCCTCTGCTTTAAAACAGGCCAAGTTTACCAAAATAGTTGTGATTCTTATGGCCTTAAAAGAGGCAATCAACAATAAAAAAACTAGATCTTCTTGATTACAGTTTTCACAATCATGCTGGAATCTTGTAAATTACACAGATGGGCATCATAATTGAATTTTATTTAATTAGCAGTTAATATAAAACCACCTTCCAAATAAATATCCTTTTCCAGAATTTCTCATGAATAGAAAGGACAGAGTGAACAAAGAACAAAACCCCACAGGAGATTACTACAGACTTATCAGGTACTCTACATACAGGTGGCAATCGCTGCTGTTAGCACAGATGACCCGATTTCATGGCATAGCATGCTGCTCCTACATCGTTGTTTACCATGCACTGATTGTCAGATGCAACTGACTTTTGGCACTTTTAGAAAACGCAAAGCTCGAGGCAGCTCACATTCAGGTAGCCTCATCCGTTTCCAGTTCAGGTGTATAAGTTTGTCAGCCCCTGCACCTGTGTGGGGTTTTGTATTCATCCAAGTATCATTAACCACCACTGAATCTTTACATTTTTAGGGTTGACTCAGAATGCCAGTGCAGCTGACTCAGGCTGGCCTGCATTTTCAATTCATCACACTCAAATCAGTCACTTCTTCTCCTGAAGTTCTGGTTTAGCATCCCTATATGCAAATGAACAGGCCCTACTTAAGTAAAGGGTGGCCCAGTTGAGGTTACTGGGGAGAGGACACCTCTGTGCCACATGTGACATCACACATCCATGCTGTACTGCTTCTACCCCTTCTTCCCAGGCACATCCTCAAGTGGACCTCCCTCTGCTGCTGCCAAGATTGCTGATATCTAGCTCTGTGCCTGAGGTGACAGACTCACTCAGCCTCGGGGAAGTTCCTTCCATGGCGCGGTGACATCCCGTGCAAGCACCGGAGCCCTCAGCACTGCAGCAGCCTTCCCGTCCCAGCAGGAACCTCTACTGTGTTCAGGGGCAGGCGGGAACCAACATATTGCAGAATGAGCATTTGGTGGAAAAAAACACTTCTAGGTGTGGATTCAAATACACACCTTCATGGATAATTTTAGTTGTCCGTGTACATACATTCCTACCAAGGAATTACCCCGTTAAGTAAGAACATTTACTATGTCTTCAAGAGAAGGACATGGAGAACAGTGAGAACAGGAAGAAATCAGTTTGCTACCACTGCCTTTTAAACTCTAACTAGCAAAATTAAACCATGTCTCTTTATTTATTTATTGCACTTGTAAAAAGATTAATGGGGATGTGATTCCTTCAGGCTTTTACATATAACCCCATCACACAAAGAACAAAATTATACAGTGCAGCAAATGAACTAAATTAGCTACATTTATTTAAATAACTGCTATGGAGGAAACAATAAATCAACAAGAATCCTCACAAAAATGTGTTTACAAAGTCTCTTGTAATTTGTTTTAGCAAGGACACAGACTTCTAGCTCTTAGCTAAGCTTTCTCCTAACAGTCTATTATCATATCAACTGTTAATGAGTGTTTGCTATAGAAAAGCATTTCTAGAAAAAAAGACGTGTAACTTCTGTCTCACTGTCCTTTAAAACATGGCTGGCAACCCTACATGAAATAGATTTTCCTAACAAACATTTTGTCAAAGGCTTCTAATAACTTGGGAGACAATCAAAATTAACTGACAGTGCATTGTTAAATCAGAAAAAGAGGTTATCGGAATGGTCATAATCACGCAATTATCTCATCTTCACTGTATTTCAAGAGGCTGTATCTATATCTCGTCCTATATCAGGCGTGAGTAGGGGGAGCTCTAATGCTGAACCTGTGATGTATTCATAAATCAGTACTTTCAGAGCCTGTCATGGGCTCCATAATGAGGGTCATTATTCAGGCAGAGTGTCAAAACTACTATCAAAGGACCTTCTCAGAATCACAATCATTCTGTTTCTTGTTAAATAAGCAATGTAGTACACAAAAATGGCAAACAAGAAGCAGGTCAATTTGATACAGTATGAGGGCACAGAGACCTCTAGAGTAATTTACCCTCTGGGAATTCTGATGGCTTGTGAGATAAATTATATACACCCTCAGAAAAGATTAATGGTAATAAAATCCCAGGAATATTTTCAGAAAAAAATGTCCATATGTACATATGGCAACTTCAGTAACAAAGAAGACATTTTCTAAAGCGCAACACTTAAGGAAAATTATTATTAGAACTGCAAGTAGCTCTCTGGAAAGCTACTAAATCTTATTACAAAGTTGGCAGTATTCAGTTGCAATACCTTATTTCAATTTGCTGAAAGAGTTTATTAAAAAAAACCAAAAAACAATAAAAAACCTACAGCTTTTCTGAATTAAAAAGAAAGGGGATAAAGGGGAAAAAAGGAAAGACAAACTGTCAAAAATGGATTTACTGAGACAGTCTGTTATTGACTTCACTGTATTATAAGCAATAGGAGATACAAGAGGAATTATTAACAGAACATCATCTGGACAGTTGACCAAAATGGCAATAAATGCAAATTATTTGCAAGTGATTGAAGGCTGTATTCAAATCACATAGCATAGGTGCCTAAATTAGGCACTGGCATTACTTCCCTCCTTTCACTTTAGGGAACTAGAATGTAATAGCCCTACATGCCAAGTAGTCTGAATTGCTCATTCTCCCTTGAACTAAAACATTACATTAGTAATGGGTAAATTAGGCACCAGTGAAGGCAGTCTGAATTCTGGCTCAAGATGACTTCTAGATACTACAGTAGCCAATCATTTTGGAATTAATAGTGAAACTCTTCTGACACCAGCAAAGTTCAGTGTCTCAGAAGATTAGACTTAAGCAAAAGCTCTTTATATTTCTTTGTCAATGAAGTATCTGTGTTGAGTTTATATATGATATCAATTCATAATATGCATATATTATACATATACGTATATGTACATATGTAATTCCATGGGCGTGTTCATATACTGCATAACTCTGAAATAGCAAAATACCATAGAGCTGAAATTTCACTGCAGTTTCTTTATATAGTGCTTCTTATTTGACTGGTTCAAGACTTCTCCTAAGGCTTTGCCTCAGAAACAGTAAAATAGACTTAGAATTTAGCATGGTCCATGACCTTATGTAGTCACAGTCTTCAGAGATGGATGTCCAGAGGTCCAGTTGTAAGTGTAGATTTAGATACCATTTGAACACTACTTGTAGTATTGAATGCTTTGAATATGAACTTTCTCCTGCGCTCATGCAGAGCACTGTTGACTTCGAGGGCTTTCCTGCAAGCAGGGAGTTCCTGGAGAAATGCTAAAATTGTGCCTAATACCAATTCACGTGACTTTCTAGGTACCCAGAGCTTTTGAAACAGCTATCTTGTATAGGTGCACTATTACTATTTTCTACTCAACTTTTTTGTTAAATATCTACAATTCAGTTATGTAGATGTCTGTATCCACATGCACACTTATATAGCATAACTTTATGATACAGACTGTTAACATTTTTTGTATCCCCTTAAAAGTAGTAAATAAATTGTGGATCAGAAGATATAAGTCTGCTCCTTTTCTCATATTGCCCTTATTAAACAGCAAGGTGAGAAGTAGATTAAAAAACAGTCCCACTAAGTGCCTCATAAATCCCTCAGCTTCACTTTACCAAACTGAATTTTGTCTGACAATAAATCCTACCTTGTCTAGACTTATTGTTTAAGTAAATTTGTATCTGTGGAATAATCATAAGCAAACCAATTAAATTCAGGCATCTTTTTTATCCATCTGTTTGGATATAACTGTCTATTAAATGGTGTTTGCATATGAAGCAACGTTCTATTGTATGCATAGGTACTCAATTATTTAGATTATACATTTGAATAAACTGTGCGGTTAAAGGAGTACCCTTGTAATGCAGGACAATTACATTTTTCTAGCACAGTTTACAGGTTATTAAACTAATATCAATTTGGCCAACACAGCTGGATATAGGATCCTAACCTTCACCTATGAAAGTTCTTTTCTTTAGGGGTACATTTTACCCCTACAATTATCAGTCATTGTTAGTCACTTCAAATTATATCAAATTATGTAAAAGGGTTCTAGAAAAAGGCTTGTGTGAATAGAGATTACAAAAAAAATTAATTTCACACTGAAGACTGTGCATTAAAATGTAGGTTAGCTTAATGCAACTATAAAAGCGCTGTCTATACGCATGATGGGGCAGTCTAAAAGGTGCCCTCTCCCTAAGAAAATAACTATTTCTGGCCAGAATGAGAAAATAATACTGCATTGTCATACTGTGAAAGAGCAGTTCACTGAATATCTCATCTTCCTAACAATCAGGGAATGACTATCACATTTTTCCAAAAAGGAATAGACTCATCTTTATGTTGAAGAAAAAGAAGAAAACAAATACTATTAAACACTCAGAAATGAGTAAAAGTTTGTCAGTTCTTGAAATAAGTTTTCAGACACTAATTACGAATAACTATTCTGAGAGAGGTGGGGAAGAGAGAGGAAGAATATGTAATGAAATAATACCACAGCTTCAGCATTCTGGACATCTTCATCTGCCTTGTACCTTGCAGAAGGTATACTTTGCACATGTACAAATTGACTTTTAAACGGAATCTGTTCTTTTGCATCTGTTATACACCTGTATGTTCAAAGGCACAGAACAGATATTTACGATGATAATCTATCAGTGAAACCATGCTGAGAATCTGGAGCTGCATGGTGTTTGTCCAGTTTACACTTTCGCAAATGTTCTTCTCTCAATACCCTTTCTGTTCTTCCCTTGGACCATCATTATTCTGAAATAACCACCTGGAAGCAAAAGAATGCACAAAAGCTGAGTTTGTCTTACAAGGCCTAATCTCCACAGACTCCTCAATACTCAGTGTTGATAGATAAGCTCTGCTAAGAACAAGTCAGAGCATCTAAAATTATTTTCCTGCTCTAAATCAGTCTTAGGAGAATCTTGTCCATCTCCCCTGATTATTTGGGGATTCAGTGGACAGTGATGGCCAATACTATTTGAATTTTTCACCATCTTGCAATCAAAAGAAGTATCATGACACTGCTAAATATCATGATGCTACTCATTTAAAGGGAATTAATGAACAAAATAACCATGCAGTTAGACGCAACAGCTCTGTGAACAGCTATGTGAACAGCCTGCTTAACCTCAGAATGCAATAGATTTCTGTGTGACCCCATGGCTGTGTAATGTGCCATTTTTCTAAGGTGCCACAGAATGCATCACAATTTCCATGAAACTAGTTGCTCTGCCTGTAGCTGATGGCCATTTTACTTTGCCTGACAACAGCTGTTCTCCTTAGCAGTCTTCCTCCGAAAGGACTGCTTAGTGAACGCTGAGAGTGTTCACTGCTGATGAATTCCACAGGAGAAGCTGGAAAACCTAGCAGTTTGCTCTTACATTCAGATGGATGCTAGAAGTCCAGACTAACAAGACTAGTAAGTTGCTTTGGAAACTGCACCATGAGTCCAGATCAAGATGGATTTTTTTTCTAGTATTAGGAGCATCTGACACCTGTGAAGTTACCTGCAGGGAGCTGACAAACAATGTGAGAAAACAGATCCACAGCTACCTAGGGAAAACCTGCTAAAGCATTTGTCTAGGCAATTAGGAAGTATTGACTGACCACTTCCCCCTTTCCTCCAGTTAAAAGTTGCTCAGGTCCCTCTGAGCTGGGGTATGGTTCTGCATAAAACTGTGGTCTTTTCTTCCCTGCTCATTCCGCAGAAGGCTGAACATTGCCTCATGTTCTGTTCTGTGATGACTGGCTGCCAGCAGAGCAGAGCTCAGGGAAGGGCAAGGTGTTGCTTGACCTGTGTTGGGGTTTCTGCAGGGGGAGAAGACACATTGCAGATTCCAGGCTGAGGTCTGGCTAAATCCACAGTGATATCCCGGTGCAGATTCCTGATAGCTTACTTAGGCTTTCTGCCATCCAGCATGAAAGGAGAGACACTTCTTATGCAGACTCTGATATTGAACCCTGTTTTATTCATGTATCCATACAGTCATTCCAGGAGACAAGGAATCCCAGTAGAATCTTTCCAACGGCAAAGTGGAATTCAGCAGAACCAACAGGACCCTCAGGAGCGAGGGAGAGCTGTCTTTTATAATATTAATGCACATTCACCGAGACCTTCAAAGTTGTCATGGTTCCCTTGGAGTTACGAGTGCAGAGCCCACGCTCTGAGATACCTGATGTGAAGCTGAAAGCACTGAGGAAAGGGACCAAAGCTTCTAAAAGACCTCCCTCTCCATGGCTCTACAAAAACAGCTGGTGAGGAAGCCTGGCACCAAATGCTGTCATGCAGAGCCACGGCTGAGGTGGCCTGGCCCCCTGAGATTGCTTTGCAAATGTAGGAAACTCACGTGAGGGAGTCACATCACAATTTTTATGGCTATTGTAGTTTTGTAACTGATCGAGTACCCTACTGGCTTTCAAAGGCTGAATAGCATTTATTTTTCCTATCAGAAAGAACTACAAAATAGTGTGAAGATAGCATGCAATATATGTTTTTTAATAGAACTATGAACACATTTATATGAATTGCTGAAAATCTTTTGCAAGTTAAAAGTTTTAATATTCTAAATGACACTGAAAATTCACTAATCACTGGCTGACCGCATTTGGCTTATATATGCTTCTATTTTCACTAATAATGCACTGAAACGTGCCTTGATAGATGGCGCAATGTATTTTAAAATTTTTGTGCTTACAGCTACCGTTTCTTTTTTTTCTTCTTTTTTCCTTCCAAGTTTTAGGGTACAGAATGGATATAATGATGTAAAACCTGAAGGCTTCCTTTCACTGGTACATTTTAAGCTGTAGGTCCTATCTGAAAGACTTCTGAACCAGATCTACACCTGGAAAACCTTCCAATCTCAGCTTCACGTCTCCTGCAACTGAATAATAAGATAAAAATAAACATGTGCACAGTCTAACGAGCGAGGTGTGTCTGGTTAAATTCCATAATGTAAATTTTTTCCCCTTTGACAGAAGCCTTTAGAGTTTTAGCACAAAACTACCCTTCACTCCCCCGCCAGCCGTTCCACCAAAACCCTTTGGTTGCACACGTACTTTGCTCCCTCCAGGTCACTTGTAATTGGCCTCTTTCCCTTTGTGTTCGGTAACCTTCCAGTTTTCTGCCAGCCTGCTCACAACGGAATTGACACTAAAGAAAGAGTGGATAAAGGCAGACCTGAAGCCTGTGCAGAGGATAGGTAAGGACTTGCGTTCCTGAATACAAGTGGGTCAAAAAATACATTCTCTGAAGCTGCTGAGAGACCTGGTCCAGGGTATTATACTATTCTCGAGGAGCTGCACTTTTTGAAATATGTCAGAAACTCTGCTACTGTGAAGAGGATTTGGAAATATTCTGTAAACCAGCTGTGATAAACCACGGCTTAGCAGATACTTCAGACATATATGGGCAAAGATGTGCAGGCAGGACCTCTGTTGTTTCTAAGACCTCTTCTGTGAGAGCTGTTGGCAACACCCCCAGCCACCACAGTATGACTCTGGCCTTTCTGCCAAAGGGCCCGCATGATGGCTTGGAAATAGCCTAAAAGCTGCAGGTCTTCTGAGAGGAACCTCCCCCTCTGCACTCCCCCCACCTCCTAGACATGCACAGCGTGATTTTTTTTTACATGCAAAGGGAGGATATGGGCCTTAGGGATCTATTAGTGAATGACTTATACAATGTTTACATGAGGATTTTTAGGTAGTTTGCTCAGAAATGTTTAGAATTGGCTGCATGAAATTGGTATTCATGGTAATGAGCTTTTCTGAGCAAAACAGGACATGCAACATGTAGGGGTCTGTGGTCTGAAGGAGCAGCCAAAAAGCAGCGATCGGGCATAAGTGGGAACACCACCAGCCAGGGAAAAGAAGAGCATTAGGAGGGATCTGAAGCAGCACAGGAAGCTTGCACGTAGTGGAATATCCTGTTATTCACTGCTAATTGTCCAAATGCCTTGGGTGTTGCTGGTTACTTCCTCTGAATTCAGCATGAGGTGATTAAAAAGTCAGTCAGCAAAGACTGAAAAAAGTGCAGACCCAAATGCTACAAAAATAATAAGGCAGGAAATTTACTTAATCACACATGGCTGAACCTCATCTTTCCTTTTTGTCAGTCAACTTTCTGGTACATTGATGGTGTCCCCATTGTTTTTTCTTACCTATGCTCTTCCTCATGTTCCCCAGAAGGCATCAAATTCCAAAAGACAACCTCAGGTATCCAAAGCTCTTTTCCTTCTCCTTACTTTTCTGAACTACAAATTTTTTTCTGTCTTGCTTCCCTCCCCCCCAGTTTTCATTCCATCCACCACAAAAAATGGTGTGAGAAGAGAGGGGACAGCTGTGGGTGAGATTTTGGTAGCTGGAACGCATACCATTACAATTGCTGCGTCAGCAGTTTTGCAGTATGAGGCAGTTAGGCAGTTAAGTTACTTTGTGAGTTTGAGCTCCACCTGTGACCAGCTGGAGTAAAGACCACTTCAGAGGTCAGAAAGAAAGTAAGCTGCAAGACCCTGGTGTTCATAGCACCCTTTTGCAAACAGGACACAGAAGGGCTGCAGAAAGCAACCTTTTCTTTCCAGTCTTCCTTTAGGCACCCACCGTATGGTATCGTGAAATGAACCTAAACAAATCCTTCCCACAAATTCCCCTTCCCAAAAGTAGCCATAATGGGAAAAGCCACCTTCTCATCATGTTGCTCTGGTTTGGTTTGTTTTTTATAATCCTTGGGGGAAAGAGGTCAAAAGGCAGTGCTGCTTCTTCAGTTGCAGCCCTTGCTGCTATAAGGTAGACATGATTTACAGTGCCGTGTGACTTACAATCTGCCAGGCACCCATTTCAGCCCTCACAGGGTAGTGATTTGCATTCATATAGCTAAACCATCGCTGTAAAGGAAAAAGAGCCCACCTTAGACAAACTTTCAGTAACGACAGCTTAGAGAACTGCTATGCACTCCAGAAATCTTGGCTAATCATGTAAATTTTGGTAGACACTCTGCACGCACTTAAATTTCTGACATGTCAGTGAGCATAGTATTCTCAAACATCATCCTGCATTTTGGTTCAAAGATGGTAATTTGTAACCTGTATTCCACATATTACAACACTGATCAAAAAGAAAAAAAAAGATAGGAAAAAAAAAAAAAGAAAAGCAGTAGGATAAAAAGCATGAATAGTCTAAATATACTGCATATCCATATACTTCTGGGGAGCAGGCTAGAGAAATCCTGTTAAAAGAGCTCAGAAAATTCCAGAAGTTGAAATGCTCAGTTGCTGTGTTAGTAAATTAAGAAAAAAAAAAAAAAGTTTTTATTGAAAATAAGATGCCTTCCTGATTCTATGTTCAGTTGGCTTTGCGTGCTGAGCCAATCCGAAGTCCAAGCAGAAAGGCTATAAATTCATACAAGAATTAAAAACAGCTCCTTGGACTCTGCAGAGAATTGAATCAAGACCAAGACATGTGTCTGCTATGAATACCTGTGCCCCATTGGAAGCAATTTTAACATTTACTATTTGGCCAGAAGCTGAAAAGACTAGTCAACTATTTACTCAGTGGCTGGAATGCTACTAGCTATAAATATTTTCAGACTTTTGTTTGCCAACAAACCTCTGAAATGGTGCCATTCACTGCAGCTCTCGAAACTCCAGTGTCACACACACATATATTGGAGCACTGCTAAAGAAATGGAGAAGCTGTATGAAAGAAAATCACAGGGGGAACTCCTCACATTTGTGTTTTGAAATACAAAGCATATTAACACTTTTCATGTATTTACTTGATGAATAGCAACAAAAGCAGATAAACCTGTGTACAGAACATTTATAGGTTTGCTATGTAGCTTTGCTTTGGTTTTGTTTTTCAAAAACACATTTTAAAGTGTAGCAAAAGTGCACAGGCTTCTGTACATTAAAAAATATTTGTTAACAAATGGCATGGCATTGTACTTAAACACTGTTGCAGTTACACTACCAGCACTCATTGCTAAAACAGTAGCTCTGGGATTTAGCTTTTATAGTGTTCTGGGAAATGTCCTGAAGGCATAGCACTTTGTCTCATTTGTCAAAGATTTGCGACAGAGGAAGAAGAAACCTATTAGTGACTAAACATAATATTCCTCAACATCCCCTGCTATTACAACAGCAGAAAAGTTAAGAAAATAATTCTGAAGTGAATTGCAGTGTTTCGTAAATGGGAACAAACTTCTGCCACCACAGCAAAACTTCTGTCAAGTTTAGGTGTTTATTAGTACCCGTGAGCACACTATTATAATCTAAAAACTAAAAACTCTAGAAACCAAATTCTTTACCCTTGCTTTGGTAGGGAAGGGAAGGGAAAGCTTTCTTGAATCACAAAATGGTTAGGTTTGGAGGGGACCTCTGGTGAACATCTAGTCCAACCCCTGCTAAAGCAGGTTCACCTAGATCAGGTTGCACAGGATCATATCTAGGTAGGTTTTGAATGTCTCCAGAGAAGGGGACTCCACAACCTCTCTGGGCATTCTGTTCCAGTGCCTTGTTACCCTCAAAGTAGAGAGGTTCTTCTTCATATTCAGAAGGAACTTTGGAACTTCTTGTGTTGCAGTTTGTGCCCATGGCCTCTTATCTTGTCACAGGGCAATACTGAAAAGAGCTTGGCCCTATCCTCTTGCTGCTTGCCTCTAAGATATTTGCACACATTGATAAGATCCTCTCTCAATCTTCTCTTCTCCAGGCTAAACAGGCCCAGCTCTGTCAGCCTTTCCTCATAAGAGGGATGTTCTAATACTCTCATCATCTTCATAACCCTCCCCAGGACTCTTTCCAGTAGTTCTCTGTCTCTCTTGAACGGGGGAGCTCAGAACTGGACACAGTGCTCCAGGTATGGCCTCATGAGGGCAGAGTAGAGGGGAAGGACAACCTCCCTCCACCTGCTGACCACGCTTCTCCTCATGCACCCCAGGATCCCATTGGCCTTCTTGGCCACCAGGGCACACTGCTGGCTCGTGGGCAACGTGCTGTCCCCCAGAACTCCCAATTCCTCCTCCGCAGAGCTTCCTTCCAGCAAACCAGACCCCGGCCATACCGGTGCATGAGGTTGTCCCTCCCCAGGTGCAGGACCCTACGCTTGCCTTTGTTGAACTCCATTAGGTTCCTCCCTGCCCAACTCTCCAGCCTGCCCAGGTCTCACTGAATGGCAGCGCAGCCTTCTGAGTGTAGAGCAATGAAGCTGGGTTAATTAGCATTGATAATATACGACTGTGGGCTGCCTTCAGGGGTGGTGGGTTGGCCGATGTAGATAAGGTGCAGCCGTGGCTGGTTCTGTTAAGTGGTTGAGAGGCGATGGAGAGCAGCCGAGGAAGAAGTAAAGAGAGGAAGAAGCAAGAGAAGAGAGAGTGGTCCCTGGATGAGACGAGGAGAAGGCAGCACAGGGACTGGCATGAAGAATGTGCTGGTATGTGATGGCAAAAGACTTTGTTGCAGCTTGATAGTTTGGAGAGTGCTGCGACATTCTGTGGGATCAGCCGCTCCTCCCAGTTCTGTATCATCAGCAGACTTGCTGAGGGTGCCTCTGTCCCCTCATCCAGGTCATTGATGAATAAGTTGAGTGGGACTGGACCCATTTCTGACCCCTGGGGCACACCGCTGGCTACAGGCCTCCAGCTGGACTCTGCGCTGCTGGTCGTAACTCTCCGAGCTCTGCCATCCAGCCAGTTCTCAGTCCATCTCACTGTCCACAGATCTAACCCACACCTCCTGAGTTTATGTACAAGGATGTCTTGGAAGAGTGCTAAAAGCCTTGCTGAAGTCAAGGTAGACAATATCCACCACTCTCCCTTCGTCTACCGAGCCAGTAATTCATTCATGGAAGGCTATCAGGTTGGTCAGACATGATTTTCCCTTGGTGAATCCACGTCGGCTGTTGCTGATGATCTTCTTTTCCTCCACATGCTTTGAGATGACCTCCGGGATGAGCTGAAGTGCACTGCTTTACCTGAGCACTGCCATTTTTGAGTTAACACCGAAGCAATCTGTAACCTGAAGAGTGACTGTGAAGAGACTAGTTAAGCAGTCTGCACTCCCTTAAGGAGTCCTACTACCATGCAGATACATTTTTACTTAAACAGTAGAAAACCTTAGTAAGCAGCAAGGCTGGCAGATTTTTCAAACATGGCCAATGCTTATTCAGTGAGTAAAAAGAAACAAACTGATGACAACAATAACAGTGAGAAGAAGAGGAAGAACCCAGGTCCCATATTCAGTACCCAACATCCAATTCAAACCTCATATTTTGCATCTTTTTTTATTTTCTGAAGGTATGTCTAATTAAGAAATTCTCGCTTATTTTCTGACAAAGTTCCATCACAACTGAACTAAAGGGGGTGGCTACCGTGATTTGCTTTGTATTGTGTCAGTTCAGGAGGGAAGAGAAGTGCCAGAACTAATGTCAGCAGCCACCCATACGGCAAAGGAGAACTAGAATCTCCCAAATCCGTTTAAATACCTTACCAAATGCTATTTTTAACGTAAAGGTGAAGGGTGTACTCTGAGAGAAGCATTCACTTCATCAGACACAAGGCTGTTAACAAAGCTGTCACCTCCACCCCTCCCACAACCACCGATGTCACCATTTGCAGCTCCAGTGCCAGCACCTTCAGCGCCTCAATCATCTCTGATACTGCCCCCTCCATCATCAGCACCGATGAATTTCTCACTATTACTGCTCCTGATACAAGTCTTGCCAGCAGCCCTTTTAAACACCTTTGAGCCTCTCCTTCTCTCTCTCTCACACTGAAACATTTCAGCTGACAGTCTATTTTTTAAACACTCAAGTGCTAGCCTTTAAAGCATTTGATGTCTCTAGCATTTCAGCCCCTTCCTTCACACCTTCTGCTCATAGGGCCAAGTGATATGTGAGGAATTTCTTTTGGTTTCCAAAAAAAATATCCTTTGTTTTCTTTACACAAGAATTCACCTCATGCCCATGTTTAGCTGAAGCACAATGATAGAAAAATAAACTTTGTACAGTATTATCAGAAAATATCGACACAGCGCATGCACTGAATTGCTGAAAGACAAAGGGTTTATCAGTACTAAAAATGCCTTTAATTTCTGAAAACTGGAAATTTGCCAGAATGGCTTGCTTGTTAATTTAACTATTGAACACAGTCCTTAAACTGCTGCTCGTGAGACTTCTACAAACATCAGAGGTGTTTTTCGTCTTACTTCTCTGTATGTATTTTTAAGCCAGAGTGTCATTAGAAAAAATAACTATGAATTTTCAGCTCAAAAATAAGTACATTGCCCTTCTTGCTGAATATTATGTCTGCTGTACAGTTTTTCCTCGGGATCTGTGCAGCTGTAGAATAAGAGTGAATCAATGAGGCTAAAATTAAATGGGAAGAACTAAATATAAATTCTGCTTCAGCAGCTGTTTACATAAAGTGGACATTTCTTTCCTGTTCGTAAAAACTGATCACAAACACGGGTACCTCAATCCATGCACATCTTTAGAATGAATTATCCATTTCCCTAATGACCATAAGAACTAGGAAAATAAAGTGCCATCATTAATTTGGAACACAGTGAGTTCAGGGAAACTCATCTGCCCTAGTAAACTGAAAATCTTTGTAAACCCTGTACTAAATGTCAAAATCTACAAGATAGCTCACTTTCAAGTACAGGATAAGGTGGATGTGTGTCTCAATTTTGTTCTTTGTGTTCAGCAGATTTTAATTTGGTGTGAATAATACTCTTTTTTTAGCAATTAAAATATTTGTATTTGTTCAGCACTTTCTTGGAGTCCAAGCAACTTTGCAAAGAAGATATGCTGTCTTTTAAAACTTCTACCTAGAGCTAAATGCTGCTATCCAGATCCCTGTGTAATTACTGGGAAGCATCAGAGCTCCTGTTTTAGATTCTCTCTGATTCAGGATTTGGGAATCTACATTTATGATCTTTAGTGAAATCACACTCAGAAGATTTTAGGGATGTGTTTTAAGTGTGTGGAGAAAATATTTGTTTAGTCTTCAAGAAAAAAGACTAACCAAAAGCCCTCACAATACTTGCTGATGTAAGACATCTTCAGAACAGCTGACTGATTTGACTCTCACCTGTTTTTAGAATCAGGCAATTTTAAGCTACTTCATTCTGGGCCATCGGAATAATCAATAGTTTCCAAATGTTTTTGACAATGAATTGAACAAGTAATTCAGCCTGGTAATATATGAAATAGGCTAAGAATTTGACCCTACCTATTTAGATAAAATAGAGCCCAGAGGGAAGGAAGCAGCAAAATATCAACTCTCTTCCTCACTCCTTCACTGGACTCAACTGTTCCCACTAACACAGAAAACACAAGTTCTTACTTCTGAAAAAGCAGATTATGATCAAATCAAATAACACCGTGCATAAAATCATATATTCTTGGGCTTTTAGAAATATAGGGTTTTTTTAACTGTGCCTTGAATTCTTTTATTTATTAATTCATTTAATACAACATGCAGTCATCTGAGTCCATCTTCTTTTCAGGACTTGGCTACACTTTCCATTTGGGGAGTTTTGATTAAAAATTACTATTTCAATACGTGATGGTAAAAAGTTTACAATAAGAAAATACCAAGTGTGAAATCTGAGGTCCCGTATCTCTTTGACTAGTAGAAGTGCAACAAAGGAAGAAAGTTCAGATGACTGGAGTAACATAGGAAAAACAAACCAAGAAGGAGAACAGGTGTTGATGAAGTAAAGAAAATGGTAAATTCCTGAGGCAAATTAGTTTGACAGTTCAATAGAACACTGGAAATACTAGCCTAATCCCATGTACAATTTTTATGAGCCACAGCTAATGCCATCACTTTATAGAAGCAAATACAAAACTGGCTTAGAACCTGACGCTCTGAGTTACTCACAGATTTGCTGATTGTCAGCAAATACAACCTTAGAACAGCACTATCACTCACAAAACGGTGCTCACTGTCTGCAGTGTTTCAGGTTCACTTATTGTTCCTATAAAGGATAATGGGCCAAACAGCACTGTGGGATGTAAGACTCTTCCATCTAACTGCTATGACATGATTGCCTTATGAGTTTTTAAAATGAACTGCATTTTCAAGTTGAATGAGGCAGACCAACCGTTTCTGAAACTTTGGTATAGCTGCTTAAGGTATACACATGTATATGCTACATACCCTCTACACTAATGTCCCATTAGAATCTGGTGCTCAGATACTGCTTTTGCCCTCTTTTGTTTGGTCCGATGTTCTTCAAAGCTCACACGTAGAAGGATGTCATGTACGTTTCATATGAAGGTGATCTGCTCATGTGAAGAACCAACATTCCTATTCTTTATGGCAGGAGCATGGTAAAGCAGTCTTGTATTTTCGGTTACCTTCCCAGCAGAACAATAACCATAGGGCAAACTCAGACCTTTCTGAGTGTATCTTGACATCCAGTCATACCAGCTAACCTCACTTCTGACCCAGAATTGTTATTTTTACCCAAGTCCCACTTCCCACGCTTCCATATTTGAGCTGATGCTTAAAATTAGGACAAAGAAAACCAGCACTGAGATAGCGCCTTCTCAACAAGGCTGATGCTGCAGTGGGAGATAAAGACACACTACCCCAAAGTAGGCTACTGATGTCAATGGAACATTCCCTGTCTCTTTTCTACCATAATCACAGTCGGAGCAATCACTCTACTTTTGCCTAAAGGCACCTTCATGTTGCCAGTGAGTACCTTCTACACTCTCTCTGGGAGAGTGTGACTAATTTAATTCTTGTTCATTGCTTCTTCAATGCGCACACAGATTTTTGACAGCCTGTCCTAGATGGTCTTGTAATTTGGCCCAGTTCTGTACTACAGCCTGCTGAACCTCTGCTTCACTGACATTCTCATAATCCCTCAGCGACCACTTTATGGCTTGTCTCTTGTGCTCACCCAAATCACATCCTCCACTGTGTCTAAGGACCCAGGCTTACAAAAGATAGCATCTATTCCAAATGTGATTCTTTCACATCAGCAAAACTCCTTGCAAGCTAGGTTCCACCCAAAAAAATCGCTTTGCAGGATCAGGGTGTTAAGTTTTAACTGAATATGTACCAAATATAACTATCACCCTTCTTTATTTCTCTAAGGGAGTTGCTTCACCTTCATAACTCTTTCTGCTGTGGGCGTTCATTTACCATTCTGACATAATCTAGTGCCTCACTGCATGATGCTGATGATGTTTTTGTCAACGTGAAGAATGCAGTACAATTGTTGCAGAAATTGTCTAAGAAACTGAGACCTTAATATGTACCATCTGTTTTACAAAAAAGCTCAATGTGGTAATGCATTTGCAATACCAGAAGCAATATCTCTAAGACATGAAATGAACATATGCTGTCTAAGAGCCTTCAGGCTGACATTGAAAAAGAGAAAAGATAGTACTTCAAGGCAAATATTGTCCCAATAGAAAGACTGCCAGAACCAATATGGCTCAGTCTATTGACAAGTCTCTGGTGAACAACATCATATAAAGACATGCACATTGTTATGGGTTGTACAGCTCTATGCCCCATTTTTTTTTCAGCTTGGGAAAAAAGGTAGAGAACACCTTCACTGTCACACTGGCTATTCTCCTGTTTCAGATCAACAGATGTTGTCAGATGAAGACATCCTATCCATTATTCTTTGATTAACTGCTTTTTTTAAACAAGTCAATGAAACTCACACTAGCTTCTTGTACTAGGTTAAGTAAGCAGCCTGCTCGGAAGGAAAGAACTGAAAGAAGTCTCTGCTTTCTAGTGTGTTTTTTTTTCATTCCTAAATTAATACATTTTATGCATGAAGATATCTGTGATTCTGAAGCTAAAATGGTATTGAAACTACAATAGCTAGTAATGAATTTTATACATACCAGAAGATACAGTAATTTCATTTTAAAGTCTGTTATCCTTAAAGGAAAGGATCTAAGTTATTGTCCTGTCAGCCACAGTTTATACCAACATAATCTAAAATCTATATTCCTTTCACAGAAGACATAAACAAAAAATGCTATATTACAGAAATGACTATCCTTGGGTGACATTTTATTTGTCTTCCACTGGAAAAAAAAAAAAAAAAAAAAAAATAATTGACAAGTAGCCTCCTTTCGTTTTGGCAAATCAGACACATTCTCCAAATATCACTCTTCCAAAAACATTTTTGGTTTCCTTGATTGTTGTTGGGGTGGGGTGGGGGGAGAGATAAAGTGTTTATGAAATATTTCATACATTAGACATTTGGTTTTGCTAGCAATTTTTAAATAAAAGGTGTGTGTGTGTGGGAGGATGTGTGTGGTAAGGAACTGTGGGAACTGTTATACTCTATATGTGAATTTGCTGCTGTCCATAATAACACCAATATCTTTCACAATGTAAAGGAATCTAGCCAGTCCTTTTGCAAGTTAACAGTGGGGTTCTTTCAGCTGTGGTTACTCAAAAAATATTGTTTCAGGAATACTCTTGGTTTTCCTGCTTAGAATACTCAGGGATGTTTAAAGATATCACTTGGTATGTGTATTAAACAGACTTAATTAAATTTTGAGGTTTTAGGTATTACTCCCGATGTCATTAAAGCTATACCATCTTATAAGTGAAGTAACACACTGATAACATGGGCCCATGTTTGTAGACCTAGAACATATGTGATGGAACTTAATGGCTTCACACCTAAAGATGGCCGCAACCTTACCAAATTCTTACAGACAAATGAGGATTCAGGAAACCCACAGCATTTCTCCTGTGGATTTTATTTGTTCCACAGGAGGGAGTCTTTCTTCTACAGATTGTAGATGCTAGAAGCACACTAAAGGAGCTTGTAAACAGTGCTTGAGAAAGCTACCCTTCCTCAGATCTCAGAAACTCTGCAGGAGGTAGCTCTTCCACTACAGAACTTAGAAGCACAGGCTATTTTAAGTACAGTATAATTCTAATTAACAACACCATCAATTATGTCAAACAAGGGCACAATCACTGACCTTTCACTAAAGGCAAAGTCATCAAAGCAGGATTTTTAAACTATGTGAGTGAGGAGGACCAAAGGAAGACCTTACATCACCATCTCTGGGGACTGTGGTGTAGACACACATCACAAGAGTGGAGGGACTTGGTAGCTACCTATAGCTGTTTCTCTGGCATGGGGTCAATAGCATGCTCTGTGACTGGGGGGCTTCTTCCTCCCAAATCTGCCTGATGTTTAGTAAGTTCTGTGCGTTTGTAAGATGAAGAATTTCAAGACCAGCATAGTCGCTTCCTCCAATGAAGTTTTTTCTGTAATCAGAAAAATAAGCCATTTTCCGATACCTTCAGAAACCCTTTTATAATACACGAGTTTCAACTAAAAGCTGCTGTAAGAACCAGGAGAAAGCAAAATAAACCAATAGAAAGCATCATTTGTTTGAAAAAGAAGTATCAGCAAAAGGCTTTATTACTACACCTAGTCACAGGAGGAATTAATAATATAATTATTACCAGTCTGCTATATCTATAAAAAAAATGGCAGATAGGCAAATAAAGTGTTGAACACTGACAAGACTGACAAGTAGCCGAGTTAAACACTGTTGTGGGACTTCTGGAGGCTATTTCAGGATGCATAAATTTTAGCATGCTTTAAAATACTGAAACAATAGTTTCAATATTCAGCAATTTCAGCCTTTTTAAATATAATTTTATTTGTCTTGTTAATGTCTAAATGAAACGCCAACTATTTTGAGGCACCGCTTTATCTTAAGTAAGTTTCTTGCTACAAATATTTCAAAATCAGTGCCATCAGCAAAGCAGCTGAACGGAGTATTTCAAAAAGCACACGATGAACAAATTTCCAGTAAATCCTGCCATGAAAGTTTACAGCATGAAAAACAAAATAATATATAATGCTTCCATCTATTCTCTCCAAGTGTTGCCCAACCCAAAAAATCCTACTAATATAAAGTCTTTTAGAAATAGAACTTGGAGAACAAATGTTCCTTCTATGTAAGACTTGAATTGCTTTCTAAATATGTCTATTTCTCTCCACTAAATATCGAGGAAGCATAACTATTTAACAAGACTAGTGTTAAGGGGCTTAGTCCAGGCACCTGTAAACCACAAAGATTTAGCAATTTGTCCCTTAAAAACTGACCTCCTCATGTAAACAAGAAGATGAAACTAAATCTGAAGATCCATTCTGCTACTCCTAGGCAACTCTGACTTGATCTGGAAAATGCCTTACCGCCCTCCTATATACTGTAACCAGAATAGGGACACTGGATGTAAAACCTCTTACATCTTAAATAAGATACATGAAAACCATCTCAGTGAGAAAGAGAGGGTAGAATTTGATTTTCTGTTGAAAGGAATTGAATGGGAAATTAAAAGATACATAGAAAAAAATGGAATAAATAAATACTGGACAAGGTGAAGTCCTCACTATCCAAAACTCTTGAGAGTGGGAATTCATCTCAGCTAACACAAAATGTTAGTTGTTAACAAGTTAGTTGTTTAAGCTAAAAAACTAAGCTCCCTCGCTAGTCAATGAAAAGAAATAGACACCTTCAGAGAATAATCAAGCGTATCTTAGGATGGAATAAATTAGCTCTGGAAGTCCCTAACTCTCCTCATTGACTGCAGTGGAAACCTGTATGATTTGCTTAACCTGGATGCCTGTCTTTTAAACTGCTAAAGTTAGATAAAATGAATGACTTTTTTGCACTGAGCAAGAGGCACAGGGCTTAAGCAAACTCTGCTGATCTTCCCTTTTGTCCTCTTCCCCCTCATTCCCATAAATATCTGCTTTGCTGACTGCCTTATCTATATTGTTAAGAAGAGTGGAGAATGTCTTCAATTTCTCTGACAATTTGATACCGCCTTATTCTCTGGTTTGCCAAAAGCTCATATTGCACAACATACTGCAATTGCTGCTCTGAAATGCTTCATTTGAGTCTCGAACTGCAAGCGTTATTATCGCAAATAACCACTGTATGCCTTCCATTTTCAGTAGCATTGGGACTGTATGAGTGTGAGTCTGTTCAGGTTCAGGGAAAAGCAGATTTTCTTCAGAAGTCCAGACCAAGAGCTAAATCAAACCAGAAAGAATAAATAAATAAAAAAAAATAAATAAAGAAAGGTTATCATGAGGAAATTATAAAGACAGGACAGGACAGAAGGATGCCTGTCTATCTAAGCCACCTTTGTAGGCAAGGCAAATGAAGAAAAAAATTGATGGTAAATATTAATTTGTACCAGAGACTTATAGATAGGACACTTTCCAGGAGAAAAAAAAGACCAAATGAACAGGTATATTACCTACGAATGTGCAAGTGCTGAGTAACAGCATCCCTAGAAATAGAGTAGATGCTCATTTCATCTAAAAGGTGTGACTACACAGGCTATAACGTGTGAAATATACATCCGACAACCACAGTGCCCATAGGACGGTACTGGGAGAGATCAGTTAGCATAGTTTAAAGAAAAAGCCCCTCCAAAGTATTCTAGATATGGGCAGCTAATACTTTCTCCAGCACAAGATCACTTCGAAAAGAGTTGCAATAACTAAAAACACTGCAGAGATAGTACCATGTATACAATCTGTACTTTGGGTTTACTAGAAATACAAAAAAAAAATTAATGCATTTCTTTAGGAATGTCTTTGGTGGAGGGGATGAAGATTAAGGGTCTGTTCACCCTCCCATTAGTATTGCACGATCCAGCATATGGGGGAAAAAGAATAACATAACTGAAGACCACACAAATCTCATCAGATTTGTAGTTGCACTTTGCTCTGGTCTCTATTCTGTGTGCTCTCATCATTCAGTCATTCCTATATATTTTGATGAATTCTTTAAAGCTTGGGAATACCAAGAAACCTTTGTTAAGTATCTTTTTTTTAAAAAAAAAACAACAAACCACCAAACTCTCAATTTTTCCATTTTATAGGACTGGCTTCCTTTTTCTTGGAAGCCCTTAGTTAAAGGTTGAATCATGTACTTCCATTTTTCTTCAGTGCCTTTGTCACCACTGTTGTTGCAACTAGAGAAAAGGAAAAAAAAAAAAAAAAAAAGCAAAGCTTTTTTATGGATTTCAACTAAAAAAGCAAGGATTGTCCAGGAAAACATGCACAACAACGGACATTTTTTTTCTAACTTGAAACCTGCATTTTGAAGATAATTTTCTTCAGATTTTCCTCTGATGAACTGAACTCTTGTTCTTCAACATCTGAATTTTATTATTTGCGATAATGAGCACTGTTGAGCATGTGGGAAGATTTAGATCAAGTGAGACAGCAAGCCAAACCTGAACCTTGACCTTCTTTTCCAGCCTCCTTCATGATATGCTATCTAGTCATTTTTATAAAACAGCTCATTTTTAATTTTTTTTTTCTTTTCTCAGTTCAAGAATAACTAAAGAAAAATGAATTGATGTTGTTTCTGGTTTATCGCAAGGTACTTCACACTTTTCTGTTTATTGTGTCTGGCCAGAATACAGTTACAGTAGCTGTTGTTCATTCCATCACTAGGTATACGTGACTTGTACAATGAACTGTAGTGGGTGAAATAGTGGTGACTAATAAGACTAATAAGACTTATTCTATGTTGGAGCTAACAAATCCTTTATCAGTACTTCAACCATTCTGCTTACGTGGCCTCATTGTTAAGATTATGCCTTTCATCTATGGGAACTAATCCCTTTCATATACAATTTTAGCAAGAAGCTTATAAAATGTGTATTAAAGCAGTATTGACTTGTCCAACAATAAAAAGTACAATTAGGCTTCCAACACAGAGCATTACTAATTTGCATAAAAACCTCTCTAACCCATTCCTTTTACTGCAGAATATAACCAAGAGGTTACATTCTATACCACGCACCAGTAATTTACTGTAAAATCTGTAGATAGCTGTACCTGTGTAATAGTGTTCACTTTCTTTGTGCAAATCTTTTAAAAGTGAATTTACATGCCGAATGTATCAATAGGAAATAATATTAAAGATCATTACACTGAATGACCAAGTACAATGGGTTCCTTTGATAATATCCCATAATGCAATAACTCAAGACTTACTTATTGAGAGTACCTATCCTGATAGAGTCACGGGTAGGGTCACACTGTAGACTCAGTTTTATCATACTTCGCAGTTGCAATGTCTCATTTTCATAATGTACTATTTAAGCAAGAAGCTTAAAAGAACTGTAGAAGAGTAATAATGACCAGTCTATGCATAAAAGTATATAAATAGTTAGGCTTCCAACACTAAGCATTTCCATCTAAGAAGATTACTTAATATCCCTTTTGCAAAATTTCTCATTTCCATAACCAAATAGGTGCTATTGTCTATTCGCTCTCTGAGTACTACACTTCTTTGTAGCACTACAGGAATTTCTTTTCTGTGTGTACCCTGCAACATATTAAATTAGATTTGTAAAGTAAAGTACATGCCAACTAGTAAATAATAGTAAGACATGATTCATGTGGGGTTTAGACTCCCTAGAATTAGCCGAAAGAAAATCAGAACAGACTACTTGCCATTAACTGCTTCTGCCTACAGAGAGCACAGAAATTCCTCATGACTAGAGATGATTAGCCTTCTCTTCACTTGCTTAATAAAGAACAGTATTTCCTTACCAAGGTAACGCAAGATGACATTGCCTCGGGTCACTGCAGGGCATGTCATATCATGTAACACAACATAACCTGACGTAACCTGATCCAACAGGCCATGTGCCTGTTGCCTGTTTATAGAAAATAGTACTTTTTTTCAGAAGAAAGGACATGTCACCGTAGATAACAGAACATTATCTCTACCTTTTAGTCCAAAGGCTCCTGTGTTCACAATTAACTTGGAGCTTAAGTCCAAATCACAAGAAATAGGAAAATTTTCCTCTTCAGTTATTCAGTGTTGCCAGTACTGACAAGGAAATTTCTATAGCTATCTTTTAGAGAAGCTATCTTTAAACAGCAAAGGTTTAGATTACAGAGTCTAAATATGCCCTGTGAAATGACCCTACCCCAAAAAGTCCAAAGAACGAAATCATCAAGACAATAAACCCACTAATCACTCCATTTTTACATTCTTGGGAACACATCTGTCTGTTTCAAGATCAGTGCAATTGTCCACTATGCTCTCCAGTCTGCTGATAAGCTTGGCTATTGAATGACGGCGTGTTTTAAAAGAACAGCAATTGTGTTATAAATTTTAAATATATTTATTTATTCCATTATCAAGCCAAGGAAACAGTAATCTGTAACAAAATCTCAAGACTGGTGTGATCAAATGGTTACATAGACAATGAACTTTTAAAAATATCTAATCTGACCTATCAGCATAAAGTGATTTTATTTTTAAAAATACCCATACTTCTAAATACCTTAAGGCACTAGTTTTGAAACCTTAATCCTCTTGAACTCATTGCTGAAATAAACACTGAGAGCTAAGGAAAAATAATTTTAGAAATTAATTGTAAGAGAAAAATAAACTAATATTACTCTAAATTAACAAGTAGGAAGCCTAATTAAATTTTAACAGTGTTTGAAAGGTTTGCTGTGCTAATTAGATAAAGTAGTATAAATTTCTCTCGCATTCACATGTGATGAAGCACTAAATATCATGTAGAGAAATTCACCCCAGATTTGCCTGATCTTGCAACCTTCAGGTAAGTAGGTGCTCTACAACTAACTGATTTTTACCAAGTCCTTCAAAACCAAGAATTTTATTAATGAAAGAAAGAAAGATGCTACTTTTTAATAAAGGTTTTAGTTTGCCAGCATATCTAAAAACCAGCAAATAACTACATAGCTTTCTTGTTATAGCTTTACTCTTTCAAAGCCTCATCCCCTTCTCTTACAGTCATTTGAGGGAAGGTGTCCTTTCTTCCTTTTTATTGTACTGTACCTGTTTGGGAGCTGTAGAAAGGACAATAATACATTAAATAATGATTCTTCTTATTATAAATTTTCATGGGGGTTCTGCAAGTTCAAGACCTATGCTTGTTCTTTTATACCATATCTTAAAAATCTGTGTTCTGTTTCAGCATTCTGTTTTTTCAATGTATATTATGTATATTTATATAAGGATTACCAATTAAATAAATACAACTACAAACTAATATTTTACAGAAATGGAGATTCCCAGGAGCAGGAAACTGCTGCTGGGTATCCAAAATCCATTATTTTCACCTGGAGTTTATTGCCTTGGCAAGCAGGAATGTGATAAGAAGAGATACAAAATTAGAGGGCTGCTTTAAAAATATGGCTCATTTTCAGCCTCACAGTACGCTCAAAAGTCAGTGCCTAACAAATATGAGAACAATTGAAAAAGCTAGATCCAAATGCTTTTTGTATTTGAAGCAAATTCCAATCACTGTATCTGCACACCTAATTTGATAAAGCTGCAATTTGGGTCTGAACTTTGCATCCTCGGTATGTTTAGTTTAGAAACACTAAATTAGTTTTAATCCTCAGCAGTGAAAACCTGCCACCATTCTATGCTGGTAGCAATATACAAAGGCGTAAGCAATACAATCACCTCAGAGGAAATGCTGCTTTACTATTTCCCCTCAGTTTGACCCTTGCTAGCATGCATGAATCAAATCAAGAGCTTGAAGATTTTACAGACCTGGATTAACATATTTGCAAGGCTCAGATGGATTTTCACAAAGAAAGCAGATATGGAAAGAAAAACTCTTTGTTGTTTATGGAAAGTCTGATAAACATGTGGTCAACACCTGGATTTTGAAAGGATTCTATTCCTTGCTCAATAAAAGTACAATAGCCACCTTCTGAGGCATTAAAACAATAAAACAAGATGATAGCAACAAAAAGAGCTGCCACATGTCGTTTTCTTCACCTCTTTGATTTTGTTTAATAACAATGAATCAACTTCTAAAAACAAAAGAGTAAAGTAACAGGTTAAAAAGAAAAATCCCTATAAAATGTGCATTAAAACATGGGAACATATGTACCATGAGGCATATGTTTTCCTAATAAACATTTTATACTGTAAAAACTCATATTGGTGAATGCATTTCCATGTGACAGTGTTTTGCATCTTGGAAATGCCTGATGAAACTGCTGTATGTGAATGACACAAAATGAATGCTTACTAGAGTTTCTGTACATCCCACTGACCTCCGCAGGGTTAATGAGAGAAAATTCTGTCCTTTAAGCATAAAATATTGCCATTTAGTACAGGCAAATATATGCACAAGAAATTGCACTAAATTAGGATTGAATTCTGGCTGGCTTTGCTGCCAGTTTACATTAGGAGAAAGGCAAAAGGCATCTCCATGCTAACATGGCTCTGTAATCAGGAAAGGCGCTGGCACTGCAGCCCTGTTGCAATCCCTGGGCTGCCATCCCTGTTCAGCTCGTAGAGTGAATTGGAACTACTCCCTTTTTTTCTCTGAAGTACATAGTCAATATAACTGGCACAGAAATGTATGGGCCCCGGCGAGAAGACGACGTGTGGCAGCTCAGACGTGTAGGCCTTCTGTTTATATAGAAGGCATCACGTCTGAAGACTGGTCAGGCCAGCTGCTCTGGGGAGTGAAATACTCTCCCTTAAGGAAGCAAAGGGAGACCAGCTCCATTTTAGATACCTAACTGCTAATTGTTCTGGTGATAGGCGAGAGGAATCCCATGCCAAAAGTCGGGCCTGTGGGGCTTTCTTTTCACTTACGCCAATGAATGCAAGGCGTTCGCCAGTCTGGGCTCCCACCCAGTCAAATCTGAGGACTTGCAGGAATACACTACATCTTCCCTACAGACATTTTCCTACACGATATGAGAAGAGGATGGTGAAAGGCTTGCTCCCACTCTTTATTCAGGTTTAACTCTTTCCTAAATAGGCAAGTCTGGCAAGCTTTCCTGGAATTGTAATGTTATGTCTACATAGGGTGAGGTGTGGTCTGAAGTTCATGTGAGTAGCAATAGTTTTTAGAGTTTAGATATAAAAGGAATGCAAGATCTAACAATTCCAGCTTCACTTGGAAAAAAAATAGCAGAATTTTAAATTTTAAGTAGCATAGTGCTTCTAAAACTCATGTAGTATTTGTTGCTGATCAGGAAGTTAGACATACAATTAGATGTGAGATTCAAGTAAGTCAAATTCATTTCAGTACCTTGTTGCCAACAGTTCCTAGAAAAAAATGCAAAGAAGCAACAACAGAGGTTTAGATTACAGGAAAAACCTGGTGATCTCTATTTTGTTCTATCTACTCCACCATTTCTTCAGTAATAAATATTTGCATTTAGTTACAAATCTTGCATACATACACAAAACAAAACCTGAATAAGAAAAAAAAAATGAATTTGTTACCTTGTATGGCAAAACATTTATAGAGACAGTCTATATATTTCAGGTAGCATTTTTCCTGTGCATTAACACCCTGTTCAACCATAGTTGCAAGTTATCTGCCTCATGTCAGAGTTTTAGTAGAGTGCATTTTGGTTTCAGGTAGAACTTCAAAGCAGCTAATTAAGCAAAATAAAACCAGAGAAAGACAATGTCCATCTGCTGAAGCAATGCTACATATGAGCACTGAAGCAGCTCAGTTGCGCCTAAGTACATTTGCCTCACACTTTGAAATCTTATGGCCTGATCCTGCCACATGCCAATGTGCTCTTTTCACACAGACTGTATGGACAAAAGAACTCAGAGGGTTAGACCTTTATATGTTTCATTGTTTACCTGACGTTTATCAATCTGAAGCACTGGCTAACTTGAAAAAGCTCTATTATGGGGAAACACAAAGAACAAGAATTTTCTTCTCTGCTATTAAGAGATATCATTCACTTTTACTGTATACATCAAGCTGCCAAGTAACATATCTTTGTGAATAGAATATTTGAATTAAGCAGCTTTCAACAAAGAAACTATATAGTTGCCAAAGGAACAATGATTTTTATTTCATGTTTAAAGAGGGGTTTACAGACTGAAGCAAACTTGGAAAAAGAAAAACTTTAATGGTAAAAAGATGTAGCTGGCTGTGGGGAAAGAATAGATGTAATTATTATGGGTTTGTTTTTATAAGCTGTGCTTAGAAGAGTCAAAAACTCCTTGCTTTGGAAAACTTCACTTTGTTTCTCAGATTTTGTGGTTCACTCTTGTTACAGACATATGTAAATTTATATGTAGAACATTATCTGAAGCAATAAAATATATTTAAAGAAAGAGAAATTATGCCATTGTCAGCTTCATATGTTGAAATGTCATGAAACTTCTAAAAAGTATGATTTTATTAAAAATAAAAGTTTTAAGGCAGCAGTTTTTATAGTTCTTTCATTTGCATTCTCAGTTCTGAGCATTACAAATAACTAAAGTGGCAAGGTCAATCTTTTCACACCAACTTCATAGGCTAGTAACTTACTTTTCAGAAATAAAAGATAGGATCCTTATACACTCCTTTGACTGCAGGATTTGATGCCGTAAGAGAAAACACCAAAAACATTGAGGCTTACCACAATGAAAGCTGGTTAAAAGAAAAGAAATACCATGGCAGATTATGCTTGAGGAGCCATACTCCAAAATAAGTTGTCTGGACTGAAAATCCTTATATGTACCATAGTAACATGTATGGCTTTGCAAGTATTTTCTGCCTTTTACGCTGTTACGGTTTCTCCTGAGCAACCCATTCTTTTCTTTCTTATAAGGAACACGAAATGTATACTCCCTTGGTTGAACTAGAAATCAACCTGAGCCACATAATGCAGGCCTAAATCAGGAACAAAAAGTTCTTAAAGAATCAGCTGCAGAATATTTGCTTTTCTGTACACAGGGACAGTGACTACTGCTCAACTTTGGACATGAGTTAGAACTTTCCTACACTTGAAATAAAAGAGATAATTTTTCATAGTCAGCATTTCAGAAAATAGTGAAAGAGTCCTGAGAATGCTAATTGTCTCTGCTAAAACCAGACCAGAACTGTTGTCTCTGTCTTCCAGATGCATTGGTAATGTAACATTAGGTAGCGATTGCAAAGGTTGGTCCCATTTTTTTATGTTTGAGAGATTTATGACATTGACGAAAGCTAAATAAACTCCTAGCCACATTAGCTACAATTTAACAAAATGTTTTGTTTGTTAACTTAAATAAAGCAGTTGCTCAACCATAAAGTCTCGAATGAAATATAAGCTAAAGGTTGTCTTACATATGGATCCAGGACTCTCTCAGAATCTCTAAGAACTTGGTCATAAGAACTACAGGTAAAATAAGGGAGGTGAGAC
The DNA here is from genome assembly GCF_017639655.2 of Falco naumanni. NCBI lineage: Eukaryota > Metazoa > Chordata > Aves > Falconiformes > Falconidae > Falco > Falco naumanni. The sequence continues at coordinate 79,902,277 of NC_054058.1, read as the reverse complement.
AAGGAGGGAAATGTGAGATCAGTGAGTTTCCTGTGGGGGACACCCAGAGTTTCAGATAGATGGAGAGGCCAAAAAGAATGAAGGGACAATAGATAGCTTGAATTCTAGAACAAAATCTACTGTGAAAATATGGCTTGATTACAGCGCTCAGAAATGTATTAGTCCAAGAGTCCAGTCACCCTTCCTAGAGGCATGCACAGCAAATTTCTTGTAGAACTGAGCTTAGAGGGGTTCTGAGAGTGTGTGTGGTCCTCTATTCAGCTAGGTAAATTAATCTCTTTGTGGTAAGGGAAAATCACTAAAGTATGTGATTTTAACACAGGACAATAAAGTGACTCCAGAGTTTTATTCTAAACTTACTGACCGAACCTCTCTTAATGTGATAAATGTTTATGGATTCTTCTAATTACAAGTCTGGTTTAAAGCTAAGACACTTAGAGAATATGGCTCTCTTTCATAAAGTTTCCGAGGTTTTCCTATAATAATCAATTACCATAATGAGTTTTTTTAAAGCTGCCATTTGTCACTTTCTTAAAATATATAAACTACCCAGTATAAAGATAAATAGCTAGAGCCAGCCTACCCTGAGGCCCTCCACCAAAGACGTCCATTAAATCAAAATCAACTGCGAAACCTGTTGGATTTTATTTCAAAGTCAGTTCTGCTTGTGCTAAATAAAAATCTGCAGAAAACAAGTGTAACTTTATGGCAAAACCCACTGCTTTCTTAACAGAACGTTAAAAAAAAAAAAAAGTTTGTCTTAATCCTTGAAACTGAAGTCAACATGGCTTGGAAGGAAAACATGCAACTACGCAAATCTGATACTAGTGTACAACAGGGCTAGGGAAGTCATACACTGTATTCTTTCAGTCCTGACTACATCTTTGATATCTGCCACAAGGTTGGAAGGCGGCCATATATTCACCAGTTTTGACACGGCAGGTCCCTTTGCTAGGCTGACTCTGCTGCAGATGACTGATAGCTTTCAAGATCTGTGCTGGTAAAACCAGATGAAGCCACTGCACTCTGAGTACTTCAACTCCTGTCAGCACGGCATCATTCTTCTCGCTCCTAAATTTAACTTAGTATTAATAATGTAACAACTTTGCTTAAAAGAGCACAGCTGCAGTACACTCCAAGCAAATATCTATCGATATTCTTGGTACACATACACTGAGTTTTTTAAATTTTTCCTGGATCTTTGGTCAGACATGTTTTATTGCATATATAGGTTCTTGAATCTTGTACAAGTTATGCCTTGTAGAAGTAAAAGTTCCAGCAGTTCAAGTGCCCAAACAAAACACAAAGCTGGAATAAAAACACTTTGCAAAACCCAATTTCTGCTTTGGCAATCCTGACAGAAATTGACAGTTCAGCAGGAGAACCACTCTAAGTTTCTATCGTCAGGAGTCCTTTCAGAGAGGTTCATAGGTTCATATTCTGTGAAGGAAAAGAGGATTTTAATTTCTTTTTTTTTTTTTTTTTTCCTCCTGAAGAAGAAAATAAAAGGCAATGTATTCGAACAACAGGCTACCTCTGGCACCCTGAGTCTATTTGCATTTCACACATAAGCCAGTGCCTCCCAAATAAATCAGAGCAGATAATAACAGATGAACAAACAGATACTTTGGCTTATGCATAGTTGCTGGAAATTTATACTAAATGAGGACCTCCAAGAAAAGGCAGCTGACAGTTCCTTTCAATGGTCTGTAGCTCATGACCACAGCTGCAATAAGAGTGCATCATTTTTAGCACATTTTGCTTAACAGATGATTTCTCTAAATGTATTTAATAAACGCAATTTAAAAATAGTGACAAAAGTAATTATTTAGCTAGCAAGTCACAGTATGAGAACATAAATGAATAAGCTTTCAGAAGAATGTGTTTCTTCTAAGCATTGTATAGTTATATCATTTCTGTTCTCATCTTTTGAACTACAAAGAGAATTTTGTGAGGATGCTTACATGCAAGTGCCTGCTGTTTGCTCAGCTCTGAAGGTTCTTGTACCTCTTGCTCATTCAGGAGCCCTTTGGATCCACTAAGCTGTACTCTGTCCATGCAACAGCCTGCAGGAGTAGTGCCTACCCTCTAGCAGAGGGCATTTTTACAGCCATGCACCTGAGTAGGGTTACAGATGTGGAAGGCAATGACAACACCATAGGATTGTTTGTACAGTGTTGGTTTAATCTGCAGCAATCTTGGAATTTCTTCTGAAAAATGAGTGTGCTGTTAGAAAACCATGGCGGATGAGTTGTGCTGATCCCATTCTCCTTTCTCAGCTGGAGACAAATCTATTCTTTCATATGTACAGGTGACATCTAACACAGGCCAGACACTCATGTTATGGCATCTGCATTCCAGTTGTGTATCTATTGTATTTTGAAAGATCCAAAGATTTTGCAACCTGTACTTCAATATCTTACAATTCTAAGCTGCTATTTTTCATGTAGTTCAATGACTTCCGTATTAGGCACATTCCTTCTTTAGATGACTGTTATGTCATATGTCCCAGTATTTTGTGTACACATGTAATTCTGCTCTTGAACAAAAATAATCTTTCCTTTATGAATTTACTTTTCTAAGAAGTTTATTATACTGTTATTTGTTCCTTAGACAACACTGAATTATGTCTTATTTTTTGGTTGTATACAGTTCTTACATAAAAATTTTGAAAATATCTCACTGGCTTAAAAGTCTAAACATAATTTTTTAAAACAACAGTGGCATTTCAAAGACTAAAGGACTGAATCATTTATCTTGGGCAAGACTGACATTGTGTCCATGCTTACTATTAAGATTATATGTATGCACTCAACATCAGGCTCAAAGAAAAGTTTACCTTGACCTCACCTAGCCTAGTCCAAAAGCTCCGCTGAATGGCTACTGCCATGTGCACTGGTCAAAACATATTTGTATGCTGCAGATTACCAGTACCAGAAGTTACTGGTGCCATTCCTATCATGTTTTATTCCTGAATTTATGAGCCTTCTACTGCTCTTGATTAGCATTGGGGAAAAAAAAAAACCAGGGCTGTTTCCTAGAAGAGTGCCACTGAACAAACATATGGGCAGTGAGGATGTTTACTCAAAGTTAAAGCTCATTTGTATAAGTCCATTTACAGGGCTTAAACTAAATGAGAGTAACTCCAATGAAAATCCTTATTGTGAATGTATACCTACCCAGAATGTACCTAACCCTGCATTTTCCTTGAATATGCATAAATGCAAAGTTTATAAAACCTTTGAAATGTCCTTTCATCTGCTGCCTGAAAGCACCCAAGGATTTGGGCAATTTGGTGCCACGCAGTATGTGTGCAATCCCCTATGCGTTTCACAAACTATATGTTTCCCAGGCGGCTTTCAGGCCTTGATCCAATAAGGCAACATTTCACTATTAAATTAAACATTCCTGGGCACTGAAACTTGATCATCCATACTGTTAACCTGTGCAATTGGCCCTGGCCGGCTAGAACTTGGCTTTTGAAAACTCGGGAGCTAGAACTATTAACAGACTATTCACAAGAGGCAGTTTGAATGCAGCCACCCTGTTTTAAAAGCTTAGAGAGTGTAATAGTAGGGATAATTAACTTTCTTCATCAATTCGGTGCCAAAGTATGCTCCCAATATCTTTAATTTACAAGTACGGGTATAGCCTCAGAGTTCTCACAACATGTTTAATACAACAGACTGTTGTGCTAATGGTAGCAAGAGGGCACTGTCACTGCTGCCATCCCAGTGTGATTCAGTATGTCCTGCACTAGAGCATCACAAGACTGGCTGAAAATGTATTTATAATTTTTAAGAAAGTGTATTTTAAATTATAAATAGGACTCTCAAATTAAAACATTATTTAATGTATTTTGACCAGTACTGGACATGCCGTGTATGACAATCTGTTCAAGCAATACAGTTATATCAGATATAGATTCAGTCTTGAGGTATGGACTGATAAATTCTCAATTGGTGGTAATCACTAGGAAATCACTAGGCTGGACCCAGAGTACATTGAAATGAAAACCAGCTGTCGGCAGCCACAGAAGCTTTCACACCTGCACAGAGAATACTTCCTTCATTTCAGTCAAATTGGTTCAATTACTAGCACACTGAAAGGTGAGAAACTGGCTGGGAGTTGAAAAATTATAAAGATTTGTTTTCTTTCTCCAGACTATTGTTAAAAAACAGGTTCAGGAGGATGAGGTCTACTAATTCTAAAATCCCACTGCAAAAAGGAAGCAGTTCATTCCCCCTCTCTAGGTAAGCCTGTAACCCTTGACGCAAGGGTTCAGCTGTCTGTGATGCAAGGCTTAGTTTGATGCAGCACAACTCTGTGACTCTCTTTGTTTATCTGAGAAAATTGTTGTTTAAGGTGTTAGAACATCCATGAGCTAAAACTATAAAAGATAAAAAAAGTAAAAATTTAGAAAGAATTGAAACTCTTGAGATGGTGATAGCAGCTCAAGGATTCAAGAAGAAAAAATACTGACATGGAAAGGTAAAAAACCCTAAGACAAAAAGCAAACAAAACCAGGAAGCCTCTGCTTCTCTACCTGATGGACCTCCAGGTACTTGTCACGTATCTTGAGGAAAGGAGGAGAGAGGGTGAGTATACTACACCTTAGCCCAGTCACAGGTACTGCCTAGCTCTTTGCTGTGTGTATTAACCAACAAATAATCACTGAGTCTCTTAACGTGTGTATATCCTCATTGCAGAGCTTCTTCCACGTGACAAAAGGCGCCTAGACAAGAATGCTTTAGTGACTGAGGGCTACAGGTGGTTTAATGTAGCAAACTGAAATGCAAGCTTGTTAGAAAAATTTATGCATTCCTTATTTAGAAGTCAGTTAATTGTTTTACTCCAATTAAAAAATGTGAACGATATTTGTGCTTCATTAAAAGAATAGTGTTTTTTGAAGAAATCAAGTATAAAGACATGATATTCATCCAGCTGAACCAAACTAAAAAATAGAGCACCACCATATACTAACACAATGGAAATGTCTATTAAATTAACATAAATACATATTAGCAGTAAATTTGCTCAAATAAATGTGCAAAGATTTTGTAAATTTAACTACTAGCAGAGAAGCATCAAATACAAAACTTGCTTCAACGATGTATTTTCATGTTTGCCAAACATGAAGAATCAGTCTTTTTACAGGAAAATAAATAAGCAAATGTGAATTCAAAACAATACAAATTTTATTTAAAACAAGGTCTTGTGAATGTAGAAATCTACTCTAGAATTCATTCAAGAGGAGGAAGATTTCATCTAATTCTGTCTTCTGCAGGATTACGAACCTACAACCCCTTGAAAAATGCTTAGCCACCAAGATGAGTCTATGTGGAAGGGTAAGAAATGCAAAAATGGAACTTTAATTTCATCCCGCTGAAGTATAAACAGAATAAAATATTAATTACGTTAGAAAAAGCATTGGCTTGGGTAAGCATAACTATGATGCTCACCTGAGAAAAACGAGGTTTATATTTCTGTCATGCTCCCACTTCCCTAAATGATTTCTCTAAATTTAAATATGCCACCAGACAACCACCACTATTGAAAATAGAACTGACCATCCTTGGGTTGTGGGGTTCTGGAGATTTTTTCTTAAGAACATGTGTATCACACTTGCGGGGGGTTCAGAGCTGTGAGTCCTAGGTTTCAAGCAGAGATTAACATTTCCTCGTTACCTAGATCTGGATTCCCTGCTCCCCCAAAAATGTTGTCTTCTACCTGCAAGATAATAACATAACATCAAAACTGATGATGTTGGTTTTGAATGTGGTATTACTAACATTGAAAATGATGCTGCTGTTTGTGAATGTGGTATTAAACTTTGCTGAAAGCCAAAAAAGGCTTAGACTCTTACAGGATTTTTTTCTTCCTACTTTGAAAATTGAACTTAAATTCTTAAATCATTGAAGTCCAGATTCATAAAAGCACTACAGATTTAAGCTCAAAATCTTCAGTCCTGAAAAAATGTGAATCCTTTGCAGCAAAACCCTGAAAGCAGCTAAACATCACTGCTGTCTTAGGGTTTTTTACATTAAATGGCTTTTGTTAAGGTCTAAAAAAACAGCTCTCCACAGAACCAAAAAAGAAAATTAGATTGCAGCCCTGCTGTGTATATGCAATTAGGAACAGAGAATATATATATTATTATACCTTGTTAATTAAAGGATTTATGATCGGTTACTCTCTCTACCATCATCTTCCTATGTGGCCTTTCCTAAACCAATTAATCTCACTGAACCTTAGTTGAATTATAGGATGCATGTTTCATAAAGTTTCAGTGAAGTTAAATACATCACAGATTTGGAGGTCGTTAGATAAGATTAGGCAAGTCATTTACATACGGAAAGAAGGGAAGAACCCTTGCTTTTGACACGACAAGCTCCTGTTGGGACATGCTATGTTACCTACTTGCAGCTATGTCGCCTGGGTGTCCTTGGCTGGTTTGGAATTGTGAATATAGATTCGCCTTTGGCAGCAGAAGATGTAATACAGTTTTCATTTTAGTTTGTTGCCATTTCTTTTGGGTAAGTGTCTTATCTTCACTGGATTATGCATTCATATGAACAGGAACAGAGAAGCAACCAGGAGATGTGAAATAAATAAGCACCTCTGTAAGACTAGCACTTCAGGAAAGTAACTGCTGGTCTATGCTCTTACATCAACATTTGAAGGATTATTTTTAATAACACAAAAACTAATAAAACAGAGAAAATTATTTAACAAAACAGGAAACATTGCTAATTGCATTAAAATGTTTCTGTGAAAAACTATCGGGTGAATCTCTGTCACAGTCTCAATAAGGTATGACAGAAGATTTGGTATTTCAGATCAATTTCAAAAGATTAAGGCAACATCATTAAAAAGATAAAAAACGGATTTAAAATAAAAAAAAGCAGTCAATGGTATTTACACATAGATCTTATATTTGCTGTGTAATTAGAGTAGGCAAGTATTTAGATACTAGTCCAGCCGTCTGCTTTTGAGGCTTAATAGAAATTTGTTTCAAGGGATTCAGCTCTGCTTGACCAGCCTGTCACCAGGAAAAGGAACCAAAGACAACTGGATCTGATATTGATTCCATCACTGCCTCGTAACCTGGTTGTTACAGGCACTGCATGCCTTATGCCTACTAGCTGTGGACTGTGTTAGGGTTAATGACTGCAAGTTCAAAATGTGTTTTAGAAGAAGAAAATGAAAGTATTCGGCAGAATAAAATATGTGCTTTGGCAATGGCTTCTACAGAACACTGGGCTTACAGAAAAAGCACTGGTCCAGATAAATAACTTCTTTATTTATGTCAAGAATTTTTAAAATGCTACATTTAATTTTAATATCATGATGAGAAGTATTCCTCCTGCTTGATAGGCCTCATTACACTACACTGAATATAGTGTTTGCCTTATTTAACAATTTTTATCAATCATTTAACAATGGATAATGCACTCAATGTCGATAGAAATACAAGTAACAAAGGCACAAGGGTACAATCAACTAGGAAAAACAATTTTTGTCTTAGAGCATGGTAATAATACCTCAGTGAAATAAGAAAAATGTCTGTTGCTATTAAATGAAATATATCAGAGCGGTAAGGGAATCTTAATGAATTCTAGTTTTATTTTGTGAAAACTCTGAATCATTATGGTTTTTATTATGCACTAACTTATACTATCTATTGTAAGGAAACCCGGGTGTGGCTAACATTTCTATTAATAAATAGGTCAGACACAGTTTATGGAAACCTGCATACATCTTAGTTCAGAAGAATAAACTGTTATGTGCCAGATAAAGCTAATTCTTTTTGGTCCAGGGAAGGCTATGTTTTTGGAGAGCTGAAATGAATCTAAAACATTCTTATTAATAGTATAATATAATAGATGCATGTGTCCCACCAAAAAGCTTTAAAAACAAAATTTCAGACTGATGAATTTAATCTTAGCTAACGATAAATTTAAAATTCAATTTCTCAAGCATTTACTGTTACTTATTGTTAATTACTGTTTCTATGTATATGTACTAATATTGATCACTAGTTTAATCATGTGCTTCTATATTTAAATGAAGAGCATGTTCAAATCTCTGCCTTTGCCTGAGAGAGAACTAAAATAAGCATAAAGATTTCATATGGTACCATTCCACTGTTGCTGCAAGTTGCTGAGGTCACCAATGCATAATGAAGGTGTTTGAGTTGTGATGGCTGTCAATCTACTAAGCTGATCAAAAAATTCTTTTCTTGGAGCTTCTTTAGCCTCGTGAAGTCAAATCATAGTGAAGATCCCATCAGTCCTTTAAACTGATGTGCTCTAAAAATTCTGGCTTATGTTTATCTCAGCAACCAAAAACCCCCACAATGACTTATCTGTTAAGTACTTATGATTCCATATGAATAATAAAAAATAATATAAATATTCAGCAGTGATCTACCCTGGCAAATGGAATATTTTTGTTTTCCATTAGCCCTTTTAAACTAATTAATGAATTAATGAGTGAAAAGAAGGAATATCAGACCTCAGTAGACTGAAGTGAGGTCACTTCGGTGCCATTTCCAATTAATGTTAGCATTTCATAAGCATTACATACTATTGAATGCTGAATCTTTGTGGGTTGGGAGCATTTCGTAGCTGGAACAAGGGAACAAGGACCTGGAGCTGGGCTGCTCAGTTCTTTGTTCTTCCACTGACTCACCTTGTCTCCTCGGGTGAGCCACCGAAGGTGGCAGCTACTAGTGTACCTACCTGGAGGAGTGATGTGAGGCATAATTAACTAATAGCTTTAAAGCACTGGGCTATAACCCAATGAAAGGAACAATAGCAATACAAGCCGTTGGTTTTTTTTGTTTTGTTTTTGTGTTTTTTTTTTTAAATCTGCATATAAATAGACCACCGTATTTTTAAGCCTATAGATGGGGTTTTTTTTATAAGACTACTGACAACCAACACTACTAGCTTGCTATGTGGAAGACCTACTAGAGAATAAAATGATTTGTGCAGCTGAGCAATAAAAGAGAGGCTTCTCTGTGGTAATTTTTCAAAATGTTGCATGGGGTTTTAACTATGTGACTCTTATTGACTTAAATGGGAGCCATGCAGGTAAAAACCCATACAACACTTTGAAAATGTATCCCTAAGTGTTTTGTCAATAATCGTATGTAAGTAGTAAAATGGGATTCATTCTTTTCTACTCAAGACATATAAACATTATGTTTATATCAGCACAATTACTGACTTTCTGTAGCTTGATAGCTAGTCTTTAGTCATACTATAATTGGCATCCTGATCGCATAATGTCATTTTAATGTGTTCTTCAGAACACACATTATATTATTAGATTCTTGCTGTGAAAGAAGTGCAGAACAACTATATCATAAAAAACCGCAATAATGCTAACTCAAAAAATCATTCTTTATTCAAAATGCAATATAGATCAGTGTCTATCTGAGTAATAATTTTCTAGAAACATTTCCAAATTGTGAAAACACAGCTAATTTCTGGGGGAAAAAATAGACCCACTGTATACTGCCTATAAGCTGAGAAAAAGAACATAATGTAACAGCCCTGAAAGGATTGTCTCAGGCAGTCAGAAGAGAGGAATACTGTGCCCTCACTGACTGATAGCTTATGCTTATGAAATATTCCAATACCGAAAAATCCTCTGTATTCTGATTGGATAATAACAGCTAACTATTTGGAAAAGTCCTGTTTTTATGGTATGTCTCATTAGCCGCAGTCATTATTCACACCTCTGTTAGCTGGCTGGTGCCCTTACCCTTCTGTGATTTTGAAAGGATAAACAAGCCAAATGCTAGGACTTGCTAAATGGATTATTCTTGTCATGGCTATTGAGGAACAATTATTACTTCAATAATCAGTTTGCTATTTCTTATTGATTGCAAAGCAAATCCTGAGCTTAAACTCCCAAGCTATTAAAGCTAATTCATAAAAAAAAAGAACGGAAAAAACTCTCGCACTGATGAATTCATGACATGTAAAGAAGAACATTTGAGAAGAACAGGAGATTAAAAGAGTGAGAGAGGCCAGAGCTATAATTATGTGCTCAGGGTGGACATACGGAGGAAATGCTGTGTAGATACTGGCTCCAAGGAGCACTCACAGGGCCTAACCGCAACACAGTCATGGGAGAAGAGTATAGGCTATTTCACTGTTTAACAATACCATGTATGGAGTGATTCCAAAGTTTTATTAAGATATTATCTCCAAGTAGGTATAGTTTTTATTTAGGTTATTGTGTAGCTAATAAACAGAAAATACGAACCCTGGAATCATCACGTAAAGTGATTTTTTAGTAATTGGAAGTCGGAAGAAGAGCTATAAACTTACCCAGAAAGCTCTGCCAGTATCTGTTAGCCTTGACCTGCCATCATAATCTGCTTCTTCTGCCAAACAGAAACTGCCAAATGTGTTGTTACATGGAAATTTTAGGAGGTAGACAAATATCTCCTAGAAAATAAGAGATCATTACAAGAAGCTTATTGTGTTGGAAAAGCTTGATATTTTATATGGCATTTCTTGGTAATTCAGAATATAATGTTTCAGCATTGTAAACACAGAATATAGAGAAATAATCAACAAAATAATAGGCCTGTTTATATTATTTTCAGTATATTGGTTGGACTGTTATCATATATGGTTTTATTCTTCAAAATGTCTGCAAGATAAAAGATATTTGCCTAAGTATAAAACAAGTGGGGAACTACGCTTTTTTGTGAAAGCCTTAACAGTTGCATTAAGCAACATTAATAGAGATGGTCATAAGTATTTGGTGTGGTTTCTAAGATTTGACTGCATTTTAATTCTCAATTCACTGACATATCCCCTCAGCTAAGCAATTCTTTTTTATCTGGCAATTTCCATTATTTTTCAAGCACAGTTATCAATAAAATGCAAAAAAAAACCAAAAAAACAACCAACAACAAAAAAAAAACACAACCAAAAAACCCCCCCCAAAAACAAACAAACAAACAAACAAACCCCCCAAAATAAAAAATTTGTAAAGGATTAGATCCTATGACTACAAGGTGAATGGTGTAAATACATGGATAATCTGCTATTGAAACATCCAGAGTTCATATTTAAGAGTGCACCAGCAGACTCAGGGGATCAAAATAGAAAAGTTTCACCTAGTGCCAGTTTTTTCTCCCTGGGCTTCATGTCTAGTGTAGGCAAAGCACTTCACCAAAAAATACCAGCAACAGAACCACGCTCTTCCTATACCAAATCCTTTTATTTCAAATAGTTTGTTCCATTCTAACATCTTTGTGTCTACAGGCAGGATAAGCAGTGCTGAAGATAGATCAGACTTGTTTCTGCCAATACTTTGACAGTCTGAAAGTGGTTTGCAGGTAGGATTAAAGGGACCAGCAGTTCTATTTTTCCTGGTGTTATTTTTTCATCCTTATTAACAAAGCGGATTGTACTAAACAACAGGTTAGATGATAATTTAACATGTCTTTCCAATTTGTTATGATGTTTCTGACTTTATTAGTCTGTTTTCCAGTGAAATAAAATGCATTTCTATATGAAGTATGATTAATACAGGCAGCAGTGTGTGCAATTTATAGACCACTCTTAAATTGCCATACCTTTAAAGTGATATTACAATATAGTAATTTCATAAGCAGTTAATGTGATTATGTAAGAGCTGTATAATTAACATAATTAGGCATTTTATATGTTTCTTGTCACAAAATAACCAAGTAACCATACATGAAACAACATGAAACTCCAGAATCATATTATACATATCATGTTGATAAAACAGAAGAATTTGCTAGAAATTAACCTCATGATCTGTGAATTTATTTGCTTCCTCCCTGAGATGTCTACGCTGCCATCACTGCAGTGACGGCTGCTCTTGAAGGCACACCAGGTACGACTTGAAATCTGTTCAAGTAGAATTGTCAACAGCCAGCCATGACAACATGGAACTTGGTTTAACCATCTGAGCATTTAATTTGCTTCTACAACAGCTTCTGCAGCCCGCACTCAGCTTCTTGCTGCTGAAACTGTCCTGCCACTGGTGCTTTTGCTACCTTGTATAAAGCTTCTGCCTCTCAAGCACTTAACACAACAGCACAGGTAGAGCTTTTATGGAAGCAGGTTAACCAGGAAGATGCTGAGCGTATTGCAGACACTACAGACAAGCACAGGAAAGAACAATTGCAATGAAAATTATCATAAATCATCTAACTTGAATAGGTTTCAAAGGTTTGCTACAGACTGAGCTAGTGCTTAATCATCTCAGACAACACATTTAGTAAAAGTCAATGTGTATACCCAGTATCAAATTCACTACAGGTGTAAGCAAGTGTGACTTTAATTGAGTTGTACCTGCTTATATTAGATTTGGTCTAAGCTCAGAACGGCTTTTAGCAGGTGTAGTTGGTGGTGCTCCAGATGACCTATTTCTTGCCTTCACATAAAAATAAAAATAAATACAAGGACAGACTGTGTTATGATGACCACAATCTACAGTTAGAGGTTAGATGTGTAGGAGGCATTGTATAGGCTCAGCAAGCAGATTTGCCATATTTGTAACATGGTTTTCTAAGGGTTCTGGTAGACCAGCTCTGATAAAGGATTTTTCCATTCCTTCCTGTCTTGCCCCAGTCCTCTCCTTCAGGCTGATTCCTGACTGTTGGCAGTGGCTGCATGAGTAGTGTATCTGTGCTTCAGCCTGCAGTCCAATACCAGTACAGATCCACCTCCAGGAGCACCTTAAGTTTCTCAAGATTGTGAAAACAGCTCTTGGAGCATGGACATGCTTTCCATTCTGCACCCCAACATGGAAGTGGGAGTCCCCAGCAAAGGGCTGGGGCAGAGAGCTTAATCTGCAGTGCTGTAATTTCAGTACCACTGCTCTGGTCACTGGTTAGACAGGGAAGATCCTGGGTCCTATGGGAACAGAGGCAGCAGAGCTGTTGTATCCTGAAGCTTTGTCTTTGCTACAGAAGCTGCCTTCTGAAGTCAACAGAAGAAAAAACTATAGTGACAGTGTAGTTCTGCCTATAAGCAAAAAAAAATGACAGAATGAAAAAAGTGTCTTTAACATCATCCAGTTAACTCAGGTGAAACAAAGAGAAAGAGGTTCCTCATACCCTCTCCCAGTTCACCATGAGCACCAGCTACTTTGTAGCCTGACAAGATGAGCACTTATGCCTAACAGAGAAAATGCAGTGTGAAATTACATCAAATCTAATTGCATAATTATGGTCCATGAAAACAAGTGCATGAGTGGATGAGGTATAGTTCAAGAGAACCATGAACAACTTGGATTTCATTGTTGGGTCATGCATTTAAATCCACCGAGTTGCCCCACACTACACACCATTTTGTTAAACTGCAAATCCATGAATGATAAAGAAGCTGGTTTGTTTGGGTCAAATCCCATTGAAACAGAAGCTGACACACGCCTGCTATCTAAAGGGAGCCCGGGGCCAGTGTGGCTGGTAATCTGTGCTATACAAGCCAATTCCTTTCCCCGTGGCTTGATTTCATTTCTGGAAGCCAGAGAAGTGCTAAAAATGAATGAGAGCTTTGCCTGGCTGACAGCGTCTGTCCCTCTTCCACCCATTAACACTCCCTAATCTGAAAAATTTGCCAGCCCTATAGGTTCCCACACCACACACCAGTTATGCTGATTAGAAAATTCACGCTTCAGTATTAGTGCTGATTAAAAAGGTTTTCCTGTGCTTTATGCAGATGTTGAATATTCATCAACAGTGTCTGGTTTAAGAAATGATAAATAGCATAGGAAATAATTTTATAACTACATCAGAAACTTATTTGTAGTGTTCAGCAATGTCCCCCTACAGCCTAGTTTATAAACAAATTATCTGAATTATTAATTTATCATGCAGAGACTGCAAAAAAAGAAAAAAATCCCAATGGGTTATTATAGCCCTTCCCAGGAAATGCATATCTCCTGGCACTAATGGCATCATCAATAATAAGTTTACTTCCAAAGAACTCAAAACAAAATTTAATTATCTATGTATGATATTCTCAAATTAAGTATGAGTTCAGGCATTCAGAATTGGGATTAATGTAAAAGTTCTAAAGTAAATTTATCTCCTAGTAGATTAAAAACAATGACAACAACTGCAATGAAAGCCCTTTCAAACCCCAAAATAAACATAAAATGTAATGGAACGATTCATTTTGTCTGCTGACAATATGGAAATGATTTGCTTCTGTTTGGAATTCCCATTTGTTTAAAAGAATCAGCAAGAACACTTCTAGATAGGGAGCATGGGATGGGTCAGCGGTGCTGGAACTGCGCTGAAAAAGGAAGTCTTGCCAATGAAATCCCCACTTTCTCCTACTTTTGGCAGTTTTTCTCTTTCTGGATGACAACAGCACACAAAGTACAGAGGGAGTAATCAGTAATCTACACTGCATGATGTCCATTTTGAAGTTGTCTTTGAAATAACAAATCAGACATAACAGACACAGTAATAGAGAACAGGACTACTTGGATTTCTATTGATATTTCCTATTTTTGTTACCAAAGACAATTGAAAAACAATATAAAATGGAAACCAAATCCAAAGGGTTACTTTATAAAAGGAGAAATAATGAAGTTCATATTTATGGCAACATAGAAAAAGTATTTGATGTTGTGCTGGGGGAAAGAAAAAATCAAAATAAAAAAGCGTGGAAAAAAACCAAGAAAAACCTTAGAGGAATGACAAGAATTTGAGAATTCCTCAAACTTCAGGAGAAGATTGAGGATGAGATTCTAGAAATATGTCTCTCAACTATTTGAATGTTCAGATATATGCACTTTTTAAGCAGAATCCGTGTCAAGTCCTTTTTCATTATTTCCTTTCGGTAGAATCACATTTTTAAAAACAAAGCAACATTTACCAATCCATCTTTAAGGCACTGAACAAATATTGAGCAATTTTTTTTTGATGCTTCAGCATCATTTGTTTGCAAAATAGGCAATTAATATGCAGGACAGTTGCCAATATGAAAGGGGTCAAAAATTATACCACTGTCTTTCTTTTCAAAGGGAAGATAAATACTCTGCTACTGAGAAAACTGCTTTTCCTTTTAGCTTCCTTTGACTCGATCCTCTTCCAAGGGAGAGATTATTGACAGGAGAAGCAGAAAACTTGGACATTGATGTTTTGGAGAGAGAGGAGCAAATTGCTTCCCCACAGCCCCTACTGCAGCTTGCCCTGAAGAATATATACTTCAAATCTATTAATCTAAAATTACAAACTTGACCAAACAACCTCCCTTTCTCATTTCTTTATGGCCACCTTTCTGATCATGACTTCCATGAAATGATAAACACTCAGAAACTAAGGCAGGATAATCAGTTTCCAAGTGTTTTCCTAATAGTGGTAGTGTTAAAAAAAAAAAAGAAGCCAGGAATCAATGGTGAAAAAGTATCTGATTTCCCTTTATCACTTGTTGTGAGACCTGGAAATGGAGTCAGCAACAAGAACTGAAGCTTGACATTCCAGAGATTGATAGGGAGGGAAGATGAGAGGCATGCAATTATGGAGGAAGCTAAAATTTTACCTAGAATTTACTAAACTATTTTTATTTTTAGAAAAACATCATAACACAGTAACTGTTTTGTGAAATGCAGAGTGTAAGGGAGGCTTTACGAGGCTGTTAAAGGGTAGAGGAAAATCTTGTCTACAAAAAGTCAGCACAATTATGTGCTGATGTGTAAAAAGAGAAAATTATATATAATTGTATGCACAGACCAAACAGCTGAGATGAAGCCAGGTGATAATAACTAAATTATATAAATCTAAAGTTACTGTTGTTATTATTATTGGTGGTGGTGATGATTGGTTCTTTTACCTTGACACACAGGAGCCACTCTGCTAGACACAGTGTATGAAGAATAAAAAATGTTTCCTCTTCCAAGGATCAAATAATTTAAGGTTTTGCTGTGTATTTTTCACTTTTTGAAGCCAAAAATTTACATTCCAAAAATCTGCATCAGAAAGCCATTAAAATCAGCTAACCACAGAAACACTTCTTAATTCTCATCATACTGTTTCTATTCCCATAGTCCTGTTGGTTTCATTAGCTTGGTTATTTTAGCCATTGTAAACAGAAACTGCCATCAGCCTGAGATGCTGATGTTAATTTCTGCTGCACATACAAGTGTGGGAACCTGTATTTCACAGCCTTACAAAACTAGCAGGAAAGAAAGGCTATTCCACCTTTCCAAAAGTATTATGACAGGTCCCAGTGCTGTGCAAGGAAACAACACCAAGTCTTCAGGCTTAAGACATAAGCTTTAGCATGCCTGGATGTTCTAAATGCTAGATCCTTTAAGAAATCTTAATATCTTCTCTTGATTCCTGTAGAGTTTGAAATGTAGAAATGTGTAAAATGCGCAATAGCTAGATACAGGATAAAGTATTACCTGAAGTCAGTGATATTCTGTGAATAATCTCTTATTTGGCAATGCTTATGGTGAAGACACAACACTAGGAAGCGACACGGGGATCCACGCTGGGATCTAAGCAGGCAGAATGCGATTGTCTTCCCCTGTCTGCTCTGCCGATGCCATAAGCAATTTGAGTTGTGACTAATTCTTCCCAGGTATTTGAACAGAGGCCATCAGAAAGGGGGCTGGTTTCAGGAGCGACCTTGATGTGCTACTGTAATGAAACAAGTAGAAATTAATGTTCACTTACTCGTGGCTTTGCCAAGCATAAGCACAACAGCTGTGGCAAATTCTTACCATCCACTTCACTGGAAACAAAACTAAGCCTGTACAGAACACTTTAAAATCCCTTTACTTTAAAATTAGGCAGCAAAATGCATAATACAAAACTGATTTTAGGGGAAAAAAAGCAGACAATCTTGCCAGGAGTTTGCTGAGATTATATTTTTTTACAGAAAAAAACCAGTACTATATACCATGTATATTGCTGTAATAAGATCTTGTGCAGTATGGATATTTTAAATACACATGGTGTACTAAAAATGTAAATTATCATAACTACACTTCGCATAAAATAAATATTGTATTGTGTGTAAGATGTTGGCATTGTGCTAAAACATACTGCAAATAAAGTGAATGTGATATTTAATATATATATATAGGTTCATATCAAGTTTCTGTAAAAATAATATAAAGCCTCTTATTCAAGATGTCTACAGGGAAAAAGCAGAATATTAATTTTCATGGTACTCCATTCCAGTATTTCTATAAGTATTACGTGCCTATGTCTACATAAAACTGTTGCTACATACTAAGACCACTATAGCTGAAAATGTTCCATGAACTGAACAGGAACCTTTCCACCCCAAAAGTGCCAAATATCAGGTCACCTCAAGTGGATGGTGAAAAGCATAATTATGAGTGCATTTTAATACTTGCAATGAATCCAGCTTTGAAAGCTTTACATTGTTTGCATGCTATATTCCAGTTATAAATAAAATTTTAAAAGGTGTTGTATACCTCAAAAAGAGCATAAAAACTTCAAAGTAATATGTATGTTTATTATGTTACCATGACATACTACATTGCAGAAGTGTGTATAATTTTGATGGCCAAAACCTCCATATTTACAGAGTGTGAAATTATGAATTATTGGGGGTTTTTTACTCACAGCATCAGTTTAATTGTGCTTTTACATTTTCCAGTAAAATTTTCAGAGACCTATAGCCTGATAAAGCCAAGTTAAAATCAACATTCAACACTAGGCCTTTTATATAAGCTAAACAATTATTAAAATATTAAATGATGCCCTAAAAGGTGCATCTATTGTGTATAACATAATCTGAAATAACATCGTTAGTATTAAATAAACAGTGACAGTCTCAACTGCGACTCTGAAACATGAAACATGGAAAAAATGGCAGGGAGCCCTCTCCAAGAGATCTGATGTTTTCTTGCAGTCCTGCATTTTAAGCCAGTTCGATTCACTTCTAGGCTTGTGCAGGCTGTTTCTGCAACCCATCACACCTGGCTTCATCTTCATCACAGCTAAAGGACTGTGTCCTATCCCTAATGCAATATTGCACCTAATCCCTTTTTTGTTAGGCAATCATTTCCTTATGTCAGTGCTCATAACCAGCACAGATAAAGGCACCTTCACTTCTCACAGCATCACTCAGGTTGGAAGAGATGCCAGGAGGTCTTTAGTCTCCCTGCTCAGAGCAGGGTTAATACAAAATTTAGACCAAGTCGCTCGGGACATTGTCTACTTATAAAAGTCTACAAGGATATAGGTACCACAACCTCTCTGGCTGTCCTGCACCAGTGCTAAATTATTATGCTCATAATGGAAGTGTTCTCCTTATATCATGTCTCTTATTCTCCCACTGTGCACTTCAGTAAAGACTCTGGCTCTGTCCTTTTGGTAATTTCTAAGGTCCCCTGAAGCGTCCACTCTTGAACACGCTGAACAAGCTCAGCTCCCTCAGCCTCCTTTCACAGGGAAAGTGCTTGAGCCCCCGTCCATCTTGGTGGCTTTTTGCTGAGCTTGCTCCAGTTGACCAACATCTTTCCGGTACTGAGGGGCCCAAAAATGGATGCAGTGCTCCAGAAATGCTCCAACAAGTGCCAAGCTGAGGCAGTTAAGCACTGCCCTTGACCTAGTGCATACAGTCCTATTTTCACAGCGAAGTGCACTGTGAGCCCTCATCACAGCCAGGTGGGACTCATGTCTAGTCTACCGTCCACCAGAAGTTTCCAGAAGAGTTGCTACTCAGTCAGTCAGTCCTGCCCACACTGATGTAGGAGGCTAGTCATTCCCACATGCAGGATTTTGTGTTTGTCCTTGTTGAATATCATGAGGTTCCTGTAAGCACATTCATCTAGCTTGCCAGGTCCATCTGAATGGCAGCCCTGCCCTCATGAACAGCCACTACATCTCCAAATGGTGTCATACGCAAACTCGAAGAGGGTACCTTCTGTCCTCTCCTCCAAGCTGCTGACAATATTAAACAGGAACAGTCTTGGGACAGATCCCTTAGAAACTTCGCTTGTGACCAGTGACCCAAGGTGGAGCATGGATGGTGAACCTATACACTTTGACCAGCAATCCAGCCAAGTTTCCCTCGCCTAATAATCTACCCATGTAGACCGTTATGTCCCAGTTGTGATACAAAGATGGGAGACCATATCAAAATCCTTGCTGATTTCAAAGTGGATGACATCAATCCACTAGGAAAATCTGATTAATTATATGCGCAGTGTTCTACAACAGAAATATTTGAACATTGTGTTTTTAACCCTATTTGTGTATTCCTTCTTTCTGTGTGACAGCTGCTTTAACTCCTAAGGAGCTCTCCTTATGAGCTGCATCCCATC
This sequence comes from Falco naumanni, assembly GCF_017639655.2. Lineage (NCBI taxonomy): Eukaryota > Metazoa > Chordata > Aves > Falconiformes > Falconidae > Falco > Falco naumanni. The sequence continues at coordinate 79,882,951 of NC_054058.1, read as the reverse complement.
AGCTGGAGATCTGGTGCAGTCTAACACTTGGATTAAACTACTTTACCTCATGGTTTCTAATACAATTAGGGAAAAAAATCATCAAACACACCTAAATATTCACTGAAGTTCAGAGATTAATTTCATTTGGATATTCTTCTAGCCCTCTGGTGACTTTTTCCAAACATCTGGGTGATTAAATTTTGCTGGATTGCTACCTGAAAGGCGAGCGTGTGCTCGCACACTCGTGTATTGATACAGGGACGGTACGTTTCATTAGGGACAGGACGCAGCTTGAAGTACAGGGCAGATGAAGATTTTTACACCACCACTGGCAGACTCCCGGAATACAAACGAAGTAGTTAATTCAAGATCCACATTTCACACACTGAAACATTCACTCATCTGCAGCTTGCCTACAATCCCCCAGAACATTTAATCACATCCATTCTCAAAACCCTACGTACATATTTAATTGCTTAATGGATCAGGGCCGTAACTGAACAGGGCAGAGCGGTGGAGCAGTGGAATGACTAGGACACCTGAGGCTGTAGGACTCATCCAACATTAGATATCCAACATTTATAACAAAAGCATATATCTCAGCCAGTTACTATAGCCCCTCTTCATAATTAATGGAAAGAAATAGATACTTCTGGGGTGCAATTCATCAGTCTTACTTTAAACATCTGCTTTAGGAAGAGATGAATTGCACCTGTCAGCTGCATATTTTTCTCTGCTGGTTATAAAGGGGATCAAGGTGACTACCTCAGAGGCAGCATCCATACTTGAATCCTGCCCCAAATAAAGCCTCTGAATGGACTCAGGAGGCTATAGAAAAGACTCTCAGCAACTTGTAGGCTGTCTGTGAGTCTTGTTCTGCTCCTTGATTCCTAACTTGGGTTCCTGCCTGCTGCAATCCAGTCTGTAGTTCTTGGTACCGTTTCTATCATATCTGCCCAAGTATCTGTCCCCACCTGTACTGCCTGCTCCTGTTCCTGTCTCCTCACCTCAGATTTAAAATCCCTGGCACCCTGACCTTTGTCTGAACCTGTGCTAGGCTTCTGCCTTGCCTCTTAGGCTTGGGATGTACAGATGCTTTGTCTTCTGAGATCCCCTCCTGACTTCTGCATAAGACACTTTCTCCCTAGACTGGAGCATTAAAACTCCTTCCCACTCCTGAAATTGATCTTTATTAAACACAGGCTTCAGGCTGCACTTCCATCCCATTTCCAGCCCAGTTTAGCTGCCCTGTCCACCCATGTCCTACTTATAGTAATTAGGATATCAGCTACTGAAGAAGGGATAATATTTGCCACATAACTCCTGTGTTGTAAATTGCTTACTAACAATATGATTCGATGATGCTGACAATAAAAGAAATATAAAGGTAATACAGATCATTAATGGAGCAATGCACTTAGTGGACGCTGAGCAAAGGGACAAACCTCAGCATCTGGATATCTGTCTATGAACAACATGTAGCTACTGCCATTCATCTATTGACCTTCTCCTGAAACCCATCAGTAATTTTTTTTTTTTTTTTAAATAGCCTCATGGGTTTTTTCCTTGTCTTCCTCATAACTATTCTTTTCTTTCCCACCCAAAGTCTTTCTGTAGTCTTTTTTTCTACCCCTTCTCTAGTACTTCTCCACTACTTAGTGTCAGTTACAGAAGCTGTTTGAGCAGAACCGAGCATACCATATTCCCTGAGCTCAGCAAAAACGTAACCCCAGCCAAAGTACTCTCTAGGAAACTCTCATGTGTGCATTACTCTATCAACTCAGCCTGCCAACTGGAGCATCACTTTTTCCCATAACAACCAGCTTCTGAGGAGCAGCAAACAAAATACTGGTTTCAGCCAGACTGTAGTTTTCTACTAGCAGGGACTCTGCTAGTGGCATCTCTCTACAGATAGTAACTGGGCAACTGAAACCCTCCATATTCTCAAGAAAGCAGCTGTTTACTACACTCCCAAAAAACCTGCTGATAAAAAATTTCCTTAAGCGCCTTTAAAATGACAGAAGGCTTTGCCACAGTACCCAACTTTTTGCTAACTCTTACAGTAAACAGAGATGATACTAAATTATGTAGAGTTATAAACACAAAATAGATCAAATTATTTATGTATTAATATAGTATTTTTTCATTAAAACCCCAATTGGTTGTTAAATGCAACTGCAATGAAATAAAGGGCAAGGGGGTATAGTAAGACACAGCTTCTCCATCCTTGCAAGTGAAAGTACAGGCATAATAATCCATTCATCACCCTCTCTCTACCCTCAAAATTATGTGTGCATTTGCTTTTATTTGGCTGCTTAGTAAACTAGTAAACACAATTCACAAGAGTAAGCTTTGGTAAATGGGAAATTAATTGTTAGAAACAGCTTGATTGTACAAAAAAAATTTACGAGCAACATTATTCTTTCTAACATGTCTTTTGTCATTAGCATCCAAAGGGGCCCTGCCACTGTCCTTTTCAAACACTCGAGTATGTTAATGTCCATAATGGTGACCTAATCAGTTTAGGTGTATCATCCAAACAGTTTCACAGAAGCAATTGAGAAAATGTCATTGAGGACTTGCAAATGTAGTGTGCTTCAGGATGTCTGCAGAGCTGGCCACAGTGTGACCGATGGCAGCTACGATATACTCCTTCTCAAAAGCTACTGCTCTCTTGCATAAAATCACATTCTAAAACAAGGTTTCATTTGGTATTTAAATGGATGGAGTGTGGAAGCGCTGTTAGATTCAAGTTCTGGTAAGAGTGTGAAATATTCTTCACATAAAAATTCCAAAATTTTGAGCCTAGGATCAGAAGCAATACCCACAAAATATACCTTAATACAGCATGTCAGCAAAATATAAAGTTTTAAAAAAATAGGTGTTTGAATCCTTGCATGACAGTAAATATCTTGCATGTGGGAGCATGACAAAATTTCTCCTAAACTGAAAATGGTAAATTATAAGGGATAAAACATAGAAAATTAACTTACAACACCTTTCCATTTTTTCTTTGATCTGATATAAACAAATTATTGTGACATAAGAAGCAGCTATGGAAAAGGCCTAGGATGATATTCTGATTTTATGCAAAAATGGCTGAAGAATCTGGTATTGATTTTAGAGGGAGGAGTAAAGACATGTCAGAGCACTTTCACTTGTTTTGCCAGCAAGGCAAACAAAATATTTGTGTCACTAACAAAATTACTGAAGGTCTAAGTTTTAACCAAGAGGCATATTTTGATCTTTTATCTCGTGCACATAGCTAAGAAACACCAGCACTGCACAAATGAAGTGTCTTGCTGAAAATTCTCCAGCTTTCAGCACCTCACTAGAGTTCTTCAAAATACATTTTGTAATGTGAGAAGGCAAAACAAAATGGAGAAACAGATGTTCTTCTCTCCTCATTTGGTCAGAAAACATTGCCCTTAAATTAATTCAAGCTCCTCCCACTCAGTGTAGAGATTCCTCTTTAAATACTGTGTCTTTTACTTATTGGTGAGGAAATAAAAAGCACATCAGACAATAATATATTCATAACTGACAACAATAACAATGGAATGGAACCACTGCAATATGAAAATGCCTTTCTAGGAGACCTATTATGTAAAATACATAAGACTCAAAATTCTCACTCTTTCTTATCTGGGGTTTATTTATGGCTCTTTGCTTGTTAATGCAGGGGATGTTTGGATTAAAGGAAGCCATGGGAGAAACAGCAAGTGGTATCACAGCAAAGGTGAAAATGGCCTGTGCCTCCCCTGGGTTTCATGTATTGCTTTTATGGTCCTAAAATGTAATTGTTATATTCTGTATGTTTTTCAGCTCAGACCATGTGAAACCTTTTGTGGGGTGTGATGCAGGCCATCCATTTCCATGCTGTGGAGTGCAGCACAAAGGCAGGTGGGAGCATCTGGAGGACATAAAAGCCAGCTGCAGCAGAAGTGGCTGACTGTGGAGGATGGAGAAAGCCTGTCCTGGTGCATTTACACCCATGCTGACTGGGGGATGGCCAAGCTTCATCCCAGACAGCTGCAGTGAACATGGCCTAGCAACCCATGGAGGTCAAGCAGGATCCATGCTGGGCCGTCCAGAACCTGCACTATCTCCTTTGTCCTGTTTTGATTAGCATCATAGCCATAGGCTAAGGCTATGCCTTCTTGAGTTTAATTTTTATAAGGTACCTCTCCTTTTCTTTCTGCTTGTGTGACAATTGTATGCTTCTGTGCTAAAACAAAAATGAAATCATCTTCTAAAGCTTCTTTCAGACAAAAAACCTGCCAAGGTCTGTTTCACCTATGATCCCACCTGTTTTCAAAAGAACTTTTTGAATTACCTTTAAGACATCTACATTTACCTGCATGGTGCAAAATTACAATGTCTATGAACTGCTTTTCTCCCCCTTACACATAGATTTTTGGAGAAGTTCAGCATTTGCTGAGTATACTTCATGGCCTTCAGGGTTGTGTATGGGCTGGTAGTGTAGCCTTGCAGTAGACCTGCAGAGCAAAACAGCTGTTGTATAGGATCCAGCATCCACACTGTACAGATTTCAATGGGAGGTTAATTTAAACTGGCCCTTGTATGGGCTCAGTGCCTGTTTGCAGCCGGTGTGTTTTCAGCACGCTTTTGGACAATATATTCCAGTTTACTTTAACCTGAAAGAGTCCAGTTCGTGTTCTCCAAGGTGACTGCGTGATGTGAACAATCCTCTTTTAAAATCCAGAAACAATTATACTCCAGGCTAAAGAACAGTTTTAACCAAATTGTTTCATTTTGCAGGCAAGTGAAATGCAGAAATCCCAGTAGTCTGTTTTGTTGATTTTTTTTTTTTTAATTTACTTTGAATCGCTTGTCAGGAACTACATTTTTTTTGCTAACAGTTAATTTTAAACTAGGTCTTCATGATGGAATTGAGATGGAAAGGTAGGTAAGTCCTAGTTTTGACTAATAATCGAGGTGGTACTTCCCCCTGCCCAGCACTCTACTTACCTCTTCCCTGTACATTGCCTGTGCTCAGTGAAAGGATGTCACTCATGCTGTCTGGGGCCATATTTCCCAAATATCCAACACCCAAAATATGACCAGAGGCTGTAGCTGGTCTGCCTGGGAGGGGACAGCAGATTGTGAAATAGCTCAGCGGTAAGTAGCTCAAACAACTGTGCCCCCAGGGGTCCAATACCTTCCAGATGTACTGCCTGGTTCCTTCAATGGTGAAGTGGTTAAATCCAATGATTTAGCTCATTCTGTTCTCCCTGTAGCATTTCAGAAATGAAAATGAAACCCACCTTTTACTTGAATGTTCAAATCACATTTAAACACAAGCTGGGTACATCTTTCCACTCTTGAAAGGCGTTCTTCTTCTGTAAATGAAAATCGGAGCTGTTTTCAACAGGCTTAAATAAGCACAGATTTGTATAAAAACCAATTGAGAAAAAACTGCCCTGGGAAGCATACTCTCACCCAGTGGCAGAGTCCTACCCACGTGCTCTTGTCTCACACTCTAGTGCAGCACCTTACACTGTTAAACATATTTTTCAGCATCTCTACTGCTGAGAGTCAGTCGGATGCTTCGGTTCTTTCAGCTCTTCAGTTGTTTTTATTCTTTCAGCTACATGCTGTTATCATGAATTACCTGATTTCAAAAAACAGAAAATGTCTCTTTTTGTAATAAAGCTGTTCAAGCTATTTAAAATGTGTTTTCCAGATTATCAATTTTTTTTTTGTCACATTAGAATTTTGCTTTAACACAGATAAGCCATAGTTTCATCAAGTTTTATCTTGCCCAAACTGAGCAAAGGGCAGGCTGACTCACTGACAAGTAATAGAAAGCAAAGCTTTTCATCTCTATGTCACCAGCTGAAATTCGGCAAAGGTCATCACTGATAACCAACTGAGTTTTTGATGGCCTTATGAAATTAGCTGATGGTCTTGGTATAGTGACTAGTGGACAGATGTTCTTATTATAAAAACCATTATACCAATTGATAACCTCTCTTGCTCCACGCAACAGAGAAATGAAGAACTGAATGAGGCACAGGTGCTCGCATCAACAACTGGCACCTGGAAAATAAGTTTAAGGGCATATTGCCAAGGGTTAAGTGTGTTCCACCTAGTCTGAAGCTGAAAGATTTCAGACACCTAAGCTATTAGTCTGTTACCTTTCTTAAATGCCATGCTATTGCAATTTTTATTTTAGAAAAAAAAAAAAAGAAAGAAAGAAAGAAAGAAAGAAAGAAAGAAAGAAAGAAAGAAAGAAAAGATACTGACTCAGTCCAAAATTCAAATCGACCTAGGCAGTCAGGCAAATTAAAACATTCCACAGCAACACTGAAATAATGAGTGCAATAATATATGATTGAACAGTATAATTTTATAAGACTCCACTAGTATCAAGTTCTTGTTATTCTGATGCATTTTCCATGTAAGTCTTTTCCAGTAGAAACCAAGACATTTGTGTCATATAAGAAGAGACATGCTATGGAGTTGCTCACTGAGGCTGGGTTTTAACTTCTGTTTAAAAGAAGACACCTTCATTAAAAGGAATGAAATGAAACCTTTATTTGTCTCCCCTTTTTAGGGACAAATTTCTTCTGTTGCTGTCACAAGTAATTTTAAAAGATATATTTCTACTTGCCAGGTATTCAGAAATGGAAGTTATTTTTGAAATTCATTTTACCAGTTCAGTTAATTATCAGCCCTTTCAGACTAATTAAAAAAATACTCTAAAGAAAGATACTGCCAAGGTTGGCTCTAGATGCCAGAAACTCATTGCTTCTTCCTGAAATAAGCAGGATACATAACACTTTAGCAATTTTTCCCGTGCTGTACTTAAACTAGATTTCCCCAGGGCTTACAAAACTTGTGAATTTAGTAGAGGCTGTTAGTTCATTCATCAAACACATGGTATAAGCCACTCTGTTATGCACCTTCAAATAAATAAAAAAGAAAGAAGAAGAAAAGGTGCACATAAAGGTAACTGCTCACTGAAGCACATGCTTTTTAGTGCTTGGCTGTACAGAAACATGTTCACGCAAACAACTGTCATAGCAATTATTTACGATTAAAAAACATGGGAATGTTGTGGTGACTTTGCATTAGAAGTCTAGTATATGTCAATTGTTTTATTCATGATAAACAGATCATTTAGTTGGAAAAATCCCATCTGCCTAGATATATCTCTTATTATTTATGAGAACCATGTTTAGGAATGCAGGCAGCACATGTGCATAATTAATCCTGAAGAGAATTAGACATTGTTTGATTCACAGCTGAATGCAATTAGCATTAGGAAGTTTACATATGTTGGCAATAACACAGATTAGCAACTAAAGTGCTTGTTAAAAAATTTAACCTGAGGCTGCTGGAGCAGACCTCTCTTAATGATGCTTTAAATGTTGTTGATGAAGTAATAATCAATTTTGTTTTATAAATAGTAAATCAAGAATTTAGGTCTAATTAGCTGTGCTACAGATCACTTCACTTACATATCCAATGAACATGTGATGTGTGCTGTGAACTTTCTTTGAGTCTGGTGTGCAAACAGTTGTTAAGGGAAAGATGTGATCCCTTCTGTAAAAAAAAAAAAAAAAACCCACCAAAAAAAACCCAGAGAAAAAAAAGTCACAGATGGAGAAGAATGAGATATCTGTGGTGGGAGTGACTCTGCTTCTGGCACTCAAGAAGGAAAGCGCTTTTTCTTTGTTATTTCAGAGCTTTTTAACTGAAGGATGAAGAAACAATGCCTTGTCTGGCTTTTTAAAATATAATAATTAGGTTATAATTCACAGTCTGTGAAATGAAGCCCTCTAATGGAGAAGGAGGAGGAAGAGAGAATATAAGTGATGAAAGTGAGGAGGCAAAGTAAAATTGAGCTGTAATTGTTTTCACTTCAACTTTAAGAAGTTCAACGTTAATTAAAATGTTTCTGCACCACTCACCACCAGATTGGCACAAAAGAGGGCTGGCTGGTGTGTGCAGCTGCTGACTGGCAGGGATGTCAGCAAGGCAAGTGCCAGGAAGGCTGCAGTTCCACACACACACTTCCCACGCACCCAGATCCATATATTCTAAAGATGGTGTTGCAATTAAAACAAGCAGTTCTGTTTTATTCAAGTAGCAGGTCAGTATTTCCTTCCAGGTAAGAAATGAATGCCTCCTGAAACACCTAAGCCTGCTTGAAAATTGTTCCAAGGTATCCTTGCCATTACTTTGGCTTAGTCTTTGCTTTGTTTTTCTCATCTTCAGTTATGTTTATTCATATGGGAGATATTCAGAGACATAAACTTCAGCTGAGCACCTACCATGCCCTAAGTCAGCAGGATCTGGATCCATGAAGAGTTTTCGTTCTCCTTCAGCCATATTGACTTCTTACCCCTTCAACGTTTCTTCATGCAAACAGGTGCTTTGGGGGGATGTAGTGTACAGTCCCTATAACCACCCTGCATACACCAGAGGAGCAGGAGAGGGTACTAATTACTGTCGGTGAATTAAATTCCAGGTGGGTGCTGCAGCCCCTGCCTTTTCCGGCAGATGCCGTGTGTCCCCACACCCAGCACAAGGACTGGTATGTCCTTAGCCTCAAGCCTGCCTTCCTTCCTCGGCAGATTGGGAAGCCCATGTCAGGAAGGGATGGATAGCCAGGAAAATTTTAAAGTAGCTGAAGGAAAAGGGAGCGAGCAGAGAGCCAGAACTGATGGGACTTTGCTTCCTCCAGAGCCAAAAGAAACTCATTTTGCATGTGACGACACAAATCGGGCACTTCCTTACTCACTTACCTACACCACTGCCAGGGCCTGTAAATAATCTTGAAATGGAGTCAGGGTAAAACTGGAAAAGACATTTTGGCTCCTAAAAGTGGGAAAATGTGCTAGCAAGCTTTCAAGAATGAATAAGAGCTCTTATCAGAGGAAGAGTGTGGAGCACAGAGCAGCTTCTGTTGGCCGTGTGTCCTTCCTTCGGGGAGGCATGGAAAAAAGCAGCCAGCCCCGAGGATTTCCCTGGTGGATGGCAAGCTCTCCTGGCAGCTCTGAAGGGGAGCAGGGAAGGCTGAGCCTGTAGGGAAAGCCTGCACACATGTGAAGGCTGAGTGGCTGCTTCTTTAAATGGTAAGTCTTGCAAAATCAAGAGTGCTGCTCAATCCCATGATTTAATAATATCCCTTATATCAGTTCTGTAGGCTGTGTGGGAGCTCATGATGCCCCCTCTTTAGGCGCTGCAGCTGATCAGACCGTAAGCATCACCTCAGTTGCTGTACAGAAAAATAGTTGTCTGCGTCCCAGCTTAATTCTCAGTATTCTCTGTGTTCAAGTCTTACAAAACCAGGTGATTCTGAGGAGATATGGCAGTAGCCTGGTACAATTTTAAGAAATTTCCAAGACAGCCTGTTTGTTTATCTTTGTTTAGCTGATAGAGCAAGATGAAAGGAACAGAATACCTCATATGTCAGGAGACTGAAGTGAATGAATAGACTGCTCTATCTCACAAGAAAGGAAGGAACGTATGAATGAATGAACTTTGACTTTTCTTAAGTAGACAGGGCAGCCGGGCTCTGACTGATGTTTACAAAAGTAGATGCGTTTGAAGCAGCACCATATGGAGAACAGGGAAGAGTTTAAGGGTTAAGCAGGAAGAGCCTCAGGAACCAACAGAATTGGAAAAAAACTCACCTCTAAAATACATTTATCACCTTTTACAGAAAAGAGATTCTTATAAGCTAAACCAGAGATAATTCCTGTGCGAGGTGCATGAGATAATTAAGAATTAGGTCATAAGGAATATGAACAGAACTAGCAGTTTGGATGCACTGCAATGAACAGTTTCTCTGCATCCAGACATTAATTATAACAATCTATTGGGTAATGAGAGGAACTTTTCTTGTTCTCGTGCTCTTCTTGCTTACAGATCAAGGAGCAGGTTTCAGGTCACTAGACTTCCCACAGTGCTGGCCCTTGCCTCTGTTTATGACTTGAAACAATAAAACCCTTAAGGAGATGCCTAGCTTCAGAAGCCTGAGTACTGCTGACTGTCAGATACTGAAATAGCTTCTTCTCTGTATTAATACGTAACAGGATTTTTTATAATCACTTTTCCAATCAAAACAAATTGAAGTCATAACTGACAGAAATTTGTTGAAAATCAAGACTTTTCACTTCTGCCTTCTTCTAACGCAACATGCTTTATAAGGTGAATAACATAAAAGAAGAAAAAAGGCCATTTCTTCATTCAATTCCTTTCCTTCAGCTGATGCACTGTGACATTCTTTTGCAGTTCTTTGCTGTATGCACTTGGATAAGATAAAAATACTAGCAATATACACAAAGAGTAGCCAAAGAAGATGCTATTATTTGCAGAATAGCAGTAGTAGCATATTCCACTTTCAGCTAATTATAATAATGTGCATATTTTCTGTGAGAAATAAGAGATGTCACAGTCTAAATTATTCTGTGTTGGCTTTAGGAGGACAAACATTTGTTGTTGACAACTATTTGATATGTCTTATAATTGTGTCACAGTGACAAAATAAAACTATATTTTATTCTCTATTTCTGTGATCTTTCACCTAGATAAGAACCAACACCTGGCATCTTTTCAAATTTTCTTTTTTCTTTACATCAGTGGCAAAAGTTAAAAAGGTAACATGAAAAGAAAGATGAAAAAGGTATGCTGTTCAAATTGAAGGACTGCAGTTTCAAGTTTCAATCCTGTATCAAAACATCTCCGCCTCATCTTCTTTCTCAGTCATCACAAATGAAAAGTACAAAGAAGTACACAAACATCAGTACAATGCTGTGTGTGTACTGCTATCCAAAAATCACAGTTACAAAATTATACCTGACATATCAAAAACTGACAGTCACATCCTCAAGATTTTCTTCTGTTCGTTCCCATGGACCTTCTTTATTAATAAATCTGACACATAAAAAGCATCTGTATGACTAAAGTGTCAGTTACTGGAAAGACCGTTTTGATCTACTTCTTAACTTTTAGAAGAAATATTCTCTTTTTTATGAAGACAGGATCTGTTCACTGACTGCCAGCTTTCAAATGACCACCTCTTGAAGTTTAATTTTAAGTTTTAAATAAATATTGTATGCATGCAGAATAATTATGATGCTCTAGAGAGACACTGTATAATGACATTGATTCTTTTTTATCTAAAAATGCCAAACCCTTGAGGCAGCAAAGTCTGTATTTGCCACAGATACACAAAGGCTCATTCTACGTGTTACATTATACTAGGTTGTTCATGTTTCTGTAGCTAAATAGGTAGCAAAACTTCCATTGTAAACATCAATTTTAAACTGTTTAAAACTTAGTGGTAAAAATTTGCTTTGTTCAAATGTTTGGTATGGAGCATTTCAGCTGTGGAATAACTGTTCAATTAAAAATAAAAGATAATGTGTAAATTCTGTTGTAATGCTGTGAAACTACTGAAAAAAAGCATATTGGGTTTGGATACATGTTAACACTCATCGAAACAAGCATTGTCTTTTACTAATAGATGTTGTGGACATGCTGTTCATAAAAGTATACAGTTATTTCAATATTAAAAAGATACTGCAATCTACTATAAATGTGAAAATTAGCATTTGTGTATGCAAAACAGCTTCTCATTTTATTTTTGCTGTATTTAGTATACCTAAATATATGTTTTAATTTGATAATTAACCCCAAACTCAAAACTTACCGGGAAGCCATAGACAAAAAGTCAGTAACGTGGATAAAGATCTAAGCAAGCTCATTTTTTTTATCTGTTGTTTGGTTCACTCTTTAGGTAATCAGGCTTTTGTCAGGAAAGAGTCATTTGTTTTGCTGAACATAAATTTGATCATTCATGATATGTACAGATCCTTTAAAAACATGAGTGATGTCTTGAACGCCCGCATTGTCTTTAAAACTGCCAGCTATGATGTCGTTACCATATTATCACTAATTTCTGTTCTTAATGGTAACAATGATGTATATAACAATAATATTACCATTAGCAATTAATCATTCATAATAACAATAAAAATGACAGTAACAACAGAATTAATGGAATCCTTCATACCCCAATACAAAATATATATTTTGGGAACTACCGTCATGCAAGTATTGAGAATCAGGGGGAGAAAGCTCAGCAGACTATAGTAAGTACCCAGAAAAAAATATCCTTGGCAACATTAGCTTTCATTAAGTTCCTTGAAAGATTCGTTCCCTGCATTTAAATGCAGCTAGAAATGATTCGTCTAATACTGTATTGTATATCGATATGAAAATCGTAAAGACTTTTTTTTTTGTGTGAGAGATGGGCACATTCGGAAAACAAGTCGTTCCACCTGCCTAAATACCTATTCTATAGCAGGTGGGTATGCCTCTTGCCATTAAGGCCTAGCAGACTAGATGCCTAACTTTTAGATGGCTATTCTTAAAAGATATATTCCTACCTCACTTTTTTGGGGTGCATAATGGCAGCAGATTAATAGCCTAATATTTCAGTAGTTCTTTCTACGCAAATAACCCAACTGTGTCTAGATAAAATTGACGTCCAACAGAAAACACACCAAACCAGGCTGAAATGTGTTAGACTAAAATTGCAACTATTCCTCCATTACATTTCATGTATGTTCGGTGCAAATGGTTTGATTTTAGTAAAGCCATGAACCGTGTGTCTCCTGCCTCAGAAGGCTCACGGACATTCTCTCCTGAAGGACGTATCCTCATACAGACGAGAGTTCCTCCAGTGAACCGGTTGCTTTCCCCTGGTCTTCCCACTCGGTCCACAGCTATGGTTCGGGAGGAGGCAACGCTCTCCTGGAAATTCTCCAGAGGTCAGGATTAGCAGGAGTATGCCAAAAGCGTGCTGTACTTCAGTCATGCAAACTTTGTTGCATAGCCAAAACTGTCCAACTGTGGGCTTGAATATAAAGGGGATAATCTTCTTCCAGTAGTTTTTTTAAGTTAGCCCCAAACCAGAACTCCCAACCACAATTTTTGAGTTGATATAATTTCAGATTCACCTCACTCACTGTGAGGGTTTTTCACATGAGTTAAACAACTAGATCCCCTGTATACTCATGGAGCGGAATGAACATTTCTAGAGGGTGAATCATTTGACTCATTTTTCACACCTATCTTGACAGGTTAGTCATACTCTAGAGCTGCCATTTCCTTCCACTTATTACAGAGGGAATATAAACTATTTTTGGAGATGCAGGTACCTGTATTAACAGCCTCTGAAGTTAGAGGGCTGAATCCTATTTATAAATAAATATATTTTAATATTTATATATATAATTTTTATATTTTATAAATAAATATTTTTATATAAAATATAAACTATTAGTGGAGATGCAGGTACCCGTATTAAGGGCCTCTGCACTTAGAGAGCTGAATCCTATTTAAAAAAACAACACCACACCAACCAACAAACCTAAACCCACTCATTTCTTTTGCATAGTCATACATTAATTTTGCTAGTGGTACCTTCTTCATTTATAACTAAACTCGCATAATGTTTCACGCAGTATATTTTCCCATCATGTATTTTGAATGTTTCTCTGCTCTAGAGACAGTCTTGGAGAGAACTGTTGTTGGATATGCAGCTAGATAAAACAAAATTATCTCCTATATTCATCAACATGTGCTGACTTTTTAACTTCATTTAATTTAGAACTAAAAGTTTGCATTTGGCTTCCAGATTAAATTAGTCTCATAAACAATTGAAAGTATTGTGACTCAGCTTTTGTCATCATTGTAAAGTAAAATTGCCCATTTATTTTATGAAGAATTACTCCAGAATTTCTTTAATGATTTGGCCCAGTGTAGATTAAGCTGAACATCCTTGTTTGCAATTTTGTTTCCAAGATTCATTATTAATTCACTTAGTATTCATCGCAATTATACTGAGTATAATTGTTTTGCTATTCATGTGGCTGTCAGAAGGATTTTTATAGGTTTTCCATTCTAATTAGGCATACATTAATAGACATTTAAAACATGTTACCATTTTTAATAAAACTTGAAGATGTGGTCTACTAAAAGTGACAAAACCTAATAGTGAAGCATGAACACTTAATTTTAAAATATGTAGTTTTTATCCTTGATGTTTCCATAATTGGAGGTTTCAGAATTTCTTTGTTTGCCTGAATCCAGGACACTGACCTGGATTCAGTTAATGATGTACTGTCTAGTTATGTACCTCCTAAACAGAAGTACATTGTCCCCTTGCAAGATATTTGGTCATGCAGGGATCTGAAAGACAGCAAAAGTAGGTCAGATAATATCCTTATAATTCTAGAAAACTCTAGAAAACCAGTATAGGCAGTCTTTTAAGTCCAAGTGGGGAAGCTTTCTCCCTAGGGATTTTATGCCATGGTTTCTAGGTTAGAAGACATTTCTAGAAAGCACAAAGGACAGGCTCGGTGATTATCCATCACCTATTGAATTGTGGGTAGCCTAACAAATAAATCCTGTTAGAAATGGAGTGCATCTCTTTAATGGAGTCAGTAAGGCTATCAACTACACCACACAACTGTTTTACTGTGCTGTTCTGGCTTATATGGAAAAAAATGAAACGAGTACCTTGGATTCAGCCTCAGTTCCAGACGTGCACAAAGGCACATCTTCCCCAGAAGGAGGGGACAGATCCTCGGTCCTCCCGGACCTGCTCAGAAACTGTCTAACTGTGGGCTTGAATATAAAGGGGACAATCTTCTTCCAGTATTTTTTTGAAGTTAGCCCCAAACCAGAATTCCCCACCAAAATTTTTAAGTTGATATAATTTCAGATAAGCCAACCTTACATTTCTCAGGAGGAGAGCATTTACCAAAAAGAAATTGTGCCGTTCTAGGCAAAAGAAACCCAAAGAAAAAGCAATGATGTCATGGCACTTCCCTCTCTGTGCTTTTCTAATAAGGAATAAAAACAGAAAATCTTCTTGACCTAAAGACACTCTTACTACTACCTAATTGCAAAAAACTTCATTAGTTCTCCAGGCTGCATGACTTCAGTCAGAACTGACACTGCACATGGTACATGAGCTGGATTTGAGATATACATAATTTTTGTCTTTCCTGGTGTTTTGCAAAATAACCCTATGGAGTCATTTAGGTTTTGGTTTTGTGTGTGCGTGTGTGTGTGTTTAAGAGAGAAAGAAAGAGAGGGAGTTCCATGATGGGCTTTATCTTAAGCCCCTATCAAACTACCTGTTCAAGGTCAGGCTCACTTCCTAAAAATCTCCTCACAGTTTGAAGCTACTGTCCATTTTCATATCTCAATCCCATGCTAGTTACACCTGGGAGGAATCTTGCAAAAAAATATAACATCATGTGACAACAGAACAACAGGCCCAAACCATTTTAAAACTCCTTACTGTATTTTGCAGTCTTCACTATGTTAAAAATAATTAAGAAAACATCATGAGGATTATTTAGCAACATCTGAAAATTGAAAAGATAATAAAGTGTTAGTACAGATTTGTATTTTGATCCAAATTTGTTTTTAATAGCTTATTCTAAAGCAAAGTGAAGATTTTAATTAATATACATAATTATGCATGCTAGAATATAAAAGTAGATCGTTTAGATGTAGAAGTTTCACAACTATTTGTTGTACCGTCTGTTACATAGACATTTGAACAAAAGGAAAAGACAAGGAAAATAAAATATATGTTATAATAAAGAATCAACATTTATACAACTTTTCATCTTAAATTGTGCTTGCCAGGCTGGAACTCCAGGTATCTCTCTATACAGTGTGAATTACCTCTAGATGGTTTACTGAGTATAGGAGACAAAATAATAATTTCTGTATATCCTATCACTGTCTAACCATGTGTTCACAGTTTCTTTAAATGTTTTAAGGAATGTAGCATGGACTAACTTATCTATACTATAACTAAATCATTAGTTCTTTCATGGAATGAAGAGTTCAGCATCTGAATGTAGTATAGCTCAGTGCCTTAAACGAATTAGCCTGTAAAGATCTATAGTCCAAAGTGAAGACAAAGTTCAGTTCAATTGGTCTTTTTTACATTTTTATTTCCCTAAAAGCTAGAGATTTTACATGCCTGATGAAACCAGGTAAAATCCTAAAAAAACAGGCTATTAAACTTTACAGTAATTAAGCAACTATCTCCTGATGAGTCTTATTTGCAAATTAAGAAAACCTAAAAGCAACGTCATATTCCTACATAGTGATTACCACCTAGAAAATTCATTACTTTCTAGCTCTGTGTGCTTCAGCCAAGGAGTTCTGCCTTTTTTTTTTTTATCATTATGACTCTTTTTTTTCCCCTCCAGTTGTTAACGAAAGAAGCAGCATTTCAAGAAGAACAATTAGGTTGGTTTGTGACACTGGACTCCTTGGGGATAGTTTCACAGCACCGCTGTAAGTAAGCCTGTAGGACACAGTTTCAAACAAACTACACTCCTACAAAGGTTTTTTCTTTTTCCTGTGCCGTGTAATGCACACAGGATTGTATGTATTCAGGATGAGGAAAAAAAATGAATAAATGGAAGAAAAACAACAAACAAATTTAATCGTGTTGAATTAAGTTCTTGTCTACATGCTCTACCCTTAAAAATGATAACTTCTAAGTGCAAGTCCTTACCCCAAGGTATGCCTTAGTCTAGACTGAGACAGGAGACTCTAGGTCAGACATAAGGTGACTGAAAAAAAAATGCATTTTATTTATTCATATCTCTTAATGTGAAATGTGCATTTAAAAAGACTAAAAATCTCAGAAAGACTTTTTTGCAACAGCCAGTTACTCTCAGCTTTTTAATTCCAGCAATGCATTTGGAACATTTCCATTGTTCTAAGGGTTAAAAACTTCACCGTGACAATGACGAGCCTTATTACTCAGTCAAAGTAAATGGATCACCACATAACCTTTCAGAAATGTTCTTCCTTAAGCTATTAAAACATTCCATGCCCTTAGATGACAACAATTTCTCTGCCTTTTGAAATTTCTTTTCTATCCTGCAGAGTTCATAGAGATATGCTTGGTTAAAATCAACTTATATAAAACTATGCACTGTAAATTCTGACACTTCTGTTTGAATCTCTTTTCAAACACTTGTCTTTGCTCACCATAATAGATGTCAGTTCTTCTGATGTAGTTCAAGCATGAGCTTCATATGAAGACTCAGCTATGTCTATTGCATTTCTGAAGCTACTACTCACTGAAGTTTTGTGCTGTTTGACATCAAAGATAGGCAAGAATCACCTGCTGAGTTCACATGCATGGAGCAAAACATCTTCAAATCACTTGTGCTAGACAAAAGTTTTTCATATTAAGCTTTCACTATCATGTGGACTTAAAGACAAATGTAGTCCTTGTTAAAGTTGCAGCATCGTGTTATTAAACTATGCATCTGGGCCTCATGCTTTATATAAGTTTTAAGATGGAAGATAATAATTTGACTGATTCATTTTTTGGCATAAATTGCAAAGAATTCTGTTGCACAAAAACCTTGTTTTTCATTTAATATGCAGTGATTTTGCTCAAAGGTAAAAAAAATATTGAAAGCGTGGCATGCTCTAACTTAGAAAATACAGTGCTCTACTTTTTTAAACTTTAATAGCTGACTTATTTTTATCAATTTGAGAACCAGAAAGTGGCAACAGTTAAAACATATTTTGCATATAAGGAACATAAATTAAACACGTTCCTACTCTAAAAGTTCATGAATCTCTTTTTTGTAGAAGTTCAATCAAATAACATGCTGAAAAATAAATACGAGTGTGGAAGGAAAAATATCTGTGAAGGATCAAAAACTACTGTATAATGGATGTGTGTTTAACGGACTCCTAATCAGTACAATAACCATGCCGTAGTTGTGAAGCACAATGAATCTAGTTGTGACTCTGTGTGTAAACCAGATTCAACAGGAATGTGCATAGGAATTAGATTTTAGAACAGTTGTGTATGAAAAATGTTTGTAATTAGTGCATGTTTAAATGTCACCGAGTGACTGCATTAAGGGCAAACCAAAACACATCAGGGCGTGTGATTGTTGTGAGATAATCTAGTGCCTTGGGTGTGTCAGCTCAGTCAGCAGATGCTGAGATGTAGTTGCCAATTTTAGCAGACTGAAGATTTTAGTATTATAGGGCCTCCAGTGTTTTTCATTCATTTAAGTGTCTTGAAATGAATTTAAAAGAAAAAAAAAAAAAAAGATGTTTTTTCCCCTACTATTGTTTTTCCATTTCTTTAGTATATGGATCCAAGGGAGCCAATGTGCCTAACACTTTCCAGTCTCTGCAGTTGTTCCATAACTGCAAGGTTAAAAGCCTAGCAGGACAGATCATTAACTCACTCCTGACTATTTAATTTTTTTGTACCTAAATTAAATGCCTGCTTTACCACTTTCAGTATTAGTAAGTTTCTTGCTTCAAATACATTTTATATTTACTAAGAGCTTAATGTATTACAAATGGAAAGTGTATTTAGGTTGTACTAGGTGCTTATATCTACATACAGACAAGTTCAGAGCATGTTTTTGGGGGTTTCATATATGGGTAAGGGACTTCTAAGTCCCTTTGACTCTAGCACTTGTGCTGGTATCACAGGGCCCAGAAGTGCTCCAGGTCTCATGCATTCCTCCTAGCTCTCTCCTAAGTACATTCTGCACCAAGATGCCAGCAGGTGAACTTCCCTTCCTTTCCATCTGTCCCTTCCTCAAGTCTTGTTTTCCATGTAAAATAAATCCAAGCATATGGGCTGGCAGGGGATCTGCCCCAGCAGTAACTCTATAACACCTGAAATACTTATGGTATATCCAGAATCTCAGGACACACCAAATCCCAGATGACAAAGCTCTGGAATAGGCTGTCTCTTATCCTAGGGTCAAATACCCAAACAATTCAGAACCTGCCAGTGAAAGCCTCCTATACCTTACAGACCACAGTAAGTCCTTAATATACACAAATTAGGCACCAAAGCTGGAACTACAGAATGCCGTATGAAGAATGATTCTGCTAAGCAACACAGAGTAGGAAATCTGGGGATAAGGCGACAGAGAATATGGTTTACAGACTATGTTGGTTTACTTAAAACACAATAAACACCTTGCCTCGTAGTTGTGGCTCCTTCAGATCTGTCAACATTAAATTAATATCCTACTCTTAAAATGAATTGTATTCAACATAAGACATTTCAGGATGTATTTAACTGCGCTCAGATTTAATTAGAAACAAGAAATATAGCAGATGGAGAGAAATCATTGTTGCACAGTTGGGCCCTAATGAGAAGAAATTTCTCTAACAGTTGACAGTTAAGAACTGCTCGATTAGTAAACCACAGCAAAAGAAAAGTAATCTACAAATAATGTTAAAAAGCAGGGTAACAGCTGCTCCAAAGCCTCTAGAAAAATCTTTTACAGAAACAAGGAAGAGACTAACCATGACACCAAATACCACCATAAGATAACTAGATTGCAGCACTGGTATTAGAGTTTAGCATCTGTGAAGCTGCTACAGAAGTGACCTTTATATTTGGCTTTCCCATCAGAGGAACTCAAATGAGACATTCTGTTATCAAAGAAAAAAAATTCAAAGAGTCTCCTCTACCACCAGTTTTGCAACTCTACAACTCTGTTTTCCCCATACTTTACACAACAGAGACAAGTTTCTGTGCACAGAAATAGTGTGCTGCCCAGATAAAAATATTTTGCTTTTAATGAGCTTTATACACCCAGTCATCCTAACATCTGAGTCCACAATACACAGAAGAAGTAAGCAACACATTAAACTAAACTATCCACAAGAGAAAGCACAAAGCACCAACAGCGGGTGGGTCAGCAGTCTCTCATTTGTGAGTATCAAAGGCTGTTGATAGATCTAATAAAATTACGCTGAACATCTGACCTTTGTCCATGGCCAGAAGGAATGCAGTTATACAACAGTGGAAGGGAAATCGCTGGTGACAAAATGTAGTTTCAAATCAACGATGCTTCTACTGGCAATTTTTCTTTATCCGCTATCATGTAATACGCAGAGGGATGTACAGTATGTACTTAGAACAGGAAATGAAAGTGAAAAAAATGGAAGCTAAAACTGACAGTAACAATACTTAAATAGCTTAATGGAGATGCTGTGTACATACTCCCCCAGGCAACAGATCCTTGTAAGTGTTTAGAGCTCCTAATTGTGCCGTATGTCTTAATAAACAGCAGGTTACAGAAACTCTAGGTCAAATGTTAGACAACAGAAGGATTTTGTCTATAATTTATTCAAAAGTTTGATTGTATCATTGCACATTAGTAGGAAATCAAACCTCAGAGTTATGAAGCTAATTACTGCCAAGCATCACTAAGTTATGCCTCTGTGTGTGTGTATGTAGATAGAAGTGTATATATGTGTGTGTGCCTATATATCACATATATATTATGTATGTTATATATACATACACATGTGTATAGCTGCTTCCCTGAAGACTGAAGGCATCACTAACATGGTGCAGCAAGCTTTTCTCATGTCTGTTTTCTTTATTTCATAAGCAGTGCAAGAATTTAGCATCAGACATTTTTTTCTTGAAGAAAAGATTAGGAAATTTTCTCAGACTACCTTACTTGAAAAATAAGAGCATGCATCAAAATACATCAGACATAGCTCCTCTGCTCAAATATCTCTCTACCCAGCTTCCCTCTCTGTTCTGCTGAGCTTGGCAACAGTTCTATGATCACACCAAGGACCTCCCTAGAAAAGGGGCTCTATCAGAGAATCCAGTACAAGATGAACAGTTAATATTACAAACCGTTTCAAATAGCCCCAGCTCCCTTTTGTACGGACATGCAGAAAAGAAATCAGGTGGACCAAACCCAAAGGGTTTTCCCATTGGGTCGTCAGGGTGCCCTTCCCCAGGCTTGCATGCTCCCACGCTGCTTTGCTTGTGCCAGCTGCCTCTGGAAATGCTCTGCCCACCTTGTCAGTGATGTACAATTGTGATACCCTACAAAGTTGTTCAGAGAAAGGACCATCACTCGAGCTTCAGAGCTCTCTGGGTACAAGAAACCCCAGTAGGGGCTCAAACCTTGTCACCCAGATGGTCTAACACGCTGAGCACTTTGACGAGCAGATATTATAGGAGTCTCTGTCTGGGATTACTGCCTCCCAGTTCCAGTCAAGGATGCTGTAATACCTCTCATTTAGCTGTGTACCTTCCTGGCTATGATGTGGATTTGTAACACCAGGCAACTGGTCAAATGCATCAGGCTGGTGACAGAAACATGTACAGAAATGATGAAGGTAACTATGCTTAAGCCTGTTTCCAAACCTGCTTTCCATCCTGTAAGGAAGAAAATATTTGTAATATTCAGAAACCTTTTGTGGATTGGTATAGCACAGCTTAAAAAGCCTAAGGACCAAATAACTGCCCTGTAACAGTATAAAAGAAATAGTAACAAACCACAGGCTCCATCCCTTACATAGATTAAAGCTGAAACAGAAACCTTTGGAGAAAAGCTGCTTTTCAGTCCTCCTAAAGGTTTTTCAGTAAGGCTAAGAAGAGAGGAAAGTCAAACAGGCCTACCAGTTTATTAATTGGAAAAAAAGGTTTCATGAAACTGTAACTGTCATGATTTTGCTCTTAAAGGCAAATGCAATTTAGAGCTATCGTGGAGTTTATTTAAGTGCTGTAGATTGTTTCTATAGAAAGTATCTCCATGCCCACACTGAAAACAAAACCAGAGGTAACCAAAACCAGTGAACCCAAGGAACAAGATCCTTTTAAAGGATATCTTTCAGTCTCTGTTAAGGAGTGATGGCAAGAGGTCTACACCTGTACTTTTCAGAGCACTCTGATGGCCAACCTATCCAAATGAGGGGAGCTGAAAACAAGATCCAACAGCCAGAAGTCCCTTGTTATGACCAGATGCTTCCTAAGTAGAAAAAGCCAGGTCATTGTGCCAACTAGTCAAAACACTAAAGAACAGAGAAAATAAAAATAAGTACACTATAGACATTGTTATATATAAAATAGATATAAACCCATTCAGATGCCATAAGAAATATAGAATACTCCTCATATTTTTTTGAGGTATGGTAGGGGTCTCCACCCAAAACAAAAGAACCTGTTGATGTTTCAAACAATCTTCCATCTGAAAAAAAAAAAAAAAAAAAAGAAGTAATTAACCAGGAAGGATATTGATAATAAAAATATAGTCTTACCTGTGCAAATATGTTAGCTAAGACTGTAAGAAACCTTAATTGTTGTTCTTCTGGAAAATATAATTTTTAAATGTGTTCAAAATGGAAAAAGACACATGCAATAAAATGAAAACTTTGAAAGGAAAAAGAAAAGGTTTTAAAAGGTACTGTAAAAGGGAACTATGACATTTCTAAGGTTTTCCTAAGGAACATTCAAATGAAGCAGATATACTTTTGTTTAATGCTTGTTTTTGGATAAAGAAATGCAGGATATCCTGCACTGTTGTTTGAGGGGATTTCTTGTCCATGAAGAACAAAAGCAAAAATTGATGATTTTTTTTGAGCAGCCACTGCCTTATAAAAGTAATGACTAGAATCTCTGGATACAAAGAAAACAAGGAAGGAAAGAAATAAATTTTGAATGAACACTGAAAAATGTGTATGAAACTTGCCACCAAGGGTCAAAAATTATTCCTGCTCTTTTATTATTATGATATGTAATCTTAAAACTCATGAAAAACATACTTATCCTACTTTGACTATTTTAACTTGGTTTTAATAGCAAACTTCAACACTAAGTTCATAATCCCAAGAAAATTAATTTCCCCTACTCCAAACAAACTCTTTCTGTGTCTGTATTTGTTATCAAGTGTTACTAAGCAATAAGTCTTCACATAAATCTACCTCAACTCATCCACCACTAAAATTCCTCTTCTAGGCCATTTGAATGTATAAAGAAACCACGGGCTTCAACAGTGGAGAGGTTTGCCATAGTGATCTGTAAACGTCTACCAGAATAGTTGATATATATTTAGAGTAGTCTTTTCATTAACTAGAATATTTACCAAAAAGCTAAAGCTTTTAGAACTACAACTATTGTTACTTACTCCTGCCATTTATTATGAGGGGGAACCAATGTATTATCACTAGACACTACAACCACCCATTGTCATAAAACTATGAAATATGGACCCTCCTGAGTATACAAGACCCAAAAGATCATAAAAAAGACTTAGTTTGTTCATTTAAATTCAAATAAAAAAATATTATAACCTGGTTACAATCAATACAAATGCATAAAATGAATACCTAATGGAAATATTAAGAACTCAAAGAAAAATTAGTGTATTTTCATCATAAATGGGTATAAACATATACCATCGGGCAAAATTTATATTTTCCTCTTCTTTAAAGACACATCATTCCCTAGAGCTTGAACTCCATTTCTGTCTTTATGATCTGCTGTGTATTCTGTTGATAAGCAGGAAAAGGAAGTAAGCACGCTGTTTCTGGAATAAAAATAAAACTTTATATGTAACGGAGAAGTTACTGGAAAAACCACTATGCAAAATATGACCTGTACTGGAGCAGCACAGTTACCTCACTATTGTAAATTAGCACCCTGCTGGGTGTCAGTGGATACCCTTTGCATCCCATTCTTGGAATTCATTTGCAGTAACAGCAACACAAGATCATTTGGAAAGACAATATATTTTTTTCAGGACTCATTTTCCACAAGGAAAATAACACCTTGTGTAGTGATTGAAAACAGAATCCATCTTATGACTAAATCTGAACATTTTCATTCCTTTACATATCGACCAGAGTATTGCAATCAAATATTGGAGCAGATGTATCTATAGACCTTAGCTGAACAGCCACGAACTATCAGATCATATGGCATGCATTACATCGAAAAAAGGACTAGACCTAAGGACCAGAAACACGTTCAAACATGACAGAAAACAATTTTCCTCCTCATCTTTATCACTCCTTTACAGAGTCTGTGCCCTGATTACCGTAATATTTGTTATTGACATTGAAAGAGAAAAGTCATCCTGCCAAGGAGCTTCTGACTGCTCCGAGAAATGTGAAGGCTACAACTAAATGAGTGGCCTTTTCCCCAGCATTTGCTGTTTTGAACAGTGGAATTGAACGCAGTCCAGGATGCTGGATCTCTTCTCATAGCGTGTTTCACCCACATTCAACCTGGAAATCTCTGCTTTTTTTTCCAAAATACAAGGAATGTGCACAACATGTTGGCTGCTACACATAAAACCCAGACATTTCAGATACTCTATAACAAACACGCGGGAAATTAAGACAGCTGCATGGAAAGCATAACTTGTTCTATCAACTGAAAAGAAGGTTACAGACAGCTGGAGACATCTCCTTCTTGTTTGCAGGAAGGTTTCTCGGGACAGAGTGTTCGGCATGGAGGAACAGCATATTGCACAGTGAGATGTTCACCACAAACCTCAGAGTGATGAAATATGAAATACATATGCTCCTCAAGGAATCCACATATGAAACACAGACAGAAAACAGCAGCGTTGGTTGTATAATAACACACTTCCTATCTCAAAGACTGGCAAAGCAAAGAGAAACATTTCTGTAGGAGAAGTGTTATGTCCACATGTGCCATCTGTCAACATCTGCTGGTGAATCCTGAAGAGGTCAAGTGTGCTGCAATGTGAACATTTTTGTGTTTCAACACACTGAACCGCTTTCAAGAGTCAGTTAGTACCCCTCTTGGGTTCAGAAGATCTGTCCAAACAGATACTTCCCCACTGCATTTGAAAAAGTGAGCAAAATAAGAGAGAAAGTCGTTCTTGACTGCAGCCATGCCCCAACAATTTCATATCCCTTAGCCTGTTCAGACCATCACCACTGAGCCTTTCTCATAATGAAAAGACATACAAATGACATAATCACCATCAGGCAGACACTGAGTCACAGCAACATACAGACACTGTCATTACTGTAGCTCTGCAAGTCCTCAGCGATGAAAGTGGACGCAGTAACATAGGTGTTATTAAAAAAGTTCTGCCCCTATAAGGCAGCGTCTGAGCGATTCACAATCAGTTTAGAACTTGTCTAACCACTGCTGTCTGGTGGAGAAATACACTAGTTTCTGGCGTTTTTCGTTTAAAATAGGACAAAAAGGAATTAAGTGACATGTTCAAGGCCACTTAAGCAATCCAAGGCATAATGGAAAACTGAACTCAAAGGCTTTCGACCCCAGGCTCCATAAGGTAATCAGAAAAGATCATTCCTGTTTAATATTAATATTTTCAGTGTATTTGGGGAAGCGATTGCAAGGAACGAACAATTATGCAATTATGCAGGAATCAGAAACATCCATAGAAGTAAATGGGAAAACTTTCATGTCCAGAAGACACTGCTGTTGCTGTTACAGATAATGATACCGCAGCTGATCCTGACACTGCTGAGTGGGGAGTAATGTCAGTTCTGGATGAGGAGCTACACTGCAGCAAAAATTCTGATCATGAATCCCATGATACCATATCAGCATTTAACAGTCCTGACTGTCATGCCTAGGAGACAACTGACTAAAATGCCAAGCAAAGAATCAGTGAAATCATTGTCAACTCTATTTAATATGTTTTAAGAAAAAAGAGTAATTATTACTAACTACTGATCAACTATAGAAAGGCATGGGAAGGTGAATCTAATCTTTGGGGAAAGACTAATACCCTGCATTTACAAATACATGTTCTTTACTTTTAAGCTAGGTTTTTGGTTCTGTTTAATAGCCTCTGTTATTTTGGCAGGTTTGATCTACCACAGTTTTTGCTGTAAGACTAAAACCATGAGTAAAAAATTGAAGTTTAGTGGTATTGAGGACACAGTTACCATTTCCTTATAATTTGAATAAAAAAATAATCACAGCATCATTATATCCAAATAATCAGAAACTCTTTTACAGGTAATTAAGATGGTCATTCCTCTTGGTATGAGAACAAGAAGAGGCATGCAGCCCCCAGCTCCCCTTGTAGCCACCTCTGCAATAATAATAGGTATGTCCCTTCCTTTTTGAGCTTTTGATTTTACCGGTTGATTTATACTTTTTGGGGTGGGGGGTGGGAGGTGGGGGGGCTGTGTGTCATTTGTCCATCTCTAAGGATCAGTCTCAACTTGCAATATTTTCCTCCTGTTTCCAGATGTTATCACTATTACAATTTAGTTGCATAGTGCCAGGGCATGAGGACACTAGTGCACTCCATGTGCATGACCTTGTACAAATGCACAGCAAAAGTGGTGTGCTACTTGTGATTGTTCAGAGGTAATTAATAATGTGTGAACAGCCCAAATTTCAGACTTTTGGCTGCCTGTGGTATTTGTTCATTTTGATTTTTGTTTGTTTCAACATTAAATATCAATGATTATTTCAATATTTTGAACAAAACCATCACCTTTAATTCTGAGGTGGTAAATACCTCTACGAACTCTGAAAGAGTTTCCAATAAATTAAAATAGAACTCAAATTACATCTTTTATGTCTCCAGACTGAAAAAATAAAAGGTAGTAGAGCTATCTAAAATACAAGCCATTACACTTGTTTTATACACCAGAACGAAGCAAAAGAAAGCAGAAGTCTAATTTTTTTAGCAAATCCTTTGCAGTTCACCTTTAAACTAAGGGTCATCAGGTGAGAATCGGTGTGTTTGAAAGCACTTGAACTGCTTAGGGAGTTCATCTCATCTGTATTATTCATACATATTTGCCGATTATAAATCACAATGGACTGAAATATTTCTAGTCTTTCACATCAGCAGGCATCCAGAAAGCACTGTCTTTTATTTACTGACCATGTTAAAAATGGCACACTTTTTTCTTATTTTATAATATGCTGTCTGACCAGTTCAGAGAGATCTCTAATAATGTCTCAGTCCAACTATGGGTCTCATTATGTTGGTAGGAACTGTCACGCAACTGTGAATGTGCAATAAGTGTAGAGGTAGAGTAAATGGCAGAAAAATATGAAACGCATTCTACTTTCAGATGCTGCACAATGCTATTTATTCCTACTACACTGAACGAACTAAAAATTGAGGAGAGAAAATGAGAACTTTACTTCATGGCCTTCTAAATTTAAACGAAGAGAGGATTTAAGGATACATCTTACAGCAGAAAATGAGGGATGCTATACAGTGCAAGACACGCACTTAGCTTTTCTTATATTCCATCCATTTTTTAAGCACAGCAGCATATTGATTTCAGTGGAAGTTCTGTTTAAAAACCAATGCTACCGCATGGCCCAGGTAACAGTTTAGAGATTATAATATTATTCATATATGATGTGATTCTGGCTTAGATCTATCTACCCATGTACTGTGGGCATCTTCCTCTGACGGTGGTCTCATGAAACATGCTACAAAAATGGTACAATTGTATCTCTGGATTTCAATTTTATAGAAACCGGAAACTTTTTGCACTTTCATTCAGTTTTGTGTACTGTCTTACTTAAAATATGTTATAAACAATACTTGCATTTCAAAATAAATTGTTACATAACATGACAGATGTGAGAATTGCCTAAGGATTTTGATGTGCAGCAAAGAGAATTTATCACAGGATATATCTTCCCAACCTTGGGTCTGGCCTTCCTATTTAGAAGCACAAAAATGATGTCTATGAAACAGAACGAGAGGTAAGTCACCTATTTGCTCTCCATCTGTGCCACATCACTGGTGCTTCTGGCGTGACATTTCTTAGAGGATGAGACAGAGTGAAGAAGACCAGGAGATGGTGAAGTGCCTTTCACTTGATTAACATACTGTCAACAACATACACACCTACCACTATCAACAGCCTCTTCGGCTGCAGTTCTGTTTGGTTCACCACACAGACACAAGTTTCATCCCTGCGGTGAGTGCTGCAGGGAAACTGATGCTCGCACAAGGATCGGTAATTCAAAGAGCCTGCACTCACTGCAGTACTGCCTACATCCAAACAGGTGTTTTCTGAATTATCGTTATCAAAGAACTAAACAAAAAAGAAATTGTTTAGATCAAAAGAATATGCAAGAATGCTCTTTGCAAGAAGATGGAAAAGAGCACAATCTCATGTAAAGCAGTACAAAATATTCCATTCAAACCCCAGGAGTTTGGGCACATACAAAAGCCAAAGCAAAGAAAGGGATAAAGTCACGACCATTCCAGAGAGCAGCTACTTGAATTAATAGTCCAGTTGGTGGGAAATTCACCCAAGCTGTGCAAGACCTCTCTTCTGACTAAGAGATACAATCCCGAGCTGTCACCTGCCGGGAGAGTGCACTGCCCAGCATGCCCCAGCAAAGCTCTGGGGGAAGGCAAGGGGCCATGGCCAAGCCATCTCCCAGGCGCTGATCCACTTGGTATTCACTACGGCAGAGGCTGGAGCCCAGCAATCCACTTCTGCAACACGTCTCATCCACAGGGCTAGAAAGCCCCTCTTTCCCTGCTTTGCTCTATGAATATTTAGGTACCCCAGGCAAACTGGAACAGCTTTCCCCAGAGAGGTGTTGGTTCCATCATCTCCCTGATTCAGACGGAGAGTGGATTTGGACTGGGGTCTTGTGCCACCCAGGAGAGCAGCCTAACCACCATGCTATTAGGTGTTCGAGTGTGGAGCTCCCGAAATCCCTCCTGTGGGAGCAGTGGCATTTGCCATAGCATATTTAAATATTAATTGAGCAAGAGAGTGTGAATGACTCTTTAAGCCTGACTAGCAGTTAAGGTAGTCTCCTGGGACATGGGAGCTGCAATTTCAGATACCCTTAGGCAGAACAAGGAATTGAACCCAAGGCTCCCACAGCTGCATCTCTCTTTTTGCCCACTTTGAATCCAGTCTGAGCCCAGCCAGCACCACTGAGATACACGGATAGCTAGATAACCCCAAACCGCATCGCTCAGTGCATGTATTGCTCACCAAGACATCTTCACCCCACTTCTGCTTGTCCGAAGAGTCAAAGGTGCTGATGTTTGGTGCTGCTTTTCTGTGTATGTATGCCTCTTCACTTTTGAAATATTAGCACTTTTTCCAGAGCTAGAAGTGCAGTTTCCTTTTACTTTCTTCTGGGGAGTGATTAGTGAACCAGGACAGGTCAAAAGAATTTATTTTAAGAGTAGAAATTGTACATTGTCATGCCAATAATGCTGTATCTATAGTGTGTGAGATGGCAAGGGTGTGTCTAAAGGTAAGGCAAAAGTTTGATGGATCTGGGGAATGAGTGGGGGAATGTTCCAAAGTCCCTTAATATCCTTTGAAGGGAAATCCAACACGGGAATGTCTTTATGGTAGAAGCTATGTGGGCAGAAACTGTAAGCCCATTCATGTCTCTAATTGTTCCACATCTGAAGGAGGCTGCTGCACATCTGTTATTCCACCACAAGAGTGGAATCTATTATGAATTTGCCTGCACCTATTATGCTGAGGGAAGGTTTCACTGAGTAAAAAAGGGTTTTCTTGCCAAATCGTGCATCCTTTTGGAAACTAACTGGGGCCAACGCAGATGTGGTGAGCAGCACAAATCCCTCTTTGGAGCATAGATGGTTCCAGAAAAGCATCATTTTTCTACTGCTGGCAGGAAGATGTAAGCTCATTTATATTATTTTCTGAGAAGCAAGAGAGGACACTAACTCCAAATGCCTCAGTGTATTTGCTATTCTAATGCAGTTAAACAACTAGGAAAAAGAGTGATGCCATAGTCACCCTCATTAACTGTGAAAGCCATACAATAAAGCACAGTAAAAGATATACAAGCAGTATGAGGGTGTTAAGGAAATTGGCAGAGACCTATGGTCTGGGGTATTCAACCAACTGAAGGTAGCAGAGACCAAATATTTTGATGGCTCATAAGAAATGAGGTATTCTCAAAAAAATGCCTTATAGTCCTTACCAGCATGTTTTTGGCTGTGATACAGCTACCAAGGTAATTTTAAGAAAGTCAGAGAAAGTTCAATGCTTTGCACTACCTGAGATAGTCTCTGAGGTTAAGATTGAGGCACTACAGGCTGGCAGATCGGGGCAACCTGACATGTCCCTGCCTTTTCTCTGCTTTTTACATCAAAAGACCAATTTGTTTTCTAGGACTTTCTCTCCATCTACCATTTGCAAACTATCACACATATAACACATAAGGAGATAGGATACTAAATGTTTTGGCTTGGTGTTCTGGCTCTTTAGCCCTAATAACATGGATTAAAGCATGCATTTCCATTATAAGTATTATTGTGCAAATAATAAATTGGTTTTATGTCTTGACACCAAAAATAAAAGTATTTGGGCCTGTTCAAAGCAAAAAAAGAAAACCATCCAAAAACCTGGGGTATGTATGTGTGTGTACAGATTTTGATTTGCCTTTCATTTGATCTGTCATTCATTGTCTTTTCACTGAGAAACCCATATCTTTCAGCATTATGTTTACTATTTTATTTTGAAGTCCTTTAAGGCATAAATACTTAACAACTTTGTGATCAGTTATTTGAAACATACCACAGCAAAATATTTAAATATTGTCGACTTTGTCCCATTGTTTGAGCTTAAACTATTCAGTGAAAACAACCTAAATCATAAGTGTTCAGTCCTCTGAAGTTTCATTTTGTGTTAAATATTTTAATTTAAAATAATATTTAAATATTAAACAGATAAAATAAAAATTATGAACAGCCAGTGTTGTTCTTATCCGCATTTTTGTCTTCTTTTTGTCTCACTCCTTCATGGTGAGGTGATGCTGTTGTACAGTATTTATCCTCCCAAAATTATGCATCAGGAGATTTTTACAATATTGCAAATACAGTAAATAGCAATTATAAAAAACGTATAGTGCTTATCCCTATCCCAGAGATGCAGCAATAGGCAGCAAATATTAGTGTGCGACCACAGCGTTGCATTCCGGAGCATGTTTAGAAAAAACCCAAAGTTTGCAACACACGCTGAACACAAGAAATTGATTACAGACAAAAAATCAGGTTCATGGCTCGCCAGTATGCTCTGATATACTGTCTGCTTCCTCCCAAACCTGTTATGCTCAGTGTATATGCTGAAGAGGGCTGCCTGATTTTCAAGAGCTGAATGTTAGATCCTACCCATGAATTAATTGTCAGGATTGTCAGGCCTCTGCCATTTTTAATGCATTGTTCAATAGGTATTCATCTATCTGCTGATCACTCAGAAGGAAGC
Source organism: Falco naumanni (assembly GCF_017639655.2). Lineage (NCBI taxonomy): Eukaryota > Metazoa > Chordata > Aves > Falconiformes > Falconidae > Falco > Falco naumanni. The sequence goes on along the minus strand of NC_054058.1, from coordinate 79,851,868 downwards.
TGTTGTTCCACATAGGAAATTATTAGCCTGTTAGAAGCACATATTGGAAGGTCATCTCTTGACTTTGGCTGAACAGCTCTCCTGACAGAAAGGGTTAACAAGCAAAAATCAGTCTGGTTCAGAGATCTCTCTGTAATAAATGAGCTATGTCCTTCTCTTGTGAAAGATTTTGTAAGACAGCAATCATATACAAATACCACTGGTTCTTTTTTATTAGTACAACAGTCTCTGTTAGCACAGTTTGCAGGAGTGAGAGGATTTGACTGATCATCGTATTTGCACTGTTATCAGTAACTACATATACAGGCCAAAAACTAAAACAGTGGAATGAGCATCTGCAAACGGAGGAAGAGGGGAGAAAGAAAAGAGGCAAAGCAACAGGGGTGACAGCAGCTGCTTAAAAAGCCAAAAACATGGTTCCAAGGAAAAATCTGCAGAAGTCCACATATACGTATAGGCATTGCCTGTGCAGCTCTTCAAAAGACTCTGAGCTTTAAAAGATATATGTTTGGGTAATACTATCTTCTTATTGTATCTGAACAGTAATTGCATGTGCAATGTGCAATGCGTAGAGAATATCCATCTCTGTAATGGATGTAACAAGAGTTTATATTTAACCCAGTTTTCAAGAGACCTAATATTTTGTCAAACATGTTATAGGTTTTAGCTTAGGGATAAATTTGAAGCTGCCTTTTCCCCAGTGAAACCTGCAACAATAGAGAAAGATATACTGAAGGGAAAGAGAAACCAGGATATTGAGCAAGCCTAACAGAAATCTAACATTTCATTTTGTACTTAATAATTACTTTTTACAGATCCCTTTGACTGGGAAAGCTTTTATATCTCAAAGTTTCACTGCTCAGCTATGTTGCTGAAAATCTCCACATTTTTTCCTTGCTTCAGACTCTCAAATATACATATGGTCTCTTTCCTGAGACAATAGTTTCAATTTCAAATAGCAACAGCTTATCTGCCAATTCTTTACGCAAGATTTAACGGCTAAAAACTGTTTTAAGCCAACCTGTAAAACTCACTATTGTTACAGTTAGCAGGAAACAGCTAATTTGTCCATATATAAACAGAAACTTCATGTTTTGTTGTATAACTATGGCAACTTCTACAAATGACTCATCCAGGACTTTTGTTATGTTATTTTATGACTCACATTTATTAGTGTTCACCCTGTCACCTCTCTCAGCCTCCAGTACAGTATCTCCACTTTCTGAAACTACTCTAAACTACATTCTTAGGTCTGAAGATCCCTACCCAGCTGCCCATTAAAAATCACCAACCCAAGAAAAATTTTCTTGATCGGTGTGAGCACTACTTATCAACTCCGAGTTTTAGCTCTCTGCACCCGGAGTGCTAGGTTGTGGTCTATTACATGATGACAAGACCTATTTTATATTCAAAGTAGCATAATGACTACAGCATGTGACAAGGAGATAAGTACACCCACCTAGTTTGTTTCCAAGTGGATCGGTTCTTCAGCATGTATTAAGCCCTTCCAGATTTATCCCCGTCGGCTGGCTCTTTGCCAGGGCTTGGATTCTGTTCTGGTGTGCAGTGTGCTGAGTATTCCCAGGTGCTGGTATATTTTTATGCCTTTAGTCCTTATTTACAGTTTTTCTAAGGGTTGCTTTGAAGTCTGAACAATCATGTTGCAGCATGCTACAACGTTCTTTCCACATCCAGAAACCTTTTCATGTTGCCTGAAGTTAAGCCATCTCTAAATGAGAAAATAGAAGGATGAGCACTAATAAACTTCAGAGGAGACTATTTCTTGCATTAAATTAATAATTTCAGTGTACCAGAATCTATTCAAGCAATCACAGCTCAAGATTAAGAATGTAAGAGTGATTCACTCCGTCCTCCTAAAACTCTTTGACAACAGCTCCTAATACAGTACTTCTTTCAACTTTATAGCTCCCCTTTTTACCAACCCTGCTATTATAACACTTGACGTGCTTGGCTGCCATGGTGTAATAATATAATTAATAAATATGTTTATTTATTATGTGTATTAAATAAGTTGTAATTTATAAAAAAAAGTAAAAAAAAAAAAAATCGTGATGTAATAAATAAGGAGGGGTAAAATGATGCATTGAAGGTCCCTGAAGCAAATCCCATTCAAAATTTTTTAGTTTGGAACAGGCAGGACAAAAAGGCGATAGCAGGAGTTTAAGGGTCATCAAGTAGTACCGGCACTCAGCTCTTTTAAGTTTCAGTTAACTTTCTATAAGCCAAAGCAACAGCAAAAGCTCTAATGCTACATCCAGCTTTCTTTTTGAGAACAGGCACCTGGAGAATAGGGAGGGAGGGAGGGCAGGAAAGCAGCCACATTATGCTGCAGTTTTAACCAGCATCACTCATATGTGACTCTCAGCAGCTGTCTGATGCAAGTAACTGCTCAGTGCCTAGCAAAACAACACGGGATGGTAGCATGCTTCACACCGTGAGGCAAACGGCACTCTGTGGAACAACACGAAAAATCAGAATAAAGCTCTGGAAAATCAATCCAAGGTTTCGGGGGTTTAGAGCGTTCACTCCTCAAAATTAAATTCTAATGGCTGACAGTTATTCTCACAGATTGTTTTCATATTAAAAAAAAAAAAAAAAGTTTGAGTGGAGTTTATATCTCTTGTTCAAAGCTTTCCTTTTTTTTAAAAAAAAAAATCATTTTTAAAAATGCATGTATTTGTGGTTGTGAAACATTTTACTGTATACTATATATATATATATATATATATATATATATTACTGTATACAAAATGTAGGACCTTGGTCACCAGATACTAAATGTGTATATACTTGATTGCAATGCTATTATTTGCAGTTGTGTCTGTAGAGGTGCGATGAATTTGGGAAGGCAGCTCTGGTTTACTGTCAAAGGACAAACAGAAGAGCCTAAGTCCAGACACACCGCTGCTCCTAGTCATGACCATAGCTGAGCTGCCTTAAGTCTTTGCCTTGAGTTTACCAGCTGGGATATTAAGGACAAATTGTCTGCACAATGTGATGTACATGATTATATTTTTGGGGGAGAGATGTACTAGTGGGTAAACTGAGGAAGGGAATATGGCTGATATTCAAAGCCCATTCAAGTCTTGGAAATGCTTCGATTAACTTTTGCGATTTTCAGAGGAGACATTAGGCAAGTTTATTTAAATTTCTAATGGATAGTGATACTGTTTAAACCAAACAATACTTTTATCAGCTTCAAAAAGTCTGAGACATGGAGACTAAACTGGAGGAGAAATAACAGGGAATATGCTCTATTTTACCATCACACAAACGCATGTATAACAGATAAACATCCTCCCTCTCATGCTGGATCAAGAGCCAAGGGAGATAGTGCATACTTGAAGCCATCAACCACTTAAAACTGCTATTGTCAAAGCAATTTTTTACAGCAGACTGATTTGTATGCAGACTGTTTTTAATAGCACAGAAAGAGTTTGGGACCATGTGTTAGAGTACACAAGTGATTTCCAAAAGACATTTGAAATGTAAAAATTCTGGAGGCTGCCTCTTTCCTTTCTCCCGTTCCCTGCAACATGCATACACATGCACACACGCACCATCAACTTCCACTGACATTTCTTCATTACTATGAAGAAGCTCAGGCTCTCTTGAGGGATTTTGCAAAGCACTGCTCCTCTTTTTAAGTAAGGCTACACACGTACGTCTGTACAAATGATTTCCATAAGTTTATATTCCATCAAAACACATGATTTCAGATCTTAAGGTGTAGAAGTAGTGTTAACAAGGTCCTCCTGTGAAGATTTTAAGCTCTTTTGAATGTAATTTCATTCTTTCTGGTGGCTTCCAATTGTCAAATTTGCAGAGGGCACTGGGACATTTTTGGCATCAGAAGGTGCAACTGGAGAATAAAATGCCCTGAAATCCACATTGCTAAACTGAAACTTTTGCTTGCTTGATCTAGGAAAAGGCCATACTCTGGATGCAGCATTATCAAAGAATGATACCTGCAAGAGATGCTAGCTTTCCGTAAGAGTAATGTTAAAATAAAATACTGAAAACATCTCCTATGGCATCAGTCCACCAACTGTTTTAGAGTTCCACTTGGTCACTGCAATATACAGGGTAGAAAAAGTTGTTTGTCTTTTAAAAACTAGCACATTAAGACAGAACCACACTTACCTCTTAGCTGAGCATTGACTAAGGCTTAATATTAACACTGGGTTATGACTTCAGTGGGGAAAACCAGCAATCTTTTTCTACTGTAAAGTTACTAGAACCATATAATCCACCTGTAAGCACGCTCATTGAAGCAGGAACCCAAGAAACCAGACATTTTGCAATTCCATTTCACTGCACTTGAAACATAAGTTAACAAAGGTAACAAAAGGATGTTTATTTCCTTTGTACAACAGACAAAGAAGCTTCAGTAGCATTTAATGTTTAGGTTTCCAGACAAGTACATGAGGATTTCACAATACATCCACACCAGTGACAAGATAAAACAGTTTGCGTGAATTGTAGTGTGGACTGTGCAAAAAGTCAATATTACAGTAACACAAAGAATGTGGTACTTCAGTATTTCTGTGACAAATTACTATTTCCGTAATAGTATAAATTAATAAAAAAAGCACACAAGTATTCTGCAATTCTTCTTTGTTCAGTCTATAGTCACATTTTAAAAACCTGATTTATAGAAAAAGATCATAGTAGTTATTTTTAAGAAACACCATTGTAGGAAAGAAAAAATTTAGTTTTCCCTTCATGTGGTGCTGTAAACCAGCAAAATCTAGTGGGATGAATAGACAAATGGAAACTGAGACTTAGGAGTTTTATTTCTTGCTCTTAAAATGATACACTGTTTGAACCTCAGTGAACCACTAAAATCCCTGCCTCAATTTCACTGGTTGTGTCATGCAAATAAAGATATTATTTTTTTTAGAAATACTTCAGAGCCCTGGACACCAGATCTGCGGTGTGAGGCACACCACCGTGGGCAACCAGCCCCGCTCTTGCGTGGCTCCACCAGGCCACACTGCCCCAGGCTCTGTTAGCCTTCACGTACACTCCTTATCATGGCCCATATTTGCTGTGAAAAACCACGGCGTCCCACTGGTCCCCATGAGTCCTCCCTTGGCTGTTTTGCAGAAAGGCTTGCTGCAGCACTACCATCCATATGGCTCCTCCACCATTCATCCACTCCACATGACCTCCTCTGTGATTCTTCTCCCATCTCCACCCCTTAATGAAGGGAAGCACAAATCACATTCTTATGAAAGATAAAGCAATATTTCTGCCTAAAGAACTTGAGTATTCTCTGGGTGCTCTACCATGGTTCGTTAGGAAAAATGTGACAGGGTAACCACGCACTTCATGACAAATGCAGTCGAACAACCAACATTTCCCTAGGCCTCCATTTGCAAATATGCCCTACATAGGTCTATTTACATACAAGCTGCAGCAACACCCAGCCACTGCCATGAGCCAGGAGAAATATATGGGGGAAAAATTCGCTCTAAACATGCATGGGTTTTAATTCCCAGATTTAATATATTTATGCATCATTCCCAAATGAATCAGAAAGACAGTGGCCTAGATGACTAAAATAGGTCTGAACTGTATTTGCAAAACAGAAAGGCAGCTAATGTTACTGAAACACAAAAATCAGGGTGCTGAAATTATCACTGAAATTCTCCCAGTTAGGCATGCTGGTCAGTTCTGTTAGGTCATCCCAGAGAAGTGCCAGGCTGTCAGATGTAATTAAAAACAATCACACTCCAACATTCAGATGTTGCAAACTGAGGTGTTAGCACAGTCTTCTGGAGTCATAGTAGAGGACCTTGTAAGGTAAAGTGGATTGCAGGAGCAAAAAAAGGGATTTAAGTGTCCTTCAGTAAACAAACAGCTGTAATTATTAAATGTGTCTGCACTCCAAGCAATTTCTGTCATGTTTGAGGAAACAATCTTCTTCTCTGCAGTCCTTGTCTCTCTCTCTTATTCATTGTCTCATCTTAAAAATGTTTCTCTCTTCCCTCCGAATGATGCTTTTCCTATGCTTATATTCATATAAACAACCTGCATTACTCCCTTTATAAGGTTTTGGGGATGTAATGTCATCATGTAATCAAAGGACAGTGATTCCAAGAATTCTAACACACATCAGAAAAGTAAAGCTTGTCTTGAAATAATGAATTTAACAAAAGGCTTAACACAAAATCAAAATTCTGAAATATTTTTCCACTGGGGTCCATGTCAAACTGGTGACTTCTCTACATTAAATTAAGTTTTGGAATGTTTATGCCAACTATGCATTATCAAGTCTTGCATTAACATGTATAGTCCCTTTTCAGATCAAGCTATATTCCAGTTAATACTGGAATTGTGAATTACAAAATGTCTTTCTCTTGTAACATAAACTTCCTGAGCTTTCCTTCCCTTACATTCACAGCTACTATATTAAATATGTTTGAGCATATTCCACTTTTTTTCTAGGTGTAACTTTAAATTATTTGAAGAGAGATGATATTTTAGAACTCAGCATCCTTTCTTGTTAGTAAAGTAATATTTAAATTGATGTTAAACATTATAGCCCATATATTCACTTAACATAGTTTTGGTACATCTTCTGGTGCTCCAAAGGTAGAGTTCAAGGCACTAAGCACTCCCCATGGGGGGAAGGAAGGGGTATATGCCAACAGATTCAAGCTCCGTGGTACATCTGAGTGCTCTGACCGCATTTCAGGATGAGATGAAGATGCTGATGTTTTCCTTTCCTTCCCTCCTGGCAGTGATTTCTGCCACGGGCAGCTGGGGTTGTGGACAAGGAGGCTGGGGTCGCCCCAGCTTGCCCCTGATGGCAGCAGGACCTCTGGGGCTGCCATACAGCTGACGGCCTGGGAGAGCTGTCTGTCACTGTCCTCTGAAAAAAGCAAAAACAAGCTCAGGTTCCTTGTCTGCCACAGCAAATCTCTTTGATAGATTCTCTCAATGACGGGATGAACTCAAAAAAAGTCCTCCTACTACCATGATTTAAAAGTGTACTTTATAATATTTAGCAAAGCTATCTGGAACCAATGAAATCTCTTTGGAAACTGGGTTGAGCAAATTCTAATGCTCAAGGGCTCAATCCACCAGAGCACACAGACATGCACTCGCATTCAGTTCTTAGGTATGTGCTCCAGTGCCATCCTGGATCAAGCCCTTTTATTCCTCATTTAGGACATAATTTGAAAATATATGCCACCATGCAGTGTTATATAATTCAGCTCTATTTGAGAAGGATAAGCCAAGAGAAGGTCATTGCTAGTGAAAAGCAACTAGAAAGGAATAGAACAGCCTTTGTATTATCCTGTCCTGTCCATTTCATGTTTTAGACTGAAATATACTTGTTCCTACAATATTTTCCGGCATATTCCCTTGGTCTCCTTTGATATGACTGGTACAATTCGATGCAGAAGTTCATATGGAATACATATGAAAATCACTTGATTTGTATTTATTTTTTTATTTAAAAAAAAAAATCAGGGACGAAAATAGGGAAAGAATAATACGCTGATAGCAGAACCTGGTAGAAACATATGGGGCAGTCATGTTGTACCTTAGTAACGGCAGAAAAGCAAGTGAATGTGAGCTATGCAGTGTGAAAATTAACTCGTTCACTCCCAGCAACCAGTGAAATAATCTACTCAGACTTTGATCTGTTGAAACCGTGGGTTTGCTTATTCATTTGTTTAATCAAAGTTTCGAGAAGTTTCCAAAAACCCTCCTCTACTTCTGCTTAAGGTTACATGTTTTACGAATCAACAAAGAAACCCTTCGGTAAGAGACGTGAGTATAAGTGGCTCCACCTGTTTGCATGCGACCCCAGTGCTAATTTAAAGATAGTTCATCAACTCTTTGATCCTGGCTTAGCAGCAGCACCATTGCCTGAAAGGATAAGAAAGAAGGAACCTCTGTGCAACTAGCTCCTACGGGTACTGCTCATTGTAGCAAACTGATCTGATTGCAGATCAGAAATGAACAGCAGGAACTTAAGTCAGAGCAATTTAACTAGCACCTTGTAGGGCCCAACCAAAACTATTCTACGATTCTGATACCACCGTTTAAAGGCATAAAGTCATGTTGCACAGGGGCCAGCAGAGGGTGCTTCCTTTTTAGGGTTGATACAGGAGTGAATCTCAGGCACAGGAGTCAAAAAAGCCTTTGCTTATCTTTCATTTACTAAACTATTTGCCCCTACTTCCGATACACCACATTTTTATTTTATTTTTTTGTGACAAGTGGGGGTTTCAAACATATGGGAGTTGCAGGTTAATAAATTATACGCATATCTTAAAATATAACCCCTTTCCCAAATCTGTGTTTGTTGGTCATAAGGTAAAGATTTCATAGTTTGCGTGTGTTTTTTTTTCTTTTTTAAAGGAAACAATTTTCCTCACTTAATTCCAGGTAGAGTTCACCTGGGCAATGTTTTCACTGCAGCAGCTCCCACTCTGTGAAGCAGTATGAAGTGTCACTGACATTCTTTAAACTGCTGTTTGCCTTTGAACAGTTTTTTTTCAGATTTCCTCAGGAATTCTTTATAATGAATGTAACATTTTACTGACTCTACATCACCGCTAAGGATGCTTAGACCAGGTGACTGAATAAACCCACCAGTGAAAAATCCCCACAGCGATTAGATTTCCAAAATAGCCTATTGTCTAATCCGCGGTGAGCGGCATAGATAAATACAATGACCTTAGTTTTCCCGGTATGTGCCACTATTGCCCCAGAATTCCTTCCCTAGGGAGAATCAATATCTATAATTAAAAAAAAAAAAAAAAAAAAAAAAAGAAAAAACAAACAAAAAAAAAAAACCACAACCAAACCAGTAAAGCAGTCTAAGTTGAAATTTGTAAAAGATTCTTTTATTTAGCAGCCTAAGATGATATTTGCCTCACGGTGCTGGCCCTCTAGCCCGAATCCCAGCTCTGAGAGCCGCACGCCGACGTGAATCACAGCCCTCAGAAGAGCAAACCACAAGAGCTAGAAAGGATTAGAGGTCTCAGCCATCAAGCTAGCTCCCAGGTTTTTCTTTCTGCATTATTTTTATGTTTGATAGCAAGCTTAAATTAAATATTTGGAAGCTTACATTTTGCTAAATATGTTGCAAGCAAACAGTTTCTGCAGTCAAGCCGTTCTTTCACCCGAGAACATTTATCTTGCAAAGGTAGCACGTTCCCTTGGACAGGAGCCATTCCTGGCAGCAGATCTCAGCACTCAGTAGGAAACCCGTGTCTTTGAGTTTTGAGCTAGCCCATACTGGAATTAAAACACAACACTAACAGTCAGAATCAGTTGTTCTTGGTGGGTAAGTGTTTTATAACTGCATGGGGATATAAGAGGAGAGCTTCGAGTTTAAATCCTTTTTTTAGAAAATGTTGTGATTAACTGCATGACTTCACTTATTGTTAAGGTAACAGATGGAAGTGCCACAGTGAAATATTTCCTTTTTATTTACAAACAATGGAAAGCCTTTTTGCTGATAGGAATTAAAACATTACAGAAGCATTGGTTCCACAAGCTTAAATTCTTTCATGCTACCACATGCATTTTTCATGGAAAGTCAACATCTTTAACATTTTTCCACTGTCTGAATTTATCATCCATAACTTTTTTGTGATTCCTGTTGAAATGAGTTTGCTTCTTTAGAAAGAATTATGTACCTACAGTATAATGAGCTAATTAACTAAAGAACAAAAGGTGCCTTCTGTTATATGTGAGACATAACTAGCTCCCAGACAGAGGCAACACATTCTTTATTTTTAAAGGCAATCCGTAATACTGATTTTGATGTCAGACACCCTGTATCATTTTGTACAGTGCCACAAAAGGACTGATAAAACATTAAAATGAAAATTGGCTTAAAAAAAAAACATGCACCACATCTTACCACCAGTATTATGAATTTTGAGAGGTTTGTAAAAGATGTGCACTTTGATCAATTGCAGTGTTTCTAAGAAAAATAAAATCACTTTTATGCTCTTTGACTGATGATAGCACTGAGCAATGGACAAAACTGACAGACAGAGACAGAAACTGCATAAACAAAATAAGGCAGGGATTTTATTAAATATTAATTCTATTAATTCACAGCAAAAATCTTTGTTTATTACGGTATATTAAAAATATATTCTCTTTATTCTAAATCATTTCTCCACAGACACAGTCCAACTTGTCAATGCCTGTAAAGATCTTTTAGCTTGCTAGAAATGCCTCAAGCACAAAGAAGAGTAAAATATTTTTAACACCACAGACTTAGATCTCACACATTTAACAAAATATATTAAAATAATTATTTATAGCATAGTTACAAGTGAACAATAAAGAATAGATTTACTTTTAACCAGTAATAATTATCACTGTACTATTGAATGACCTCAAAAGAATTAAAAACTCTGTGCAATGAAACCTGGCAGATTCTGCAGACTGTTTGAAGAGAGTGCTACCTATGTCCAGCTCCCACAAATAGGTACATGGAAACAGAATAATCCTGGAAGTACACTTCTGCATGCATGGAATAGAAAAACTCTTTTATTCCCAGGTTCCCATAGGAATGACAATCATAATTGCATTGTCAGTATACATGTTATGTGGATTAGAGCTGAAGACCCAACAGCCACCACTCCACCTGTGGCTTCCTGGTTCCCTTGTACACCCTCTGTGTGAGGCAGAGGGTTTGGGGCTCACCTTCTGTGCTACGGGTCAGCTGAGTCCCAAGGACTGCAAACAGCTGCACTGCAAAATCGCACAAAGTATTAGACTGCAACTGCATATTTCTTTCTCTTCTAGGTGTCTCCAGAAACAAGTAAAAGAAGGAAGCATACTACTTTAGGGAGACTCATCTCTGGACATGTATTTCTATTAAAACTAATTTTTATACCTACATCACCAAACATCTAAACAGATGTAAATATTCAACAGGATATCATCCTCATGGGATAGATTTTCCATTATCCTTAATAGAAGTTCACAGCTTTATGGTACCTCCTGCCTACATTGTGACAGCAAAGGGGTTGGACACCTCTCACACATAATTTCATAGTAATTTCTTTTTTTAAATGTGTCCTGCAAAAGCAATCTGAGCACCATGCACAAAGGTATTGGATTATCAGCTATGTAATGCACATGCACTATCAGGGTTAAAAAAATGAGCATATGCTGCTATAAAAGGGCAGATATCTACCATTTTCATGACTGTTTGAATGGAAACTAAAATGGCGAGGAATATATATCATTAGAACTAAGAAAAAGTTTCCTATCACCATTAATAATCACTTGCCTTCTCTGTGGACAGTGTGCCACATGGGGCAATACGAGTGCACACACAGAGAACCAGAAACTCCCCTCCCACCGGCATCTAAGTTTCACAAAAGTTCTTATCCAAAGGTCAACTGCCAATCGGTATGTACATATATACACACACGGGTCTTCAGTGGGAATAAATTCCAAGTTAGTTGGCTACAAGAGCATATAGATACTACTACTTGAGGTAAAGAAGAATAAATCTTTTTTATTTGTTCTTTTGTCCTTCCCAGAAAATGGGATACCCATACACCCTGAGCTGCTGTATGGCCCAACAATAAATAATGGCATATAAAGGATACATTTTCATTACAATAGCTAAAAATCATTAAAGTGCCTCTGTATAGCGGTCACCAGCCTCCATTATACCTTGACCTTCAGGCCTTCAAATAGCTCTTAACATCAAGTAAAGCTGTAAAGGAGGAGGAGTAACCTCAAAGCTATGAATCTGTCCTACGTGAAAATCACCAGAAACCACGTTCTTTATGAAATCAGATATAGAAGATCTTGTTTAGCTGAGATAAAAGTTATGCAGACTTGAGCTGTTAATCCTTGTCCATGCAGAAAGGTAAGGAACACAATACAAGAAGAGCTTCGTGACATTCGCTTGCGCAACTGGAACTGATCTGGTTTTGAAAGGAGAAGTTGTATGACCCTTCAGGAGAGTGAAAACGCTGAGATGAACAGCCATGAACATCCCAAAGACTGAAGAAACAAGCAAAAAACATCTGCATGGGATCGAAGGCCATTCTTTTAGCTTATTTCCCTTAAAATATTATGGTTTTCTCTATGATGAAATGACTAATTTATTGGTAATTTTACAAATAATTTCTAATCACAAATCAAAAGGTGTTTCCCTTTCTCAAAGAAGCTACAAAGGGGTGAAGGCCCTTTCTAGCAATGTTACATCCTACACAGATTTTTCCAGGCAGAAGTCTGAAAAAAGCAAAAAGGGGAGAAACAAGAGAAGGCTGTGTCAGAGATCACTGGTTTGGGAGCACTTGTAGGCAAAGGAGAGGAAAAGCATTCCATAAAGTTTTGAAAAACTAAGAGTCTGTCAATATCTTGGCTTTTTTGCCTTCGTAACACTCTCAATAATTTCTGCAGGAAACTGCTTACAGTAAGACTGAGAAGACATCTGCTCCCTTGGAAAAAACAAAGTACCAAACATGGTTTGACTTGGCAAGCTTGCCATTCCTGTCCTGAAGAACATGTTTTCAGTGGAAACCTTTCCTGTAGCACAGTCAATGTAAAAATACAAAATAAACAAAAATCAGTAGTCTTTTACATGTCAACAGAGTAACAACCAAATTAATAATTTCCCAACTGTACTAATAGGCATGTCATAAAAAAAGATTGATGCTTCTCTCATTTGAGTAGATTAGGAACAGCTATACCATAGTCTTTCGACAGAAATATTCATTGAGAAGAGAATCAGAGTCATAAAATTCAATAATCCTGTTTAAAAATCTGCCATTATTTGCATTTTTATACACTTCTATTTAGGGCATATGAAAGCATACATTTTTACAAGAAAAATTATCTGAAAATTTATATAATGATTTATTCCTGAGGAAGGTAAATAGCTGATAGGTCGTTAAACTTATTATATATGTTAGTATGCAGATTCTTTGTTAAATTAACGCATAAGGTAAAATTTCTTGAATTGCAGTATAACAAGAAGAAAAAAATAATTACCTGTAACAATATTAAAAAGCATCTAATGATATATTGGCAGCAGCATCTTATACTTCAGCAACTGATCACAGATTACTGTTTTTAATAATCAGCAATGATTCTAACCCATTTAATGAATTGCTTAGTTGTAGATCTAACAGAAGTTTAATCCATGTTGCAACTACTTGAAAAATAAACCAAACAGTCCTATAATTTGATATGACAGTCAGGACTGCAAGTGTAAGATCATTAACACTTCACAGGTTATACCCTGAAGTAAATCTTACAAGAAGTTCACATAAATAAGGACAGATTTACACAATTATGTAGTTATGACTATCATTGCATTTCTAACCATAAGTGAATTCTTTTCAATTTGCTATTCATTTGGCTTTGATATGCGTAAAAACCGCAATCCAACAGAAAACAAGTCAACTCATTTTTCCTTTTTTCTTATTTGGTTTCAGGACATTTATATATCAGGTAGAGGTATATGAACCCAGACAGTTTCATCTAAGAGAATTTTTGCTTGTGAAAGAATTCAGAAAAGTTTCATTTGTTCCACTTAGGTTTGCATTTTTGCCTATTGTTTGACTGGAATGCTACAAAAGATTTATGAGGAGTTAAAAAAAAGTTAAATTTGGCAAACAGAAGACTCCTCTCTGGAAAAAAAAAAAAAAAAACAACAAAAAACAAAACCAAAAAACCAACCCAAAACAAAAGAAGGCACTAAGAATAATGATAAAAAATTTAGATAGCCCCTGTGGTGGCAACATCAATATTTTGGAACCCTTTTAAAATAAAAAACGCAAAGACAAGGGAGCTTTCTACTTTGTAAGGGAGCTCTTCATTGGTATTTGAAACTGAACAACTCAAAAACGATGCTGCAGCACACCACACTCTGATCAAACACATTAGCTTGTAAAATTTCTCACCTCTGTGGAGCCACTGATGGCATTGTTTGGTTTTTATCTGATAGAGAGTGAAGGGGAATTGGGAATGTATTATTTCAGGAGATTATAAATAACTCTACATTAAAGACCCATAGCCTTGAAAGATTTTTTTTTCTTTTTTAGGAACCTAGCAGGTTTTAATTTTTGTAGATAAAGAATTTTTAGATTGCAATAAACACAATATATCTGTCAATCAATCTGTGTTGTTTGGTCCTAAGAAGGTCCCAGATGACAAACATAACTTGGTATGGAGGTCCTAAGTACCTCTGATGCTTAACGCCACTGGCCTGGGGAACTCTGCTCTAGAATGAGAAATAGAGCTAAAAATCACATTTAAATTAAAAATAGAAAAATTAAATGACCGTTTGGTAACAGCAGCTCAGCTGGTTAGGTACAATCAAGTAAAATCTTAGATAAGCAGACAAAACTTTGTGCTTGATTTTTAAATGTGACCAGTGGATATACTTGTATAAAAAGTTATGAGTTTATATGGCTAAGAAATTCGTTGTTCTTTATGAAAGCAAGAAAAAATTATTGAAACTTTGCAAAATCTCTGAAAGAAAGAATTTCACAGAACTTTGTACAAAATACAGCTAACTTTTTTCCAAATAATTGCCCATTTCCAAATAATTGCCAAACTGTTCTGACAAATAGGGCAATTAAGTCAGTCATTGGGTGAAGGCCCAATTCAGCAAAAATGTCAGAGCAGTTTTTACTGCTTAGAGGCTATGGAGACCCTTCCAATGTCACTTTTGTCCTTCAGCAACCTCAGAGACCTTCAGGACCACTAAATGTTTGCTAGTATGCCAGAGATGGACTCTTAGCAGCAGATACTGCTGCTCTGTTTTAAAGGCAAGACAAGGAAACCTACCTTTTTGCACCTCTTTCTCACTAATTAACCATACTCACTGATGAACATACTAATTCCCTCTGGAAAATACCTGATGACTCACTGTGAATATTAAGTCCTAGGTAGACATGTCTCTTCTAAAATGCAGAAATCTTACATTTTGGGGAAGTTTAGAAAAAGCGTAAAATTCTGAAGAGTGTTAAGCATAAGATGATAATCAAGGAATTTCATCATTTCATTAAAATTACTCAGAATTTTATAATATCAGATTCTTCAGTTTTGCTAAATGTTGTGACTGGCAGTCATTTGACAAAAATGTTCATACTTCTACCCTCATAATTGCATTTTCCAGTTCTAGAAATTAAATCTTCAAATCTTTGAATCAACCCTGTGAACATGTAGAGGAAAAGGCTCAACCCATAACATTTTAAATAATCAACATTTGATTGAAATAACTGCATTTTTTCTTTTTAAACAAAGTTCACAGTGGTATTGACTTGATCACACTCAGACTTTGAGAAATAGATTTCTTCTAATTTTCTTCTATATACACACATGCAAACAGCATTTTACAGAACTTCTAATGTTTGTGGTTATCAACATTCCGAACTATTTGACCCTGACATTTTTTAACACAGCTTGTTGTTATGAAATATTAGAGGAACTAATTGCTCAAACTGTTACATGTGAAACTGAGACAGCATATCCTTTGAAAAGCATGTTTGGTTAGCATGTCCTTGCTTGAAAACTGCATTCTTCATAAAACCCTAATTCTAAAAGTAATTTGGCACAAAAATTAATTTCATTGATGAAAAGTTCCCACTCTCTTTTCAATATTCCTCTTCAAATCCACCTGAACATTTACAGTAAGTTATCTGGACAATATTGCAAGATTTTAGAAAATGTTTTCTGCTGTCAAAGAAATTTTATTAATCAGAATTGAAACATTTATTTTTTGTACTCTGCTTCCAGACAGCTCACATTTAGTGCAATTTGGTACAGTACACGAAACAATTTAAATATTGCTTTCAACTTTTTGGAGCCTTTTGTTTTACCAGACTTCTGTTTTACTTCACTATGCAATTTACTGAAGGCTAGTAATTATTAGGACATGTGGTAGGCGTTTATCACCAGTAACATCACACAACCCACTCTATGATCAAGATAAAATAGGGCAAATGGTACAATTAAAGGCACATTCTTTGGTGCATAACAATAGAAGCCTTGTGACATGGCAAGATTAAGAAAAGACTCAAACATCTTTAAAACTACTCATTACCACCAGTTAAAATGTGCATGTCTGACCTTTATGGTAATAAGTAGTACTCCACTTGTGCACTATAGAGCTAAATAAGCTTTATTTTAGACACACAGAATTCTTTGCGGTGACCTGCAGTTTAACTTAGCTGATCTCAGAGCTGACGCTTACAATCAATCAACCCATCAGTGGTCACAATGATAGGCCATCATCTTTATCAACCAGTTGATGATGACAGGCAGAAAACAGTACTGTAGATTTTCCTGCCAAGCGGAGTAGTATTTAAATGTTGACTGCTACATACATCAGACTAACAAGGTTGCAAAGTTACAGAGAACCCCATTCCCTGAGGTGCGAATTCACCCTGTGGTGCCATTATACTATAAAGTATATAAAAGATAATTGCTTAGTTTATTGTCCTGTTGTCTTTTATGTCAGCCCCTAATTGTGAATTCAGAAGCCTCTTGATCTCCCAGTTCCTAACGGACCTGTTATTAACCCCATTCATTTTAATTAGGATTTATTACTATTTTTATTATTAAAGTGCAGAATTCTTAAAAATAGATGCTTCTAAATAAACCACCGCTCTTTCATAAGGCTTCAGTAAAAGACAGATTGATGGTATATTCAGTCGGCATTGTGTGTCCTTTTCCATCCTCTGACAAAATTTGTCATATGAAGGTTCCGAATATTTTACCCAGAGTAACTTTAATATTCAGTTAAAGAGCATGTAAACATACCAAGATTTCTGTGGTAAACCCAGATTATTATAGTTCTGTATGATTTTATAGGGCCATCCCAACAGGGAAGTGCCAGGTGGCTGTATCACAGCTGCTATCTCCCCCACAGTCCTGAGGCACGGTGGTCAAGCTTTCACATTTCTTGTACCACATTTGCAGAGAACAATTTAAGCACATCCCTGTAAAATACCATACGAAACCAACAGAACCTAGAAACAGTTAAAAAACTATGGCCTGGCTAGTAAAGATAAGTAGTCATTCATAATTCCTCCTAATGTATACAATATTAATCTGTATGTACCTAGAAAATCTGACTACTTCCTATACTTCAAAGTCATTGCATTTGCCACGAGACCTAGAAAGTGCTTCAGGATTCATTATGACATGTGGAATATATAAGCAATAAGGCATGACAGGGAGTGTGGTTATCATAAGATAATCACACCCCTGGGTCATTACAAAGCATGAGGTGCAGCCGAGCACCTCTCATTCCCCCTGGGGTGTGATTATATCATGATAAGCACACTTCATGCAGTTACCTTATTGCTTTTATAAAAAGTCTTTGTTGGGAAGAAAAACTGTATTTTTTACTTAAAGATGATAAAGTTGGCAGTTTACAATGTTGAGCAGCACTTTCTGCTAAGCTCAATGGTTTATATTTATTAATCTACTCCTTTAGAATGTGCATCTGCCAAAGCTGATCTGAACTCATCAGTCAAAGGGGGTTTCCATAATTCAGCATGTGTTGAATGATCCGGCTGGAAAAGGACATGTGCATGTCCCGGACAATCCCATAGCTGTTGACTGCTCACTGGACACCTATGTCTTTTCTCAAAAAATAAAACAAAACAAAAATAACAGAAGACAACAGACTAAGCTGCTTAACTGAAAGGTAAACGATGTTTTAAACACATATATTTCAAATACAAGGTAGGCTTTAGTAGCTGGGAAAGAATTCAACCTGCAAAACAAGAAAAAGTTCCTAACTTGCTTTTGCCCCTGGTAGATGTTCTCCCACAAATTAAGGGTGACAACTTAATTTAGGGTCCTAGATAAACTACAAAATCCCACTGCTGTCACTCAGGTTGTAGCCTAAGGGGTCTAATGTGATCTTTTGGATTTACAAACACCTGCCTTGGATTATGCCATATGTCTTCTTAGTGGCTCCAGGGGTGTATGCTCTGTCCAGTATTCGGCTCATTTTGTGCTTTGAGAACGCATAACTGCACACAGGATGTGAAGGTTTGCATCCATTTACAATTTATCAAGTGTGATGGCCACGTTCTGATTTCAGAGGCATTCAATGGTCTGGAAAGGGGCATGAGCATGGGTTGAATTTGGCCCTGGGCCATTTATGAATATAGGTAACACTTTTCACCTAACATGAGCAAGTCACAAATCCAACTGTTTAATTTAAATAAGTCCTTGTCACCGTATCTTCCAGATTTAAGAGGCAGGGTTAGGAACACTGTCAGTATCCTGGATGAAAAGGAAAAATTCCACTAGCCTTCCATCTTCCAGTATTTGGTTTGACACAGTGCTCTCACGACACAGAGGCACAAAATTTTGCTTCTTCCAACAACAATTTGAACCTGACCATTTTGTCTTTATATTTTAATCATATAGACAGAAAAATGTTTATATATTTATTATTTTTCTATCAAACGTTGCCAGTTTCTTTTTCAACTGGAAATTTTTTCATAATACAGAATATTATGCTAAACTTTTTATATATAATAAATGTAAAATAATTTACAGAAATACACGTATGCAACAAATATTATATTAAAATTATTATCCCAAAAGTGAAATTATATATTTCTGATGTATTTCCTTAGAAGTCTATAGTTTTATAACAAAAAATCTGGCCTTTCCAATAACAATGATACTAATTACAAGTTAATTTAATTGTAACAGAAAGCAATTGAGAAATAACAAGGATGTAGCAAAAGGATATTAAGGTAGTAATCTTTTGGCCAATTTTACCATTTTCTGAGATGACACGTCTTTATATAATACATTTGTTATTTGAAGTGATTCACAAATAACTTTGAAATTGGATTCCTTATCTAGAAGAGTTCGGTTGAAATTGAGAGTTGTGGTTACTCACCTCCTTACAATTAAATGGAAACAGCAGACATTAAAACAGTAAAGGAGAACTGAACTTTAGCTGCTTTGTTCTTAAAGCTTGTATTTTAAAAATGGCAGCTAGTAGTTTCTGAAAGCATTCCTAGTATGTTATTACTCCGGAGGTACTAACATACAGATACAGACCTCTGCCAACATATCTGTGTTCAGAGAATAAAATTTTGCTCCCAAATTTACCCCACATTTTAGATGAAACCCTTATTAATTAAATGAGAGCCTGAGTACACAAGGTATACCAACCTCAACCGAACTAATCTGGATCAATACTCTTTAGGGTTTTTTCAGTTTATTTGAAACTATAGAAAAGGTGATACAATATTTGCGTATGCAGAGCCAACCTCAGTTCTGTCTAATTTAAGAATGTTTTGCTTATGGCTTATCATTCCAAAAGAGCTATTGTGTGTGGTGTAAAACATCTTGATTCCACACCACAGTTAATTATTCATAACAGTATCATGAAGTGCTTGTTGATGAATTACAGGATAGAAAGAATGGAATGGAGAAGGAAAATCAAGAAGTGGGAATTTGGGAAGAAATATGGTTTGTGTTAATGAAGTATTACATGAAATAAATGCAGTACAAGAGAGATTTATTTATTAATGCACTTCTACTCATTCAATTTGTTCAAGTCCTGATCTCAGTGAGGACCTTCCGTAGAACGATGAAAATACTAGTATTACATAGCGTAAATGGAGGTACATATGAGTAACTCTCAATGGATAGGTTACTACCAGCTTGGAAAAACTGTTTGCCAGACAGATTTCCAGTATTTTCTGCATAGAAGCATCAGTGGGTATTAGCATATTCAAAATCTGTTCATTCTCTGGACTGGTAACCATGGCTACACTTGCCCGGATTTTCTCTTCTCTGCAGCTGGAACCCAGAACAGCAGGGGTGACTAGGCTTAGAAGTGGCTAGTCATGGCTAGCCAGGGTAGCCTTACTCCAAGGAGCCTAGGGAAGGCTTGTCAGCTAGAAAGAATTTAGCAGAAACACAGGAAATGTCTTACTAGTTAATAGTTTGCTGAACAACTCCCTCCATTTACTGCAGCAGTTGCTACCTGACACCAGTCAACACCACACACCTCCTCAGAAAGTGGGGTAAGAAACTCCACTTTAGTCAGAAATTGGGATAAGAAACTCCACTTTAGTCAGAAAGCAGAGCATCCCTCCCCAGGAAAGCGGCCTCTCTATTCCTAATAGTTAAAGATCAGTATAAAGTCTGAATCTGAAGGGTTTATATTCTTTCCAAGACCAAACTTTTTCTGATGAGTGGGGTTTGGGATTTTGTTTTTCTTTTCTTCTTTCAGGATTATCCGGTATAAATCTGGCTATATTTGTTAGTCAGATAAATTTCCATTCCCTACTGAAATTCTGTTAAATTTACGACCTCCCTGACATGAAGGGAAAAATCAGTTCCTCGGCCCAATCTATGCATGAAGACATATTTCTATTTACTAGATTTTAATTTACTGTCCTTCAGTTTTGACAATCCTTCTGCTTTGCAAGACAAGAACAGACCATCCCCATCTACCTTTGTTCTTTTATCTGATTCTAAATAGCTTTTTCTTGTTCTCTTCTTTAAAGTAAATTACACTAAATTCCCATTGCAGTTTTTGGATGCCCCGCTTGTTTCTCAGAGCCTTTTCCCACACCTCTCAAAGGTCAAGAATGACCTTACACAGTATTTTGGATGAGGTTATACCTTCATTTGGTATCATGGAGCTATAAAGTTTTTTATTCCTTCTCTATCTTGTTAATATATGAATATTTTCTTCCCTTTTTAATAAGAATCATACCCTAGAATCATACAAGAAGCAGATAACTTCCCTGAGCTGTCCATAAAGTTTTCAAAGTTTCTGAAATCATAATGTTTATCAAGTTCTGTCTGCCATGCTGTTTTCTATCACCTATTTTAAATAGGTCCTCTTGAAAATCCTCACAAGCTTTACTAATTTTCTGCAAAGTTTGCTTCCTTGCTTTACACTACCCCGAGGCAATCACATCCTGATTCTCTAGCAATCTTCTGTTCATTTATAATATATTTTCAACTGTAATTTATTAATAACTGTATTACATAATACAGGACCACAGATTAATCCATGAAACCATTGCTAGCCTTTCTTATGGAAAAAATAATTTATTCCTACTCCTTTTCCTTGTCTTGCAGACATTTTTACTAAAACAATTCTTGTATGTCATCCAACAACTACTTAGAGACTTTAATAGCCCACCTCAAGGAAGGCTTGTAAAAGCCTTTTAAAATACAGAATTTAGAATAGAAAAATTTGTTCTCGTTTTGAAATATCTTCAAATAATTCTAACAGATTAGTGACATAGTTTTGCTTTGCCTTACTAGAACCTATTTACGATCTTCCAGTGACTTTGTTCTTTTCCATATCATGTCAAACAATTAGGTTCACAGAAGTTTTCCTGGCCTTTCATTCTTGTTCTAAAAGCAAATGTAACTTCTGGTGCATTTCAAATTTTAGTCTCATAATTGTTTCCTAATCAGAACAGGAGACAATATATTTGCTAGCCATTTAGCCAGTTCATATTTGAAGTCTTTCCAGCTTTAAAGGGCTCCTCCAAACATGGGGCATGGCGTTCTCACGTGTGCTGGGCCAACTGCAGGTCTGCAAGATGTTTACAGGTGTCACACTTTCTGTAAGGAGAGACACCTGGTTCCACATAAAGAATAAAAGTAGTTGGAATAAAAAGGCTAGATTGAGTAGGTACTTACCTAGCAGGCAAATACAGGATTCATGAACTAAACCCCAATTTTATAAATTATTATTATTATTATTATTATTATTATTATTATTATTATTATTATTATTATTATTATTATTATTATTATTATTATTATTATTATTATTATTATTATTTTAAATAATAAACCTATAAATTAATTTGTTTTACTAGTTTGAATCAAAACTGTATGGTTAGAGCCCACTGTTGCCCACTATTGCTCCCAGGTACAGAGTCCAGTCACTCTGCCCCAACAGCAATGTGTCTGAGAGCAAAATTATTTTTTTCTTCTCTCAGACACAGCGTTGCTGACATATAAAATATATTCAGATTGGAGCAGAATTGTAATTAGGATAAATATTTGATGTCCAAAGGGCTATCATGATAATATATATAGGGAAAACAGAGATTTTTACATAGGTCGTGCATTGTTGCAGTCTTCTTGTACTTCTGCTGTATTTTAAAGATTAAACAAATAAGAAAGATGGACTGAAGCAGGCAATATCAAAACAGCTTTAGTTGATCTGAGTTGTTAAGAGAGCATTTCAGAAAATGGAAGCAGTAAAGCAAATAGTTACACCTCGGGAATGATACAGTATTGCAATCTACTGGTAATGACGGAATTAGGCTCAGCAGAAGCAAATTCTTACTTTTTTACTGAGAACTGGTCTATTCGGAACATCTAGGCTGATTATAGGGGTTGATGCGGAAAACATAAAAAGGCCATGAAAAAACCTGTAATGCTAGGGCTAATTTGATGTATCTTGCTTTAGTTTCAAAAACTGAACCCTATTTCTCTAACTCAATACTGGTTTGGTCTGGCATTCCTTATGCAGTCAAAATTCCCCCTTAAACTAATAACAGCTTACCTAAATGTGAAGCAAAGGTTTAGTAAACAAGGGAAGATTAAATTTCTTTCTGAATACAGATACACTAGCAAAAACATACATCTGTGCTCTAGCGTGTCCATAATTATAAAATCTTAATAATGATTATATATAGCAAAATTATAGAAGTGATATTAGCGGCAATTTTAAAGGCAAACCCCTGCAAAATAAAAGGGTATAGATTTCTCTTTTTACAGGGATTTACAGTACTCATCAACTTGTATAGTTCACATTAGCATCCAGTGACATTGCTTTG
The DNA here is from genome assembly GCF_017639655.2 of Falco naumanni. Taxonomy (NCBI): domain Eukaryota; kingdom Metazoa; phylum Chordata; class Aves; order Falconiformes; family Falconidae; genus Falco; species Falco naumanni. The sequence goes on along the minus strand of NC_054058.1, from coordinate 79,829,021 downwards.
TCTGTATATATTTCTAGCTGTCAACAGAATGTCCTGAGGCAATCGCATCCTGATTCTATAGCTATCTTCTATTCTTTTATAATACACAAGGGTCTAATTTTCCATCAGCAAAGCATGAAATCATGTAAGAATGCCACATAACCAGCATGTGCAAACAAGTAGCACTTTTTCTACACATAAAAATGCTTCATAAAATAACAAATAAATTAAATATTCTTGTTCAAGTAAAGTGCTTGAAAACCAAGACTCTTTTTAGAAATTAGAGTACTCTGTGCAGAAGTGGCCATGCCACACTGGTTCTCTAAACGTGCACCATCTTGCAGCGTTATTTGGTGTGGTAAAACTCATTTCACTCAGGCTGACAGTAGAGAGCTCTATTTCCTGGATAAATAATACAGTTGCAAACATCAGGCATATTAATTAAATTATTATAAATATTAAACAGCTAGCAAGTTAACAAAAGAAATGTGCTTCAATTAGATGATGCCAGCTCATTGTTCCAACAGTAGCAGCCTTGCCCTGTAGTTATGCAGGCTCCTGTAAGAGCTTTTAAAAGAATTCACTGGGGCAAAATGGGTATGGTGGCTCGGTCATTTGCTACTTGTAACATATTTCTAAGGAGCAGCCAGAGGAAACACTAAGGCTTGGCAATTAAATAATTTTAACATGTACCAGAACGTATGTGCATATACAGTGTGCAGGTTCCAACTCCCTATCTGGAACTTCTGTCTAGTTCTGCAGCACTGTCTGCCATCGCCACTGACCTCCTTAAGCAGCTTGTGTTTGCAATATACTTGAACCACATTCAAGACATATGTCTTCCTTGCTAGAAGAACCACAGAGACGAAGCTCAGTTTAGCCTCAATGCATTGACTACCATTGCCAAAAACATATTCTTCCTCTTTGCCTCTCATATTTCTACAACTTCAGGGGATTTTTAACACCCTTCTCCACATAATGTAAGGTTTATTTAGCACATGGCTTTCAGATGTCTGGCTGCAAAGTAACCTGTTGTAATTTAAAGCAAACATGTTTTGAATAATGTAGCTGCTGCTTTTAATCTCTATGCATCTAGTACAATGGAAGCTTTCAGAAAAAATGGATTTTCCAGAATGAAGAGGACCACATAGCCTCTGCTCATGAAAAGAACTGACCTGGAATTTACACGTACAACTTTCAATAAATTTGCCTTTGTCAGCTCCTCACTGTTATAGCAACACCTTTGAGAAATGAGCCTGCACATGACAGAGAGAATATCAGGCAACATGCGCTTGTTTTTTCCAGTACCCTCTTGTTTATGGAAACATTTCCTAAACATTACAAAGTAAAACAGAGGCATAATTTTATTTGCCTCATAAATACGGGGAGATAGGAGCAAGGATAATTGCTGCCAAAGCATAACAGACGGGACTGAAGTGTTGGGTGATGACTCACCCCAAGAAAACAGCCCTGAGTTTGCAAAGGAAAGTTCCTGACCCCTCTCCACAGCTGGGGCGGCCCTGCCCACACTGGAACTAACGAGCATGTGGGGCTGCCAGCCCACACAGGTGCAAGGATCAGCTCTGAAATAAATTCTGCAGCGCAGGAGTAGCGAGAGCTGGCAGCACCACAACCAAGACTGAACACTCGTTAATCAGAGACAGATTTTTCAGCAAGTTCTCACTGTTACTGGTCCACAGAGGCCAAAGGGAAAAGACCATCTGCAGCATCCGAAAATCTGTCTTTCCAATATTCCTCTTATAAAAACTGAATTAACAGGAATAATTACGTAGCAGACCAATACCCTTCAGGAAAGAGAAGTCACCTTGTAGAACCAAATTAATCTTGGGTTTGAGGAAATGCTCTTCAGCGCTAGATCCTTCTAGGATCTGTCCATAGCCTACGAGTGAGCAGTCTGGAGAAGATGCTGCGGTCAAGCCCGTAGCCTGTGGCCCACACGTGCTGTTACCATGAACCAGGAGACTCCACGCTCAGTTCAGCCATGCCTACCACAACTGAAGCAGAGGGACCCCTCAGTTTCCAAACTTCTTCTGTCTGTATTGTAAAACAGGCACAACAGTATCTCCCTTTCTCCCAGTGGTATTACAGGAACTGAAACACCGAAGACTGAAAGGTTCAGCCACTGTATCTGTGGTCCACTTGCCTGGATCTAGATAAAAAACTGTGAGTGTGGCAATGCATGGTGTCTTCTCCAAGCAATCACAGTCATGCTTTAACTTACATGCCAGCTACATATATCTTGTCAGCTGCAGCAAATGTAACCTTCCCTCAGCCGGATCAACAACAAGAAAGGGAGAAAACTTGTGGTAATATAAGTTGGCGAAAACAAGACAGGGGCAATATATCCACTTATGAAATCCTGCTTCTACTATTTTTTGGTGGTTTATCAGCCCTTGAATGATTCTCCATCACACATTAGAGTATGTGGTGGGCAACGTATATTCAGAATATGCTTCTTTTCCGGAACAAGGTTTTCATCCATCTCTGCCATACCTTCTGCAACTAATACGTAAACGGTGTTCTTAAATCTACATAATCAAATTTAACATTTCTCATTTAATATACACATATACATTACAAATGATGACTAAACTGTGTGCAGATTTTCTGATTTACACTACTGCTTGTGGTGTGGTGGTGTCAAACACCCAGTTGTGCTTTAAGGCAATGGGCCAAATTGACCTGCTTTGTATACTTATATAACCCATATGTTACACTAAGATTCTGTATATTCTAAACTTTCACATAAAATCTTTTCCATGAAAAGAAAAATATTGTTTTTTGCTTTCATAGTTGTGAAGAAAACCTACAATTGCTAACAGACTGTAAATGGATGTAATGCCTAAGGCTGGAAACAGATGGAAAACTGGGCTCAGGAAGGTGACAACTCTACTTCTCTTATTAAGCTGCCTTGATGTTGATATTAAAACCTAATGATGTCTCTTTAAAACTTAACACTATATATTTTGGTGAACATTCAGATAGGCAAGGAAGAGAGTGGGAATTAAGCCCTCATAAGTCAGAATGGGAAGCAGAAGAGATACAGGCTGGGAAATGGGAAAATTTTATTATTATAATATTACAGAAACACTGCTGTTTAAGAAATGCACGAGTAGCAAACAAGAAATGAATTATATGTAAAAACAAAAGTTAAAAGAATGACAGGATTAGGAAATACTACAATGAGGGGAAATAGTAGCCATAAATTTACATCTCAAAATAAGAAATTTAAACAGCTTAGATAAGTATGTTATTTTGAAGCACCACATTTTAATAGTAGCTTATTTTATAAGTATTATCTTAATATCTAAACTATCTTTTTTTAATTATGGTGGTTGAAATCAGCTATTTCTGACAAATATTTTCAGTAGGGCATTTGAGAGAGTAGGGTGAATAAGGTCACCCAAAAAATTTCTAATAAAATACAAAAATAACTTCATCTGTATTTGTAGAATGAGTTGCACAGCTTGGTAAGAGTGGATTTGTAAAGTGACATCGATGTTGCTTAGGAATCAGCATCAAATTGTATGTGGTTAGTTTTGGGTTTTTTTACTCTGGCTGGTTGTAATGGGGTTCCAGAGCTTGGATGCTCCCTGGAAGGTGGAGAACACCAGTTCCAGTATTGTGTGTCTCAAACGAACAGAAACTGTGATCCCCGCGATGCTCCGCAAAGTGAATGAAAGCTCATTAAGAGAGAATTATGAGGAGACTTGCTCTTGAACTTAACTAAAACACCAAAGCAGGTGCATCTTTTGATTTGGTTGTGTATCACTGTCCATATCTGTACCAAAACATGGGTGGGAAGGAGGGGTTGCTGCATGTACTGTGTGCTTCCCTGCTGTGTCGCTACCAGCCAGCTCTTCCCATCTACTCTTTCCCAGCCATGAAACTACTGGAAGAACCCTAACCCCAGGGGCTAACCAAGGTGCCTAACCGCATGGCACAGATCTTCCAAGGGTGCAACTGGATACAGATGTTCCCTGCCTTGCTGCAAGCTGCAGCTGGCCATAGCCACGTACCCCTGAAGCACCAAAGACATGTGGTTATTCTCTGCGTTACACCTTCTTTCACTTAACCTTCCAGGTTTCTATCCCTGCTTCCATATCCTCCTTCACTCCTCCCACACCCAAGTCTGCTGACCCATGACTCCGCCTATGATAGTCTTTGCACTTCCACAAGAGCCGCTTGGCAGCAGAGACCTGGGGTTGCTGATGCTGGGCCTTCTCCCACCTCTTTTCACAACGTTCTCTCTTTTTCCTTGGCTGCTGGATGCACCATCCTGGCAGCAAGTCAGCGCAGTGAACAGCAAGGGAGGCAGATGAGGCTTCCTGCTTAATTAGCACCAAAAAATGGTCCCTGGTAGGTAGGAGAAACCATGGTAAGCATCATTAGATCCAAGTCCCCATATGTTTCTATATCTGTATTACAGATAGATACCATTTGGGAGCAGAGGGATAAAGGACGAGGGGTAGTTTTGTAAATGCAATGCAAAATTGACATAGGTGGGAGTTTGTCAGGGCAGCTAGTCAGAAGACTTCCTCAGCAGCCTCTCTGTAAAGGCACATGATCTGCTCACCCAAGGGCAGCACAGTTAGAGCAGTAGGACTAGGAAAGGAGTGGAAGTACAATCAGATTCCCCCAAAAGCTGAAAGATTATAGTCTTGGTTCTCCATCTCAGTAGAGCATGTTCCCATCCCTACCTCTCCAGAAGCCCCACCGCACACAGCTTGTGGGTTTGCAGGAGGAGAATTCACCTCTTCTTCTGTACATTTACTCAGAATCTGTTTACTCAAACCATTTACACACAAAATTCTCAAGGACAAAATATGCAGGCAGATGCAGTTTTGAGAATAACTGAATTTCAGAATTAGAGTTGACCAGAAAACAGATGTAATGTGTCAGGAAAATGATGGCATTAGAGACATTAATAAAATAAAATCGGGGCAAAAAGAAGAGCTTTCAGCTTTCTCTCTAAGTATCATTAAAAAGAATATTTTGTAATGTTTTGAAATTATTTGAAACATCTTATTTACAATGTATCTACTTTTATGGAAAACCAAATTACATTTCAAAACAGAATTGCTTGAAAGTAAAGAATTCATTAGTTGAAAAATAGGAAAACCAGGAGCTCCACAATTTCAAGATGTTTTCTTTTCCCTCCCTGTCAGTATCCCTTCTGATAACAAAATTATCTAAAAATTGTTATGAAAATATGAAAGCCTTTCTCTGTCTATATGTCTGTTTATCTATCTATCGATCTATGTTTTTAGTTGGATCACAAGTTCTCATCATTTACTCTCCTAATAAAATTAAGTGCAAACTTAAATCCAAACTAGCTGTACCTCACACCACTAGTTGTAGGATAATTAAAAAGGTTTAGGGCAACTCCAGGGATTATCAAGCACCTTGAATATAAAAGTGGTTGAGGACAATTCACAATCTCAAACTGCTCAGGATTTTATGTCACAAAAGTGTGCAACATATCTATAAACCAAGAGCGATGGGTTTCACTTGCGCTGAGTAATAATGCAATTAAGAGTGCTAATAATGCCCAAGGAGGATCTTCTCCCCCAAACCATCTCACCTTCAAGCTTCCTTAATGATTCTTTTGTATAGTTGATTATTAATATAATTCCTGAGACAAAGTCTGACAGTTTATTGATATCACTGCCTTTTCAAGACCACATAGCACCACACCACCTCCAAACACACTCATTAAATGCCGTGGTAAACAGACAAGACACCAACAATATGAGCAGACATTAATTTCTCACCAGGTCTGTGCCATTCAAACCATTCATCCAGAGCCAGACCTGCATCAGTTTTCTACCAGAACATTTTAAAGAGACATTATGCACTTTTCCTCAGAATGGGCTAAAACCTCATTGCACGATTTTTTATTATATGCAAATGAGCAGCATCTGATTAGGTCCTGAGGCAGCTTCACCTAGGTGTTCACAGGAATAGCAATGGGAGCTGGGGAAGAATATTTCATAAGTGAAGTATATTTTCCCTTGGGGGACACCACCATTTGATTTTGACATTTATTTGTCCTGTGCTGTAAAGGACAAAACTACAATTACACTTTTTTTTTTCTACTATGCAGTGGGCACAGCGTCAGAAAAAATTAAATCAAAGGTAGTGTGTTCTCACAAAAAAATAACAAGCTTTAAAACCAAATTTAAAGAACAGATTCAGAATTAAGTCACACTACATTAAAACAGTTGATAGGATTGAAAATGCATATCATAAATGTATTTTACAAAATATCAGTAAGCATAAAATAATATACAGTTGTGCACTTGCTTTTTTCTTAGCTTTTTATTAATAATATTAGCACTATTATTAACATTTCACTTTTATTAATATTTTTCATCGACAGCTTACAAACATGGTACATCAGAAATAAATAAGTTCCTTGAGCTAATTTCTATTTCATTTGTTACAAACTATTTCATATTTGGAGAAAGTTGATGCAAAGTAATTGAATACAAGATTAAATGAATGATACAGATTATTACTTTTACATCTTGCATTTCAACCACATACAAAACTATTTTTAGTCTATACATTATCATGCAACAAACTTCTCCATTCTTGAATTGCACTGGCACAATTCACACATCATGCAAAAAATATTTGTTTACATTTTACACAGAGCATGCCTGGAAATTACCAATACTGCAAACAATTCATAAGATACTATCATACATTTCACTTCAAGGGTTCTGAAATGCAGTGGGCATAATTTTCATAAATGGACCTGATGTTTCCCAAATAATTCTAGAATGGAATTGGCATTTCATCCTCAAATTAGTAATATGTAATTATTTACAAACCTCATCCAAATTTTAGTCAAACCAGAACTTTCAAACACGTCATGTTCTTTCCTTCCATGGAATTTAAATGCAGTTGAACGTGAACAGGTTTTAGGATTACTAAATAAAAACCTAGTAAAACTAGTACACAAAAATAACAGATAGTGGCTTATAATCTTATGGAACTGCATGATTTGGAACAAATAACAACAAAGAGGAGAAAAAAATAGGTACCACTTGGTAAGAATGTGAAAGGTAGCCCGTTAAACAAAGATTTTCCCCAGTTTTAAAGGAAATTTAAACCTGTATTTAGAGTAGAGGTAGGCTGAATTATGATACCATGATGTCTGCAGAAAGCAGACAGGCCCACTTTGGTTTGAGTACACATTGAACCCAATCGGAAAATTAGATCAGATGAAACCAAATACTATACATGAAAAATGGGAAGTACTTTGTGATTTCATTTGTTGTTGAATCTTACATCCACTGTTGATGTAAACAGTGGTGGTGGATCAGTAGATGGGAGTGATGACCTAGCTACTAGAACATTTGCTTCCCTCCTGTACTGGCTTTAGTTCAATGGAGAACTGTAGCACATAATTTTAAAAACATGAATAGCCCTGCTAAATAAATAATATTTGTATGCTTGAATTACATACTTGATTGCAAGCTCATAGGTCAACCAGGTCACCAAAAATAAAATGATACATTAGTATGCAAGAATCTAGCTAAGATCTGGAATATGTAGTTTTTATGAATTGCACGTACAAGAGACATTACCCTCCAGTCATTCAAAGTGGTTGCTTCCTATTTCTAGAAAGGGAACAGTAACACTCATAGATGTTGTATTTGCCTGCCTGTGTCTTTAGTCCAAAAAAGAGGCCACAAAAAGTGGAAAACTGGGTGATCTTTACAGTCACTTACTGCTTAGCCCCTGATACTGACTGCTGACACTGTTAAGAGGAACACTAACCGGGTCTATGGAAATCTGTTTTTTGCAAAAGTTTAATCCGTGACGTTCCTTATGATTAGGTTGGATGGCTGTTGAATTGTTTTGGCAATATATAACCAATTTTTGAAAGGGCATCAAACAGCTTTTTTGATGAACTTTGGCCTTAATTTTGTTCTCAGCGGGACAATAGTGTGGAAAGCTCGTGTGCCAGGGATAGCTTTCAATATGGCATGACACATTGTGTGATAGCTGGAAGTATAATCATCTTCAGTTCTGGAATTGGAGAGGGAGAGCATTGCTTTTGTGTACTTCTATTTGTTTAAAATTTTGATACTGAAAGAAAGTAGAACATTAGTATAATCTATAATTTTTCCCATAACAGTTCATGCTTTCTGCTGAAGGTTTCAAAATTTCATTGTATCTCTTCAAAAACTGAAAGCTACATATTTTTATGATTTTACACAGCAAATTTTAAAAAAAACCCACACACGTATTTGCTCTTTAAAATGCAGTGGTTTATAATAATATATTATAACATTTAGGATTTTAATACCGGTGCTTTAGTGTAATAAAACTTTTAGTGATTCCCTGGCATGTCTTGTTCAGACTTAAGTTCCTCATTTACATATCTGATGTCCCCCAAGAGACAGACAAGCTTCAAGTTAATTATCCATGTAGCTGTAAGAACTCCTGTTTCTTTGGTAAGAACTATCTAAAAGAAAACTAACAGTTATTAAATATTACTTTGAATTTCAAAAAGTAATCGAATTGCATTTAAAGAGGCACTAAAGAGATACTTAAATTTAATATTCTTTGCAAACTAAATAATACATAAACCATGTACAACTCTTACACAATCCACAAATAAAACAATCATTAAAAACTAACAAGAAGCCTGGCCTTCAATAATTTTGAGCACTACAGATAGTCAGAAGCAAAAAGGCTCTTGAGCAGACCCTGCACTACCCCCTAACACGTAGTCATTTTACACGAAGGCAAAATTACACCTGTTGAAAGCAGTGACACATTCCCAACTGCTTCTAGTGGAAGCAGGATTACGTTACTAATGGCTCATAAAAATGTGGAGAGAAAATCATGCTCTGAAAATAACGACTGACAGAATACAGACTTCTGAAATGAAATGCAACTGCTGTGAAGACACCGACATGTCTCTTGCATCTAACCAAATGATGACTACAAGGAGGAGCAACGGGGAAATACTGCATAGTGTATGCTGTCACTTGTGACCAAAAGCATCTTCAAAACCAGTTTCATGTATCATAGAAAGGAGGAACAGAATAACAGGCAAGCATAAAATGGACTTTAATTCTAACTGCTCTACACAGCTTCCATTCACGCAGCATCCAAACGCCTTCAGTAGGGTGTTAAACAATGTACCTAATATATGTCATCTATGGCTCATTCTCTGTCATCCTCAGCTGCAGCTGGCAACTTACAAGTACAGATATCAGGTGAAATAATTAATCTCAGTATTTTACAATAAATGAACATGCACATCTATTTCCCAGAGTCTCATGATGACTTGCATGAGAGGCAAATTCACTGACTGTCTCCAAATTATTACATGCATCCTATAATTAAGTTACAATGACTGAATAGAATGTGGATGCTCTTCTCTACAGAGAAGACAACAATCTCATTCCACAAAGACCTTGGAGGTCATTCAAGAAACAATTAGATGTCCTGCTATCTATACTAAAAAGAAAGAAGGCCGAGAGCAGAATAGCCTTTCTTCTGTGTCCTGTAGCTCCAGTGTTCACATATTTGAATGAAGCCAAACAGTATTAAGCCACAGAGCAACACACAGAGAACATGTATGCGCTGCAAAAAGTTGGTATTATTTCTATCCAACCAATTGGGGTGGGAAGGGTCATGTCTGTCACATCACCGAAAGGCATTTGTTAACAAATCTCTGTTACATCAGATTTTCAGCATCATTGTGTACAAAGTGAAAAGCACTAAATCAAACTTGTCATTATTTTGCTACGTAAAGACAGAGGAAAGTACATAGTAATGTCAGCTGTGGGGTAAAAAGCATTAACATGAGAACAGAAGGAGGTAAGACCTAACTTTTAGATGTCAACCAGCAGTCTCCTATTGTATGTAGAAAGCATACCTGATCTTTTCTGGCATTGTACATTTGTTCAGATGTTTGATTTATTGTGATACAGACAGTTAAAACTTCAGTAATGCTCACAGACTTTGGGAATGCAAAATCTTGCAATCCTTTAAGCAGGCAACGCTACTACTGACTTCAAAGAAGACAAGTAGAAGACTTCAAATAGACAAATGTTTATTGTCGCTCTGAGATGACCCTTCCTGGCTGAAATACAGAACAATGTTGACAGACAGCTGCACCAGGCCTACTCAGTCAGAGGAAGGGTCTCTGGGATGCACACCTTTAAAGGACTGTGTGGAACTGGTTCCTCCAGGTTCCTCATCTGAACTGGGGGAATCTTAGCCTGTGAAGCCTTCTCTCTGTCACTTAACTTTTATAGTATTGAAGTACAATGCAAAAACCTAGAGAAAGCACCTTCTAAGATACAAACGGTTCACAGCTTACTACCCCACAATATTTCAGCCTTCCTTTCCAGTTTTTCCCCTTGGCCTTCCTATTTCTAGCAGAACTAAGAAACAATTACGGGATGAGTGGGGCAGGTATCAGTAATGAGGTAGGCTTTGCAGCTTGATCTGAACAGTTGCCTAGGTAAAGTTCAAAGAACAGTGCAGGCCACTAGAAGATTTGTCACTAGAAGATGTGTCAATAGAAGATTTGTCTTGAAATAATGGCTTGTCTGAAGCACAGCTTTAGACAAGAGATACACAAAGTACTAAGAGGAAAGCATAGGCCTGGACTACCAACATGAGATACTTTGAAAAAGCCATTAAGTCCCACTACACAAATAAACTAAATGAATAAAGAAAACGTGCTTCCAGGGTGCCTTTTGTTTTCCAAATTAAGGATTTTTTCTCTCTTCACATTTAAGTCCACCTATGTGCTTAAGAAGAAGAGTCAAACAGCTGGACCTGAGCATGAAAGTAAGTAGGGAAATATAAAGAAATTAAAAAATGTAGAGCTACATTAGGAGATGCCTTCAAACAAAAGTGAAGCAATGACTATCCCTGAAAAGAAGATATGAAATAAGAGCCTTTTATTTTTTCATCTGGGAGCCAGAAGAGGACTAAGAGTGATTACTGACAGCACTCCCATTATCTAGAATACAGATCCAGGTAACTAACAAGAGATAATCTACTTTAAATAGTAGATGTGAAATAATCTGTCTTTCAAATGTGATGAAACTCTGCCTACTCGCTATGAAGATTGAGGTTGGATTTTCCCTAATCAGAACAGTGTGTAATTGCCTTTGGATTCTTGCCATTGTTTGCAGTCCATGCAGTAGTTTTTTCATGAAGAAACTGAAGCTAAACAGAGCTCTTTACATGATTGATCTTATTTATGACAGTCTCGATCCTCCAGTGAAATGAGTTCAGACACAGACAGAGCACGTTCTTGGATCTGCAACTATCTGCTATGAAAGCTCATGCTTAATAAGTACAAGGTTCCGTATCTGTTCCTTTGCATCATTCCCAAGACCATATGCATCACATCATCCACAGCAAAACAAGATTAGTATCTGAATGCGTACCACAGCGCTACCTTTTGTCTTTGCCACTCATTGAGACTGCCTGGTGCAGGGTGCCCAACTCTGCTGATTCGTGCTGAAGGAGAACTGGAATGTCTCATGCTGCATTTACATTTACGCAAATGTTGACGGCAAATTTCACACATGTCATTAGAGTATGTGAGATTATTTGGGCACCGTACTCAAGAGGCAAAGAATATATCCTGTCTCCTCCTTGTGGCACAGAAAGGCGATCAATCAAAAAGGTGCTCGGTGTCAGACAAAATGGCCGTGTGGTGCTTCAGTCTTCAAATTATGTGTGTTCTCTAACAAAATTGAATGCTGGATAATGATTTTCCACACTGCTACACTACAGGTAAGTTCAAAAGCAGTCATTGTCAGTATGCTGATTGATGTAAAGCTTTCAGTCTCTGGGGGGAAGAGTATAGCACTTCCTACTGCTTGATCCATAAAGCAGCATTTACTGCAGCCCACCTTCCTGGTCTGTGCTGCATAATACATTGCTAGATTATGGGAGTTAGGGAATTAAAAGGAAAAGAAAAGAATGGATGAAAAAGCCCTGACCCCCCCCTCCACAGGTGAAACATTTGAGTCCCTGCCTCAGGGTATTGGAAGTAGACACTAATTGCCATCCAGATACCCGCTACTCACTATCACCTAAACATTTCCCACTTCTGGCTGATCAACCAACCTAAAATTTAATTGAAAAAGTTTTCATTTAATGTTTGTATCCGGTGATGACTAGCTGGGACTGGAAGCGTTCACTACCACAGCTACAGTATAAAAAGGGAGAACAGCACTGTGTGAAGGAGCTCAAGTAAAAGGGAAGAAGTGGGAAGGGGAGGGGGGGCAAAAAAAAAAGCTCTTAAGGATACACACTTTAAGGTTCTTTTACTAAGAACCAACAACTCGCACTTCAAGTGATACTTTGTGTGCCAGGTACTGTGCCAGTTGTTGGAGTCTGGTTTTGCTCCTTAGTGATCACTATCTGGATTTTTGTGGGCATTTTCTCATGGCTGCTGGAACAGAAACCTGCAACACTATCCCCAGACAGGAAGGGGAAAGTATTATTGATCTGTGTCTGCTTTGATGTGCTGCTTTCTGGGAGTGAAAACCAGTCTGCTACAATCAGATGCTGCACAGCCTGAATTATATCGAGGTTCCCATTAATGTATAGAATATGTGGGAGCAAATAAACAGTAGCCACAAATGAAAGGCTTGACCAGATTATTAACCAACTCTGGGTGTTGAAAAATGAAATTCATGTGGGATCCAGACAGGTCTCATTCTTAAAGATCTTCTGGGAACAAAAATACAAGAAAGGAAGTGTTTGATATTGGAGACCATGCAGAGAAGGCAAAGAGGATTTGCGCTTTATGAAGCATTAAAGTGACTTCTGTAATGATACTCTATTTGGAACAGAAATGCTCCATTTTAAAAAAAGGGAACGAAAGCAGCTGAGATTCAGAACTTGCAAACCTCGTTCGCAGCCTTGCAGATATTTTCTATATTAGAGTTGTACCTAAAAAGGGGAGATGGAGTACAGAACACCAAAACCCAAAACCCTTGCTCAAATATGTTTATAATCTGAGAGAAGGAATAGGAGCACAAGCAGTCCTCAGAAAAAAAAAAAAAAAATACTCAAAGGCAATGATTAGAGACAAGGGGAACCAGATCTGAAAAACAAAAGACTAAATGGATTGATAGTGTTGAACAGATAACATTCTTCCTACCTCCTTAGAGCCCATCACCATCTGCCTATCAGCCTCTGGGCAGGGCAGGGCGGGCAGGCAAAGGGGAATATTGGTTAGGAACGATGGATGCCAAAATGAGACTGGGCAAAGGCGAGAGCAAGTGACAGAATAAAATTTGTTCAGAAACAAAGTCCTTGCAATGCTTAAAAGTTTAACAACAAAATTGAAACACAGGTGTGTGTTTTACAGATTTAGAATATGTTTGGATCTGATTATACAATGTTTTGCATCTTGTTTTCTTCCTTAAACTTATAAATCATCTGCAAATCAAAATAGTCTTGATTTTTGCAGAGATGTAAATACACAAAGTTCAGGTGTTAGGCTTGTGCAGAAACAGCTTCCATCTGGTTCTCCACATAGAGGTTTCTGGTAGGTATCTTACTTTAAATGCAGAGATGGTAGTGCTTTGCCAAGCCAAAAATATTCCATAACAGTGGTCAAATGTGGCATGAAAGCTGAATTAATCAGCAGAACAGGTAAAATCACCAAATATATGCTAATGACAGTAGCTGAATAGAGGCAGAATTACATAGACCTAAGGAAAATGAGAAAATATTGGAGGATGGAGTCAAAGGGAGCTTAGAGAATATTACAGCATGGCACGTACATGTACTAGGATGACAAAGTAATACAAGGAAGATCCTTTCAATTTGCTTAACTCATCCCATGCATCCTCTCAGCATGCCTTTGAGGTAGAAAACAGAGATAACAAACAAAACAGTAAAGGCAACTTTAGTATCCCAAATACTGACAATGCGTTAGAAAATCTGGTACATGTACAAAGGGCAAAGATATGAGACAGGACCCGCAGAAAACTCACAGCCTTGTGAAGTGAAGCAGAATACCTTAGAGTGTAGTAAATGGCACCTGACATCTACATTGAGGCACCTGAAATATTCTCAGAGTAAAAAAAAAAATAAATACTTTCCCTCTCAAAACAATATAGCAGGTAAACACTCCCCTAAACACAACCATCAACACGAGATTTTTTAGATCTTTTTATCCCACTTATTTAACACTATTGAAATTTCTTTAGATGGAGTTCTTAAAGGAAAAGACAGGTTTCACAGAGAGGTGAGGTCCACTGGACTGATGCCTTCGGACTTGGGTTATTTCTCTTGCAAATGTAAATGCTCGTGACCTGCTGAATTAGATGCAGAACAATATACCGCATAATAAAGGCAGAGGACTTTGAAGCAGGGTCTTAACTTTAATTATTTGGAGAGGTTTATGAGATTCTTCTGTTCTAGGGGTTTCAATTTCTCCTTGGAATAGTAAATAAAATTAACTGAATTTCCAGCTGTGGACAGGTTGTGGGCAGACAGATAATTACCCTGCCATACCCGTGGGTAGCCAACTTCCCCCACTGTTCAGTTGCATCTGAATTGTTTGGCTTATCCCTCACTGGTTTTGACTTTGTTGAGAAGAATGGAGGCAACATTTATCTCTTAACACAAACATACATTAGTAAGCCATTTTAAGAGATGCAGGTTAAGTGAGGGACCATAAGGCACACATATGGGTGGACATATTGTAGCAATTTTAGTAACAACAAAGACCAGAAGGGAATTGGTACATTTGGAAAGAACACGACTGAAAGTTAAAGGATAAATTCAGGGATGTGTCACTATTCTCTCAATGCTAAAAGAAAGCAGGAAAATAATGACCTGTAATTCCAACAGGGAGCAAAGAATCAGACCTTCTACAGACAATACAGGTGTTTCACCCCATACTCCTCTTTTGATTTCCACAAGAAGCCATACACTGAATAAATTCTGGCACAGTTCTGTCAAATTCCCTATCAGTGTAGCCAGTTATGAAATATCTAGGTTTGACAAGAGAAGTGACAAATGAATATTATGTGAAAAGCAAGTATTTTGGTATTTTGGTAGTTTCTTGACACGGCTGCTATGCAACCAGTAAGATCTAGATTCATCCAGATGGCAGTGACTTAACGGTAAGACTGCACCACTTACTTGAAGTGCTACAAAAAGCAGACCTCTGACCCCAGCCAGCAGATCCAGAATGTGTGACCCCGGCACCAACATGCTCTACAATCAAGACAGAGTGAAGCTACTTTGAAGAGAGATCAAAGAAGCCCAGGGTTGGCTAGAGCTGGCCAGGAACAGGGCTACCTGAACTTCAGCCCCTCGCCAAGGCTCAGGTGTGGCTCTGCCTTCATCCCCAGAGCTGTCTTCTAAGGCCTGATGCATAACTAGGCACAAACTTTTTGTAAAATATCTTAGTGACCAGACGACTCAGAGAGGAGATACCTGCGTGCCAGCTTCTCCTCAGCTTAGCTAGATTCGATCCCCAAAATGCCATACCAAACAAGAATGCCCTACCATCGAACTAGAGCTAACTGCAAGAGCGTATGAGGCTGGTGAGAAGATGCTCTCTAACTTTTCTTTCCAGGCTAGGCCACTGTGCAGTCAAAAAGGCAATAATCTTGAAGCTAATAAACAATACAGAATAGAGAATTTAACTTTGAGGTCTGTGGATAGATAGAGATAGCTGGAGTCCACCTGTGAATATATAGGTGGAGTCCACTCCCTAGCTATTTGTAGCATTTTTTAAGATATAGAAACACCTTGGAAGCTTCCTTTTACCCCATTAATGACCATTCTTGTAGCTTTAAACATTCTGTAAGGTGGAAGATGACAGAAGAAAATGTATATGAAGAGAAAATTAGCCAAACTGACTTTCTTTTAATATTTTGAGTAGAAAAGGATGATGAAAAACAACACCTGATATGTTAATGTCCAGAATTTTGCACAAATTCTTCTGAAAAATTAATTGGATTGCATTATAAATTCTCAGTAGTCGAACTAAAAGTATTCAAAGTGTATATGATTACATAAAATTGCAGTATGCTATCGGTACAGTATTTTCTTGTTATTATTTTCAATGGATACACAACGGGAAGGCAACAAAAATACTTCACTCTCAACTCCAGACAAGAATGCCGAGGTAATGAAGAAGAATGGACAGAATAGGAAAATGCTGTGACATCTGAGAGTTGGTTTTGACAGAAAAATTTTCAGCACCAATAGTGGCATTGTAAGTTAAATGTGGAAGACTTAGCACAGCTTCATAGTCAGTACAGCAGTAATAATCCTTGACACACATTATTTTTGAGCCACTACTGCCCCTATGCAATGCGTTAAGACAACGAATTTCCAAACCCGATCAGAAGATGTCACAAACATTACCGCTCCACCCCGCAGCACACGGTAGTGAGCCAGGGCAGGCCTCTGGGAGGCTTGAAACGAGTGCTGGATGCAGCACCAAGGCAAGAAAAGCCCTCGGAGGTTTAAACTCTCCCACTTCTGTCACTGCAACTTGGTCTGACTCAGAACCAGCAAACGCTGCAGCTGCTGCTCTTTCTCACACTACCTGTAACCAAACATGCCTGGTGTATTGAGCAGGTTCTTGTTGAGAAAAAAACAAACCCAACAAAATCCTCATATTTATTCAGATTAGAAAAAACTATCGGTTTCTTCTGTTCTTTTAAACCACAGATTTTACTTCGCCAAGCTTGCTTTTTTTTCCCCACTGCCTTACAATATTGTACACCATCTCAGTTGAAAAGTGAAATTTAAATATACACGTGGCATATATGGACCACAAAACTTGTCTGCATGTGTTCTAGACTACTCAGTTTACATGGGCAACACAGATAATAGAATTTCTACAGCTTTTTCACCTTTCATACGCATTCCAGATTCTTTAAGGGTCTCCGAGGGACTGCTTTTAAGCATGCTATTTAACGGCCCATAGAAAATACAAACCCACTAATCTGACTTTTAAAATGCTCACTCCAGTGTGTAAAGTTATTTGAAAAGTATTTTTTTACCAAAATATATATGATACTATTGGAAATGATCACAGACAATTTGAAAACACAATTTTAAAATGTCTGTTGTATGCAGACCCTGCAAAGATAGAGCCAGATGTTGCTGCCTGCTCCCTGTTTAAAATTGCCATTAACATAAACAAAAGGTAAATATTTTCAAATTACTCCATATGCCTTCTGTTTTTAGAGAGCCAGTCTCCAGGCACCTGATGCAGTCCCAGAGAGATTCAGTCTCCACGGACACACAACTATAGTACCAACTACAAGCACTGTAATACGCTGAATGGTTGAGGGTGTCAAGGGGTGAGATTTGTCTGCAGTGAATCAGAATACGCAGACTGAGTTCATCTGTAACATACGCTTAGGTTCAAATATATAATTATTGTAAAAATGATTCCAGAGTACACATACTCTAGAAACATTTAGGATGCATTGATTTTGCTTTATTTGTCTTCTGAAAACTTTGATCGTGCTTTTCAGCAGACAGGAGCTTGGAGACCATCAGTCACCATTTTGGTTATAGTTGCAAGGCTAGGAAGTGCTGGACTGAGTAAAGTCCTGAATATATTTTACCACTGGGCGTTAGTGGGTATTTATTACACAATATTACTTATCTCTAGCACAGTATTCCCTGTATTTATAGGAAGAAACGCTACAAACATGATGGTTAACAAAATGCTATAAAAGCCTCACCGTACATGGACTTTTCTGTTTGCATACACAAGGATGCCCTAACAAATTAAATGTTTTATGCTTCATTAAACTTAAGCAACAACAACTAAAACAAATCTTCCAACAAATGTTCTTTTGTGGGCTAAGTTCTGCAATAAAGTCCCATAGTCTTATCAATTACTGTTTCATTTGAGGCTAAAAAGATAATGACCAAATGCCTTGCTCTTCTGCCAGTCTCACCGTAACTCAAAGGAACAATAAAGCAGTTATAGATATTATATAAAAAAAACAAACCCTGCTGTCACAGGTCCAAACCCTCCAAGCCAACTCTTCTGACCTGCTGCCTTTAATGACAGTTACAGAGCAGGGCCAAATTGTGGACTTCAATGCAGGCGTTTATAGTTCAGGGCGATGCCGTTCCTGGCTTCTCAGGGTGTGATTTAGTCAGAAATGTTTCTGTTGAAAACAAATCTGATAAAAGGGAGAATGACAGGAGTGAGACGTGGCTCCTCCTCTTTCCACAAAGGACGCTTCCTCACTAGCAGAATCCTCCTCTCCTTCTCCCTCCCTCGGTTTGACAATTGCAGAGTGCCAAGATGTGGAAATCATCCTTCCACTGGTGACATCTGTCTCCCCAAAGAGCTCCGGAGGCAGTTACTGTGATAGCTTTGGAGTCTGTCATATGATTAGGTGAATATCGAACAGTCTGGGAGCTCATTCTCCTAATGCTGGCTCACATCTGATTGGCTGATGTCCCCGTTTAGGCTGAGACAGAGTTAATTTTCCTTCTAGTAGCTGGTACAGTGCTGTGTTTTGAATTTCGGATGAGAATAATGTTGATAACACGTTGATGGTTTAGTTGTTGCTACGCAGTCTTTATACTAAGTCAAGGCCTTTTCAGCTCCTCATCCTGCCCCAGCAGCAAGGGGCTGGGGGGGCACAAGGAGCTGGGAGGGGGCACAGCCAGGACAGCTGGACCCACTGGCCAAAGGGACATTCCACACCATATGATACCGCGCTTGGAGGGGCTGGGGTGGGGGTGGGAAGAGGCTGTGTGGTGTTCAGCTACCTGCTGGATAAGCCACAGCAGCTGGAATTCATGCAATGCACCTGTTTATTTTTATATTTTTGTTCAAAGAAAGAGGAAAAAAAAAAAAGGCTTAAGTAAATTTATGCATAGGGCTTGCAGTTTCAGAGTGCCTTCCCTTTCATTTATTGTATGGTGTATCCATAACGATCAGTCAGCGTCGCCCATTTGTGTATCTACAGGAAATATTGAGTTTTCATTGTGAAAAGGCTGATGCTTATGAATGTGTGAGAAAGCTTTATGTGCCACTTCTTTGCAAACAGAGACTTCAGAACACTCATTAATGAACCATAAAGGAAAAAAGATTTTTTAAAATAACAGCTCTCCTAAGAAATGACATTTAAAAGGAGTACTGATTAATATCAGAAACAAGCCAGAAGAGTTAAAGAAGTTTTAAGTATTATCCTTTTCAGCATGGCTATCAATAGGAAGCTGACAATAGTATTATTGCTATTTACATATTGGTAACACGCTGGTATGAATTTGCATAACGTATTGTGGTTCTATGCTCTAGGGACTTGCATTGTAACATATTGGTGCTTAATGAACTCTGAAAAAATTGATTTTCCACAGAGTAAATTAAGGAATGCATTATGGCTGTTAAAGCAATCTTAAGGGAAATCTGAGGCTTCCACTGCAGCACCGTGCTTAGTAAGTAATAAATTACATGTTATACTTATTTGCCTTAATTCATGCTAATTTTGTCCAATTAATGTATCACAGTAATTCAGAAGCCTGTCACAGGAGAGCTAATTATTTATTGGATTTTTGTGTTCAGCTCCCTAGGAGTCTACTAGCAAACAAACTTGCGACTGTCTTTCTGTTAGGTCCACAATGACATTCTTATGTCTTACTGTGGGAAGAAAAAGAATGTTATTATTTCCTGGTTTCAGTTATGAAAATGGATCATTATTCATGTAAGTTAGTTTTTTGTTTACAAACTACTGTCACGTCATGACAGACTGCCATACTGTTAGGATGAGATCCAATGTTTTTCCTCTTCCTGTAAATGCCTGAACACGACATAATTCTTATTAAAGACCACGGTGGCACTTTTCACAAGCTGAAAGCTTCTGCCGAGTGCGCATAAAGTTCAAGAAAAAAAACCCTTCTCATTCTTTTCACTGAAACCTATGTTTTTCAAAAACCATTGCCTTGAAAAACCAAGCACAATGTGCCCATAGCAATTGATACTCTTTCAGAAAAATAGATTTTTAACTGTGGCAGAATGTTAATTCACAGCAAAAAAATGAATTATTTATGAGATTAATTTGTGCAATTCATACCTATAAATAATATGGCAGTTGCTAAATAATTTGCACAGAGTGATAAGATGCAGACATCACAGTTAAACAATAAGAGAGTCACCAGCTGTGAAATACCCACTATCTGCTAGCATTCTGTCATGCACAAGCATTTACAGAAAATTATTTGTTAGGGGTGGAAAGTATTAGATCTGATACTTGGCTTCTTCTCATGGGTAGCAGGAGAATACTTGTCAGTTGATTACTGTCTTCTACTCTTCCTGAAAAGAAGTGATATTTCTTTAAATGTATAATGCAAAGTGACGTTACCAGCAGGCTACATAAAATCATGTGATGTAACCTGCCATAATATGATGCACATGACCGACTGTGTCACAAATTTAAAGAGACTTATTTTAGAAGAATTGGTAAGGAAAAAAAAAAAAAAAATTACCCCTACTCATTTTCAGTCAGTTGCCATTGATCTGTGTTTGCCTATAGCCAAATGAGTACCTGGTAGTTCAGTAAACGTCTCTGCGCAATATACCATCTTACACTTACTGTAGCTATTATTATCATTTAAAAAGCATCTGCCAAGTACTTCATAGTTTTCTACCACTGTTTTTCAATCTCTTCATTCCTAGCAAGCACACAAAACCTCAACAAAGAATTAATTATCCAGTCCTTGTTTCTTGAAAAACAGTTGTTTAAAGTGTATGGCATTTAGAATTTGAAAATGTTTTCTTCATTTTCTTCCTTGACTTCCCCACTCTGGAAAATATAAAGCGTACACTTAATATTAAGCATGTCTTAAATCCCATCAAAGTTAACAGTGACAATGACTGAATTTTTCACTTAAATAAGAACTTTATTTTCAGACTGCATTATCTGGACATTCTGGACAAGGGGACAGAATATGGGCACCCCTTCCAAGGGGGGAGCACACGTGTCCAACCATACCATGCAAACATGATGGCTATTTTATGAATGGTTCCGAAGAAGGGATAAACTATGCAAAAGAGCAATAATCAACAAAGAAAACCCAAGAATCAGGAAGAAAGTATCTTATGACAGCGTCAAAAAAGTCTTGGCAGCAAACACATCAGTTTTGAAAGCCCACTTGCCTGGAAATATTACTAACTTTTTCCATCTCTCAGTCCTTTTTTCCTATGAGTAATCTGCATCATTGACTATATGGAGAAGTTTAAATAGCCTCTTCTTGTGAGCCAAAACCTGCACAACCTGACACTGAAAATCATCTCAAACACTAATCATATGGAACAGGTGACAGAGGGTTTGCATTGTAAAGATGTCACACTACAGATACACAGACTAGGAAAAAAACTAAAAAAAGTTTAAGCAAGATTTGGAATCCCTAGTTGGAATTAATGATTTAAAGTGCCCGTGTTTACTTTCTTGTTGAGCTAATATGTTTGCTTCTGCTAGACGTAGCAGAAAGCTAACTTTTGTGTTACTTTAACCTGACACAGAAATTTTTAAGAAACCCACAACACCAAAACACCCGTGGAGAGGCAAGGCTGGTAATAAGGAAGTAGATATTCATTAGGGACTCAGTTTGTAACAGAGCTTTGAGTATGCTTGCTACTTCATTCTCCAAGCCACCCTCCTGTAGAGTCCAGCTGCACAAGGAAGGTAGGGAGGAAGGGTATTGTACTTTCCCTCTGCTCATTTCTGGTTGTGCCATCCAGTAAATGCCTCACTTTAAAATCTTTTTCCTTCTATGCAGGCAGCTACTTTTCTGCTAGTTATTTCATTGGGTTCTCTTCTGGTCATTCAGATAATGACAAAAGAAATCAAGTTTCAAACACCTTCTTGTATCACAGAAATGTATGGAAATCTTGAGTCACACAGCAGCAAGTGGCAAGACTGCTATGAACTTCACCAACGCAAGTGTTCATCAGCAGTCTCTTGTTACACTAACCATCTGTAGGTGGTAATTTCTGGATCTGTAACTTTCCCAACACCAATGTATTTCATCATTCCTCCTGTAACCTGACATGTTCTGACACACACAAAGACAACTCCTTTCTCCACACCTGGAATGTCTTTGTCTCACTTCTTTCCCTTCCCATGCCCTCCTGCCACCTCCCTTGGCAAAGATCCATCAGCAAAGGGTTTCACATCTGCCTTTTCGGACTGATGAGATCTTAGTGGTCTTTCATCACTCAACAAATGAAGGAAGGCTGTTTATGAAACCAGAAATATGTATTTAAGATCACATCCACAACACAGTTTATTTCTGTAATCGGTGCCTATACAGTGTTTCCTGCCATACAAAACCTGTCCTCTTATGTCAATAGGTGGTCTTTGTCAGATTATAAAAGATATTTAAAAAAAAAAAAAAAAAAAAAAGTAGCAGTAGAGCAGGGTGTCATGTTGGAGAAGCTCCCCACTGGAAGCAGCATCTTCCTTCTTCTCTGGAAGGAAACAGAGAAAGGTTTTACAAACTACAGAGATTCCCAGACCAATTCCAGTCTCAGTGGTTTCAGAAAACCACTCAAAATAGCTGCATCCTTCTTAGCCACTGATGGATGCAGAGCCAGCACAAATGTCTTCCTGGCAGTTCATATTATCATGGACAAAATCAGTGCAGGTATCAGTAGAGAGGCAGAAAGATGTGGATACACTCACAAAACTGCAGGTTTATACAAATAGCATTCATTTACTCACTGAGTTCAGAAACAGATTATTTAAAGAAATGGAGGGCAATGACAGCAAGACTTTTAAATGATAACTAAGCAGCACCTTGGCCTCAATCACAAGACTAAATTAAAGCGGAAATCATATAAAGAAAAAGGTGACCCAACTTAGCATTAATTATAGAACGACAAAACCGTGTAGGTTGGAAGGGAGCTTCAGGAGTCATCTAGTTCAACCTTCTGCTCAAAGTAGGTCCCTTGGATTCGGCTGCCCTGGTGGTGAATGATTAGCTTGCTGGGGCACAAGGAAATTAGAGATAGCTAGACAAGGAAGGAGGTTAGTAGTTTGTTATAGAGTGGATTGTAGCAATGGGGAAGAAAAGGGCAAGGAAACTCAAAAGTGGTTATATAAACGAGGTGGAGTATAGCCACAAATAGAAGTTGGAGGTGAGTCCGCACCCTGCATCTTGCTCCCGTGTTGCCGTACAACACAGGTGACTGAATGAATTCTGCTAGTTGACACCCACTGCAGATCTTTGCTTTCTTGCCTGCCAGTGGTTGATCAAGACTAATACCCACAGCCTTGCTTCCAGGACTCACCCATGACCAGATTCCTCATCCTGAGCACCACGCGCTGCTCATAAGTTCCTGTCATGTGTATGTGACCTACATTCTTGTTTTGTGTCTCCCAAATACTATCAAAATTAATTCTATTTTTCTGTAATTCGAAAGATGATTCTCCAATTTCATCCAGAGTTTGAAAACAAGTTTATTTGTTTCTTTTGATATTATCAAGCTGGTTAGCAGAAATAGCAAGAGTTCTGCTTGCTCATCAGTATCTCATACAATTGTGGATTTCCTTCTTTTCCATCTAGGGAGTACACATTTTATGTGTTTTTGCAAGACAGAAGAGAGAACACAGTCGTTGCTTCCACGCTCTGCTGCTACACTTGTAGTTGCTGAGATCCTACAAAACTCTGTTTCCTGCTAATGATGGTTGCATATGTAAATGCAGGACCTGCAGTAATCAATTGCAGAGCTGCAGTTCAATAAAATAATTTACAAGGAGACCTGTTACACCAGTGATGCCACCTGATGTGCGATTTACCTCCTAGCCTATTGGAAGGTGGCACCTCTCCTGCTGCTCATACAAAACTTTTTTTTTTTTTTTTCCCCAGCATATTACTGCAGTTCACAGTTCTATTTTGTAAGTGTTTTATATTGTTCTGCTGGAATGAACAGAGGGACCCCTTTGAGATCTTCAGGTGAAATGTATTATAGAAATGCACATCAACTAGCTTCTTATTTGATGCAGAGGCTGCTGTGTAGCTTTGCCTAGCCATTACATTTACTTTCCATGCCTATCAGTATGCACTCAGAGATTGATAGATGATGGTTTTATAATTCTTAAATAGTTTTTTGATATCCTAAACCTATAGAGCCTTCAGACATTTTGTTCAGGAGATTTAGAATACTTTGCTGCTTGAAATAGAAAGAGCTTCAATTGGCAGGGTTTTAAATCCAAACATTTAAGGCATTGATTTTACTTAGTTTTTCTAAAGTAACTCCTTTAGGAAATTGAGTGCTACATTGCTAATTTTAACTTTATTCATTTTAAAGTGCTCCAGGATACTAGCACAAAGGGCACTGTAAAAATTGCATTGTGCTGTATTAGTTTTGAATAGGATGAGTTACAGAACTGTTTGAGACTTTGAATTTCCAGAATTTAGTTATTACAATGCTTATAATACTAAAGGTTTCTTATGTATGCATTTTGTGTTTGGGGTTTTTTTCTTAATAATCATAATTTCTAAGAAATATATACCATACACAGCCTGTCGCTAAAGCTTTCTAATATTTTCTATTGTAATACAGCTGTACAAAAAAGATTTTATAGAACAGTTACTCAGCCCTACATAAATATAAATTAAAATGCAAATGTTCATTGCCTAAATTACAGTGGACATTCATTTTCATTCAGTGAATCTTTAAAATAGTTCCAGTGATGATTAACTGGAATTAAATAAATAATAAATAAAGCAATGGGATTTTTTTTTTTTGCAATATGATAAATATGCTCACTTTGTATAAATCTGAATACAGCATGCAAAAATGTCTCTAAATATTACATAGCGAGAGTAAGGGGTTGTGTATTCATAATAACCAATGTAAAACAAAATTATTTGTATGTATTTTGAGTTTTAGAACATTTTACTGTAAGAGATTTGGAGTTTTATGGCCTACTAGAGGACTATTAAATATACAATAATAACACAACAAAGATTGCACTAATTTTCCTTTGAGTATTCTAAAAAATTATTCAGGACTATATAACTGATTTCATTAAAAATTGGTTCATAATACGTTAACTTTAAAAACGATAATATAGTTTCATAGCTGTATTTTTCCTGTAAGTATTCCTTTAAAAAAATAGATGTTGTAGGTAAAAATGTGAAAGATATTGTAAAGATCCTAATTTTTCCTCTCTGTTTTCCAGTGATTTGTCTCAATCTCATGTATAATCTAGCACTCATAGAAAGTGATAAATACCTAACACAAGCAGGCATTGAATTACTTTAAAAGCAAGAAGTAAAACTTGAAAAATACTATGAGTTAAGAGGGAAAAATAATCAAAAGTATTCAAAAAAGTAAACATTGGCTTTGGAAGAATAAATGGAACATTCCTTAATTGCTTTTTCAAGACCAGTGGAAAATATTCTGCACACACACAGTGGTTTTTTTCCCCCCCGTGCCTCTCAACAAGGGATAATACGTGAAGGGATAACTCAGTGCAGGAGAAATAAGGTGGATGAACTTAAGCAAAATTTTAATAGCTATACCACCAAACTTCAGCAAGTCATTGGGGAGACAGATCGATGGAATGTATGTTATCACTAACATCAAAAAGAATAGATCTATCACAGAAAAAAAACACCACCCAAACTATTTAAAAATTTAAAGCATTATCTATAGCATTTTTATTCAAAGGCTTTTTTGAACAATTGTGTTTGCTTGCACATTCTTTGACAATAGAAAGTTCCTACAAACCCTACCCTCATGGTCAAGGTACTACATGGGATTTTTAGATTTCATGTGTAACTAGATTTGATACGTACTTCAGTTCTGTTTAGAAATATATGCATTAGTGATCATAAGTCATGTTAGCTTTAAAGGAAGAGGGCAATACTGCAGTCACCCCAAAGCACAAAAAAATGATGGTAAAGTCAGGCAATGAGACACATTTTTGCTTTTATGTTGTCTATATTAAAACACGTTTATCACAGTAAAACATGGACTATGTAGTATTTATTTTATGTTATCTGCCTGACCCATATCCAAAAGAAACTGAAACCCATGGTTACCTTCTCATTGGTCTCCTTTTCTTGGTCAGTTGTCCACATCTGGTCAATTGTGGTCATTTTTTGAGCAAATGTGGTCAAAAAAAAAAAAAAAAAAAAAGGTCAACATTTCTTGAAGTATGTCTTCTGAGTATGTCCAGTGTGTCGTTAATTCTTATGCCATAGATCTACCTTTTTCTTCCTTCACTGAGACCTACAAAATTTTTGGTTTTATCCTCACCCACTTGTTCATTGCCCACATACTGTAGGCATTTTATTGATGACCAGAAAATGCAGTGTTTGTGCTAAAGAGACCCATTGGCTTGAAGAGCACAGGGCCTCGAACGACCTCCAGCCCACAACGCATTTACGCCAAAACACAGCCTGGTGTGGCAGGAGAAACATAGACAAGAGCAGCCAGTAGCAAGGAGGCAACACGAACCAGAAGCATGACCTGAAGTCGTGAGCGTGTGTGTAACATTCACATCCTGCTGCTCTTCCGAGGTGGTAAGATAGACCAGACTTTCTGAAAGAAATAATAACTGCAAATTTGTTACAAGTCTGTGATAACCAGTAATTAAGATCTGTGATGTTTTCAACAGCTTTAACTGTAAAATAGTCTGAATAATCTAAATAAACTTAATCTAATAAACTGCTTACTTTTGCCATAGTGAAATCTGCAGTGGCTTAGAAAAGAAGAAAACTGTTTCACACTTCTTAGAAGCTGCACAACAGCTGCTCTTTTTATTTAGAAAATACAAATTTACATAAAAGTGGGAGATGTTTCTCATCCCTAGGGAGAACAATTTTCATTAAAATATTCTGGTTTTCCAATGAAAAGTCAAAACTTTGTCTAGCTAGCAAAAAATACAGTTATTTAAACAATGCCTTGCTTTTCCATCAAAAGACTTTTGAGTAAGTATATTGGTTTACTTATATGAGTTGCTTTTCTTGAACAAAACAACTCTACAGAACAATCAATGTTTACCATAAAACCATTTATGTTGGCTGAATTTAGCATTTTTTAAAGTATGAATTAGGCTTGAAATTTCATTCATCATGGTTACTTTGGACTGGATTACAACACAAACCATTTTTCCCCCTGGGACTGGGATACAAGGTAGACTTCTGTAATGTATTCATTGAAATATATTTTCATGCAAATTTCAAATAAAAAGCAAAATGTAAGAAATGAAAGTATTTTCATTTGGAAATCCTGACATACTTTTTGCCAGGAGTTGTGCTCCAAGCCTCCTTCACTTGGAGGGGTTACCTGGTCAATACATTATGCATACAATAGTAGCCTTTCTTAGCTAATCTGACAAGAAAATCCCCAGAAATTGTGATGTAGTTGGACAATCCAGCTAACCATTTATTAGTAAAAAGACAGGGAAGATGACCTACTGTTCTTCTAATCTCCACACTAAAAGCACCAGAGTGGCAGCATTCCAGCTTTTGGGCACATGGCTCTAACGCTCTTTTTTAATTAAAGAAAAACCCAAACAACCAAACCTCTTCTATGAATAAAGAAATGGGCTTAGGCCACAAACCCAGTTGGGCATTGAAAACAAAACCTAATAGTGAAATATAATTTCTTGCACTCCTCTGACCCAAGACACCCTCTTCATAGTTAGTGAGAGCAGCAGTCACCTCTGAGTCACAGCTCCTCTAAAACAGGTCAGATGAATTGCACCCAAACCCACCTGTTCCTCTCCATGGAGTCCCAAAAATGTTGGGGTAACTGTCCAGAGATAGATCTCCAATACTAGGTGAGATCAGTCCCAAATCTGGTTTTCAGTCACACAGCGTTCTAGCAGAAGGAGAGAAACGAAAGAAAGCCTTCCCTTAGGTTAGGAAGTTACTTTTTCAACCTCTTCTGAGCTCTTTTTGTCCATGCCTTGAAGCTATTTTACAGAGTCATTGTTGGATCTCTGTCAGGAGACTTTCACAGCATTTTCTGAAAAGTAATGAAACCGAAATTTTCAGTCCCGTTTCTTCTCTGTATTTTCATGTAGCTCCCACAAAATTTCATCAATCAAAGCCATGTTTATGTTTTGTAAAAGAAAACAACATTCTTGTTCTGAAGAGAGGTTTTGGTTCAATTTCCATGTTCAGCTCAGTGAAGTAAATAATAAAATTATATATGTGCTTTTTTAAAAAAATCCTGCAATTCTAATTAATTCAACCAAAATCTTGTAAGAGTTTCAAGAAAAGTCAGCCTGCAGTCTGCATTCACATCTCATGTACAACATTCAAAAATTTATATTGACTCCTTTGAAGTCAATGGATTCACTCCAGTGTAAATGACAACAGTCTACTCTGTGACCCTAAAATACTCCTAGTAGGACTCTGTCTGTAATGGTATTTTAGGGCACATTAGAGTGTAGGCACACACATTTGCTACAGAAACCCCCTTTTGAACTTTGCATTCTTTTCTTTAAACTACTATCTTAATGAAAGAACTTAAGGGTATTTTGCCATCAAAATATGTAAAAAAGAGAATGAATCAAACTTCGTGAGTATAAGTCAGCAAGTATAATTTACATCCTTTCAACACCACTAATCAGCCACTTTTTTATCTATACAATTAAATTTATATAAAATGGCTGCAAAGATCTGGAGAGATCATTCAGTTCATCCTTTACCCCAAAAGAGGTGTCATCACTTTCGAGATTAACTAGGATACACAATATAGCTTTCTTTTTGCATGCCACAATGTGAAGGTGTTCAGAAAGTCCCATTTTCAATGTTTTCATCAGTCCGGTCCAGAAGCCTAGATATATAAAGGCAAATGATATTTTAGTTACCTAAATGTTTGTATGTTCAAGTTCCAGTTGGCAACGACCTATATCTGCACGTGAGGCCTGACGTCACATCCCTGAAATCCATGTGGATTAAATGAGATGGACTTTGAAGTAAGCGCCTATTCAAGCCCCCATGTGGAATAATTGCACGCACAATTGTAAACATACAATGTTTCATTAAAAAATGCCAACAAAACCCCATTTATTTGAAGGTTGATCCGTAAATGAACACAAATCAGCAAAAACATTAGAGGAAAACTTCTCCAGCTAAATTAAAGCATCATTCTCAAGAGCAGAATGTATTAATTAATATCTTCACCAGTGAACATAAGGGCATTTCCCCCTCTTATCACACACTTTTGCTGTATATAACTTCATACACCTGAATAACTAGCAGTTTCTTCATGCAGCTCTAATAACAGCTCTTACCAAGGCTATGAGGATAACGTGCATAAAAAATTTAGATATCTGCAGAGAACCTTTAGAAAACACTAAAGTTTTATTTTACTTGTTGTTTCTTGAACAACCTTTTACCATTCTGAGCATTTGCTGTACAACGGAGATGTTAATAGTTACCCTCAGCTTGTACCTTATCTTTTACTGTAAACGTCTTCGGCAGTGCATTCACATTTCATGTCCTTTCACAGTGCAGTTCACTTGGAGACAAAAGCCAGAGAAATTTGTTTCAGTTGAGCTATTCCTTTTTAACAGACACTTTCCAGCTCACTTGCAGAGGCTGCCAAAAGGGAAATCAAGGATTGAAATTAGCATTTCCACCCCTCCCACCCCCCCCACTCCCACTCCCCCCCCCCCCAAGATCTGAAAGACCAGTAAGGTCATGGGGAGTTTTAAAATTTATTTGTCATTGATTAAAGTGTTATTAAAGTATTTGCTAATTGATGGGCTGTCAATTATGGGACAGTCCTATACCTCTAATCTTCTAATTGTGGTCTTCCAAGATGTCATTAACACCTTAAATTTGTCTGTTGGAAACTGCTTCCAAGTTTCACACTTTTCCAACCACTGCTATTGAATTGGTTTTCCAACAGGAACAATAAAAGGCTAATTATGTTAGCTATACATTAGTCTCCGGCTGGGCATTCTAGAGATGGTGCTGAACTTTAATTTGTTTACATGCTGCTCAAATCTAATGTTATTATAGATGCACATGACTAGGAAATGTTTTGTCCAAATATTTTTAAATTTAGTACTAAAAATAACAATGGCAAAAAAAAATTCTAAGCTTTTGTACTTTCATATGTATGTTGCTTATACATCATATAGAATGCATCCAATCAAAATTTAACCAATTTAAAAGAGTACATGGAATTTTTACTATTTATTTTATGTTACACAGAACATGACTATATTATATATTACTAAAAGACCTTAAAAATTATTACCACCTTGCAATACAAAATATTGTTTTAAGCAGAGGTGGACTCAGTCACTGATTCAAAGACTCATAATGAGGAAACCTATTTCATCAGGAGCTTCTAATGAGCCTTTTTACTACCTCCTTCCCCTGCAGAAATGCTGGAAAGCATAGAAGAATTTTTCTGTGCATCTTTCTACTCTGTTTGCAGCACCTGCCCAAAACCTGTTTCACAGAGGGACTTCAAGTCTCCATGAAGCCCAAGATTCAACTACCTGTCTTGTTTCTAAATGGAGAAGTGAAGGTTCTCTCCAACAGAGGTCTTAGCACTAGGTAAGGACAGAGTAGAAAAACCACTATTATCAACTCCCATTGCGGTGTCACAGCTTTTTTTCACATTATTTTCTCCAAAGCTCCAACAGTGACCTGCCCCCAGGCCCTCTTGGTAGCAAGGGTTGGTTCCCTGGCTAAAAACTGTACCAAGGTCATAACTTAGAAAAGCACCCGAATATTTCCTAGGTTAAAATATACCACGGAAATGTACAAGACTTTCAAATGTATTGAGGAACAACAGAAGCAGAGCTGGAAGATTACTTAAAGGTGATAGACACAACCCCGTTGGGCCTCTGTCATGTTTTGTCGGGAGACAGTGTAGCAAACATTCATTCTGCCTGTTGTGTGGTTACCAAACCTTTCTTCTGAGAGTGAACTATTATGAACTAGCTTTGGATACATTTGATCGTGAATATGTAGAATTTTTTGAAAAAATTGTACATAATATAATGGTGACTACTTGAAAACACAATGCATTCTTTTAAAAATATTGTAAGCAATTAATACAGTATGTTTCCATATTTCTTTTAAGGTTTGGGAACAGATCATACAAGATGAATTTCAGCAGTGGAAAAAAATAATATTTGGCATTTTTGCTATAGCTTCTGAACTGGGATGTTTTTTTTTTTCTCTGGCAGAGATCTGCACTGAGCACTACTGTCAACATTCCCACCAAGAAAAATACTACAAAAACTGGTTTGGATCATCTGAGACCTCGACAAGGGACAAGGTTGCCTATGGCGATCTTTACCTTAATGCTGGTACTGGGCCTAAGCCTTGATTTAAGTTCCCAGGCAACAGATCTATTAAAGCTATATTACTAAGGTTCGCACTGCCCCTGAAAACTTTATTAAATGATTATTTCACAGCATGGTGGGAAATCTGTTGGAAGTTAACATGCAGCATCAGCCAGTCACAGCTCAGAGTTGAGATGTGCTCTTTGTGTCCAGAAACTAGAATTTTCCAAATAAGAAAGTGTAAGTGAAATTCCCCTCATTAACTTTACTTGTCTATTCTGACTTCTACGGCTATAGTCAATGGGGGAAAATGGCCATTTATAGAGTTGATGTCATCTTTCTTCTGTCTTAGGAGACCGTAGGGTAGGATGCATTGCCCGACAGAACTGCCCCTGTGCTTCTGCTGACCTTAGAAGGGGCTCAGCTCCTCACCAGAGCGGCTGAAGTTCAACAACATGAGCCCCAGATGCTGTGAAAGGAGTAAGATTTGATGGAGCCATCCAGCCCGCGGGATTCCAACAGACTGAAAAAAGCATCTTGAAGATACACAGGATTCAGTGGATTAGGTTATCCTTTTGGCAGAAAACAGTCTGAGACAACTGATGCCAAGTAAAATCATGCCCACACATATTTCTTCAGGAGAATTGTTCAGGAGCAGTTAATTAACAGCTAAACTTCTACAGTGTTGCCACAGTCAGAATATACATATTTTCTTCTATAAAAACACAATTACATGTTTTATTAAGGTGATTTTTTTAATGAACAGTGAAGACCTCTAAATAATTTAAAGGTATAATTTAATCTTCACAAAATCTGTCATTTTACATTATTACATTGCTAAGAAATGTAGTAATTCGGATTATACCATCCTGAAGTTATGAACAATTAAGAAAATGGGCAAGTTCACTTGCTGGCTTCAATTAATTTGGAAGGTGAGGGCTAGGAAGAGCTCAGGCAGGCAGGTCCTGTCACTGGGAGCACCAGGTAGCAGTCCAGCATTGACTGACAGGTCTTCATTTTCTCCTGCACTCCCCAGACCAAAAGCTCTGCTTGTTACAGTCTGACTACCCCTGTTCTGAAAGCCCTCTATGCTTTTCTATCTGCTAAATAACATACGCTCACCCTGGAGATTTAAGGGCAAAAATACTTCTTGTGGAGATTAAGATTCATGTTTTTCATAAACTCATCCATATCACTTTACTGATGCTGAAATGCCAGGGAATTTCCCTTGCCTGAAGCATATTTTCACAAATTAAGCTCTGAAATTTGCTGGTAGGCAAGACCACACTAACACACCCCAAAAGTTTAAATAACCTACAAAACCTTATTCAGGAAACATAAGGCATATGAATCTTTTATCTGCTAGGTTATCATGTTTTTCACAGCACATGTAACAAAGATCTAATCAAATAGCTCAAAATGAAGAGAGGAAAATAAAAAAAAAAAAAAGAACAACCCCCAAACCTTCACAGCTCCAAATTAACACTGGCAAAAGTACTGGATAGGAGATCAGCGTACATCAGAAAGTTTGTGAGATGGGTTGAACTAGTGTAAAATCACTGTCTTAGAAGACTTGGTGGTCCAAAAGGTCATGTTTTGGCAATGTAAGGTATGTAGAACAGCTTCTAAACTGACAAGCTGAATTTATTTTATATTTTTTCTTGCTAACCTCTAGAAGAAAAAGAAATTTTGTTACATATAAAAGAAAAGAATTATAGTGAGATGTACACCAGATTCTCAAACATCCATGGAAACTATTCTGCTTTATTTGTTACTCATCGCTGTGTCTTTTTAACTAGTCTAGTGGTCCGTTTAATGATAAATTTTGTTAACAAAGGACGTAAACAACAACAAAAGATGTAAGCAAAAATCTTATAACCTACCATATAGTGATAAAATGTATTCTTTTAATAACAGAAAAACAAGTTTTATTAACAATTACAAATGTTTCACTGAAAATGCCTGCTAATTCCTATATATCTAAACATGCAAATCATTCATTGGAGCTTTTCTCCTAAGCCAATCAGTCACTCTTTTCACCTTGAAAAATTGTGCTCACATATACAGATAGCTCAGGTTTCTGAAAAGGAGTAATAATAAATAAAACAATAATAGTAGTAATAATAATGTGGGGTTTATGTGTCCATTTTGGTAAACTGTGATTTGCACTGCATGGTGTTCTCTGTCCTCAATGTTTATGTAACCTCCAAGGGAATTTCTTCCATCTTTTCCAGAGGATACCTAAAGTATCTCTGAAGCTGTGAAGGCTGCTTTTTTGTAAGAAAATTTGTTACTGAATATTGCTAAAAACATTAAAAAAATAAGACTTTAGAACCTGTGACAGTGTAACTAAAAGTAAAGCTAGTAAAAGTTGTGGGTTTTTTTCCTTAAGCAAAATTAACTGGTTTGGAGAGGTGTGACCATGTCTGAACTACTAATTCTGTTTGATTTGAAAAGGTTAAATTCAGTAAGCAACTATTATTTTAATAATTATTCACCAACAAACAGCTCAAGCACTGTTCAAATTACTTGTAATAAAGCAAGAAGCCTGTGTTCATCATCTTGACTAGAGAACTGAAGCAGTTCACTAGTCTTCTATTGTATGTACGCTAATATGATTGCAGTGGATATATCAAGAATTTTAGTCTATGTTCCTTGTACACTTTTCCTAAATTATTCTCTATGTAATTCTAGCATTTGTGAAATCTCTTAATTCTTATGAGATTCCACCCACAGTGGGCATACAAAATAATTTATATAAATTACATATATTTAGCCTTACAAAGAAACAAATTGTTTCTTGCAGAGCACTCTCATGTGGCTATACTCTCTTCAGTGATGTTTAAAAATTATAGACCGAGGACAATTTTACTCACAATTAGCATGCTTTATTCTCTCTTTAAAATACACTTGTGGAATTTTCAATCTTCACAGACTATTCTCATCTCGTTATGCTCTTGTGACGGCACGGAAGAGCTTTATAGCCTTAGATAAGCCTACAAGGGAAAGCGCATGATGCAGACTGTGCAAGATGAACACTGCTGTGGCATACAAACATCGCTGGAGGACCCAAAGGTAGAGGCAGAGCGGCCTCTAATGAAGGGGCAGGAACAAAATCCAGAAGGGATTTCAGCGATACTAATTACTCAAAGGGAAGTGGGGACAGTCTTTAAAGGTTATACCTGCTCTGAAAACCACATACAAAAGAGTATGTGATCAAAAGTAATAGACTTAAGGCTAAGTGTTTTTCAGTTTTAGCTGGGGTGGGATGAAGATCATACACGTGGCCCATGACCGCTGCTTAGCTGAGCGGCAACACCCTGCCATGCTGCAGTAACTCTGATGCTTTCCGTTTCCGTGTCCGTACTCTTAAGAGCAGTAGAGCACAGTGTGGGTGTGAAGGTTTTTTCTCACACTGGTTTGAAAGCGGCACCTTAATAAAAGCACAGTACAAAATTTCCCCTTAGTTATCAGCAAATTGTTTAAAGCAGAAGTCTTCAACCAGGCCCTCGTCCACAGCTTCTTTCACAACTTTTATAGTAAACAGTCCATTACACAGTATTTTAAAAACTAAAATAGACATACATAAACTACTGACACTTGCATTTTTAGGAGTGTTTGGGACAGTTAAACTCCTAGGGTGCTGCAATAATGTGACAACATTGTAGCTCTAGTATCACTAGCTGTGCCCTGTAAGGGCATAGGCTGCATAGGTTTTGCCTTCTCTGTTTTGAGATAAATAAATATAAATAAAATAATTTTTAAAAAAAAACAAAACAAAACCAAACCAACCAAAAAAATCTTTACCAGAGTTGTGAAATGGCTCTCTATACACATTTTAGTGTCATGTTCCACCTATCTATTTTCAAGTATTTAGAGCTTTTACTAGAGTGATTACAGTTTATCATCTTTAAAGTATAAATATCTGAGAAGGAGGTATCATGAAAAAGTCTGTTATTTGGTATCAACGTATTCAAACACTATTTTATAAAGTTCAAATAAATTTTAAAAAAAGGAAATATCTGCACAAAGAAAAGAAATTAAAGCCAAATATTCTAGAAAAGATCACGAGTGATGACCAAACAAATAGGAATTTGTCAGACTACACTAGCTAACATCAAGGAGCCACAGGTAAAACAGAGTAGTCCTGCACTTCTCAAAAGTCTTTACCCTCCCCCACCCCCCCACCCCCCCCCCCATTGTCTGACTAACAATAGCTCAGGTTTGTTCCAGAGCTGTCCTTTTGAGCATTCAGAGCAGTATCTGCTGACTTCAGTAAGGAGAGCTGGGGGTGGGGCGAGAGTTTTAAAGCTTTTTATTGTAGCTAGACCTGCAAAACCAGCACAGTTGAGAAAGATGGATTCTGTTCCTTCTTGCTCATCTTCAATAGAATTCTTTAAAATGCCAATGCAGAAAATGCCTAGTTGCCAAAGGTCATTAAATGTAGAAGTTCCCAGGCATGAACTGTGCTACAGAAGCAGGGTTCTGTGCCTGCATATCGCCTTGCAGGACAGGTGCCTCATAAATGACTTAGAAGCAATACATATCTTCTCTGAGTCAAATGTAGAAGGGGGCACACATCATGCACCAAAGAACAGCTCACTTTCTCAAAGTCACTGAAGCGCAATCACAGGCCTTTTCCAGTGGCCAGGTTAAATTTGCGAAGGTTAAAAATTAAAAAAATTTAAAAAATTAAAAAAAAATAATAAAAAAATTTTCCAGAATCCTGGTGGCCCTGAAGCAGCTGAGGCAACCCCATAATTACATCTCCCATGCACAACTCTAGACCAGGCTTCGGTGTCCAGGCTGCCTTACACCATCGCCGTACCATCCCGTGGCTGTATCATCCCCACTGCTGAACAGACCCCTTAGTACCGAAGAGAAGGAACTGCTGGCAGACTGCTTTCTCCAAAGACATGTTGACACAAGTATTGTTTTTTCCTTTGTCTTTTTCTTTTCTGCCACAGCCTTGACTTCCTAGTCTTCACTATGGAACAAAGCCTGTTTTCCTCCTGGATCATCTTTAGCACAACACTGAGCCTTTGAATTTTTATCCATAGTACAAATTGAGGTGATGACTGTTAATGTTAATATGGCTATGGAGCAAGCAGTGCATGGAATGGGCACCTATTGAGACTTTTTCAACAATCAAAAATAAGTATTTTTTTAAACCACATGTGCAACACGTCATGTGCTGTGTCTTTTATAATGTGAGCTACTTGCTTGTCATTTTAAAAAATATTTTTAATTGATTTTCAGATGTCAAGCATCATTACAATGACCTATTTTTATTTTATTGCACTGGCTTTTCCTTTATTATTTCATTTTATGTTATTCTATTGAGATCTCTTTATATAAGGTATTTTCTTCTTAGCCATATTTTATTGAAATGTCAACTAGTACTAGGGATCTTTCCATGGTTTTTTGAAACTTAGGAATAGCTTGGCTCTTACATGATACTTTAATAATGTTGCCAATCCTCTGATAAGTTGTTCACATCAGATATTTAGCCCCAATACCTAATGCTTGAGAATCTACATTGATTCTCTTCACGTTCTGTTTCTGCATTCCAAGATTTATGAATATTAAGTTGTGCTTGCCCCAAAGCAAAAGTATACTCACCAAGATATTTGCTGAGATCAGGAGTCTCTCTGCCCCATTTTTAAAACAAAGGCATTAATAAGGAAGCACTATAAAATGAACGACACTGAAAAAATAAGGAAAATTCAGTATTTTTAATAAAGTGAGAAAAAAATCTTCCAGTTCAAAGCACCCTATCTGATCTACCCTAAATAATGCAAAAGAGTAACAATTTATGACACTTGTACAGAATTATGTCTGCTGAGAAGTGTGAATAATCCCTGATTTCTAAAACTATGACCATTATTTATAAAAACAGTGGTCACCTAAGGTAAAAATATATTTTTCTTTATAACTTTAACCCTTACAAATACATGGGCAGATACTATGTACAAAATCTAGGGAGGTCGGTTAGACCCAGCAGCAATGGTTGCATCGTTACAAAGCACACAGCTGTTTTGTGCACCAAGAACAAAAGTCACAGCCCTATGCAGAGGGTACACATGTACATCTTTCACTGCTGAAACAACTTTCATAAGGACTAACTGAGCTTTATAATTTGAAATGCATACACATTTACTTTTATAATTCCTGCATTGTTCTCTTTTTTTTAAAAAAATAAATTACATTTCTTAAATTCTGTTCCAAATGTTCTCAGCTTCCTTTGTGATTTGATCCATTTTTATGTGTGCATGAAAATAAGAAAGTTATTTAAACAAGTTAAAACTGGTACGAATGAGAAAGAAAAAAAAAATCACAGA
The DNA here is from genome assembly GCF_017639655.2 of Falco naumanni. Lineage (NCBI taxonomy): Eukaryota > Metazoa > Chordata > Aves > Falconiformes > Falconidae > Falco > Falco naumanni. Next base: position 79,791,385 of record NC_054058.1, on the reverse strand, counting down.
AGAAATGTGAATGAGGAGGTTTACTGGTTTACCAACAAGTGGAATAAACACACTACTGCAAAAACATCCCATTGAGATAAGGGCTGAAGCAAACTAATACTAATCATTTATGCAGGCATATATTAAGATACTCAAGGCTCAGTTTCTAAACTGTGACTACACAATATTACTTCTGCGCCTCTGTTTGTAATTACATTGCTTTCAGTTTTATATATTAAACAGTTCCCCAGCTGCTCTTTAGAAAATAATATATTGGTTAATTTTAAGATCAACCACATATGGTTAAGCCAATTCAAGAGATACAACTGAGTAATGTAATTTATCTTTTTTTTTTTCTTACACAAATCTTTATATTAAACTAAAAATAGAGCTCTACTGTGTTTATTACAGTAAATATTCTTACTGAAATCAACAGTATGTGAGGTATTCTCGGCAGGTTCTGTATAAGGCATTACTGAAACATCTCTTTGCAATTATTTTTCAGAAATTTCCTCCCACTGTTATTCTACATATTACAATATATTGAGCAGAAAATAACATGTTGGTATCTCTCAGTATAGCTTCTACTGGATTACAAATTAAGATGGATATAAATTGGATTGTAAATTAAGAAACACGAAAAGTCAAGGCACCCCTTGGATAGCTCACTCTGTGTGGCAGAGACCTCACCTCCCCACCAGCATCAGGGCTGCCACTCAAGACACTTCAGGATAACGCTCTTATTCGTCACACCAGCAGAAATAAGAAATTCCCTGGCTTCAAGAAGAAGTGCTGGAGAAATTTATTCTTCTCTTTACTAGCAATTGCTATGTAGGACATTATACGGATTCCCGGATAGCGTTAATGGTTCTGTTTTCTGCATGCCTAGGGCCACAGGGCTGTGATTACTTTTAATCAGTTTCAAGTCTCCCCAACCTCCACTGTGCTTTGGTTATCTTCAGACTGGATCAGTACATCATAGCCTACCTCCCGTAACACTCGGAAGTTTCCCTGAGGCTTTCAGGCTATGTAGAATGCAGCCAAAATGAAACTTTAGGTCCTTTTCCTTCCCCTTCCTCTCCCTACAGGAACTCTGCTGGCTGTTCCCTGTTCACCGTTGTCCTAAGTATTACACAGCGACAGAAATCCTGCCCTTTCTTTCGTAAGGCAATACCATAGAACAAAAAAAAGAAAGGGAAATAAAAATCGACTAGAATAGATACATAAAATAAAACAAACCCCAAACCATTTCCCTGGAAGCTTGCAGTGCTGTTTCTTTATTTATATTGCTTGCTACATTGCCATGAAAATACACGTAAATTCACTTTACACATATTCTTCATAAAAAACAAAGTCTCGAAATCATCAGTCTGTGTGATCAGCAATAAACTTTACCAGTCTTCACCTCTCAAAATTCAGTTTAATGTATGCAATGAGGAGACAACCTTCGGTATTTGCCCATAAACACAATGAAACAGATTCTGCCACTCACACTCACACTTGTTCCTCACTTGTTAGCCTTCCTCATCTCAGTGAAACTTACAACTTAAGTGTAATTGGCCTCTGCCAATATAACTATCACACTTTCTGTTTCAAAACTGTATCTACAAGATAACAGTCATTGCACAGGGATGCCAAAACTTAACCCAAGGGCTTAAAAAGAGTGAATATTGTTGACTAAAGTAATTTTCACTGCCATATGCTAACCCTTAGCAGCATAACGAACACCAATTTTTCTATCATTGAGGTAAAATCACACCAGTGTAGGGGGTGGGGAGTGACTGGGAAGATGTAATGACAGAAACCTGTGCACATGCAATTTTTATTGAGAAAAAGAAAGAAGAGAAAGTTGGAGAAAATGTATTTATAAACCCCCCTGGTGAATAATATATTAATTATCAAAAAGGGCTCAGCCAAACACTCAGTCAATTTATATAGCACATCAGACAAAATACACCAGCTAATCAAAAAACCAAGGCAGATGAGATTAGGCTTGTGCAGGTTGTCTCACTGACATGCAACATTCTAGACAACCAAGTGAACAAGCTACCAGACAAGCAAGTGAACATATTACACAAGGACCTACGCAAACTACAAAATGATCAAAGACTGCTTCAATATCATAATGTAAAATTGTAATGGGAAGGAAGACAGGCTGATAAAAAGAACCAGATCTCTTTGAAATGTGAGTCAAGAGAAAAAAAAGTGACAGGCTCATAACATTTTCAGGTGAGGATTTAAGATGATGGCATCTTCTGCAAGAGCGACGTAGGAAGTGAACAACAAAACACGCAGCTGTTAAAACAACAAGATTAGCGTAAGTTTTTACAAGCTGTATAACTACACTATTAGAGAACTCGGCTAATTCCGGAAGGGAAGATATCCAGGGACAGAGGGATGGAAGGTCTAATTAAATGGAGAATAATGCTGTTAAATAAAGTCTAGAGTGGGTTTTTGCTTTCAAGTACAGAAACTGCAGCCTCCTATAAAATAACAGGACTGGACTCCACTACTTGACCAGCAGCAGCAACTCCAGAAGCAAGAAGCTGCAAAAGCTCTTTGTCTTTTGGTAGTTTGCTGATGAGCAGCAATAAACTCAAGTTTAACTAAAAGGAGAGTTTTGCAATTGCAAATCCAAGAGCTGCAGTACCACCAGCTTTTAAAAGCTGCCCCTTGTTGCACTGGCTGTGGGAAGCCTAACTCCAGCTGCAGGAAACCAGGTGTTTTTATTTAGTGTTGACTACAAAACTTTTCTTCACCCATTATTGAAATACAGGTTGCAGGAAGAAGAGTTTTGTCCATCAGCTGGAAAAGTACCCGAATTACAGTTAACTCCTGCACCAAGACTGACTGATAGCCATGCTGCGATGGAAAGAATAAGGGCAGAAGCTTTGTACAAATGGACAAAAAACCTGTCATGAACAGCCATGAAAAAGACAGGCCAAAACACTTAACAGTGTGGTAAATGGGAAAGAAAAATAGATATATATAGACAAATAAGATTAAGAGACACAGCCAAGTTACACTAATAAAAGCAAAACCAAAATCACTGTTAAACCATGTGGGCAAACATGCTTTTCATTTGATGGGGAAAGGTGTACATGGCTGCCCAGTTATTGCAATTTCTCTGTTTTCAAAACAGCACCAATATCCCTGTTAAAGTCATGTATGTCACATATAAAGTCATAAATAAAATCAAAGGAGAATTGGGACAATTTCCCAGGTTTTGACAGATCTTGAGTCTGGCTACCTCTTACAGTACTTCTGTAATGTAAATCACCATCTTGAGACATAACAAAAAAACAGGCTGCAGGTTAAAAATGCTTCTAGGAGTATCAGCCAATTTGGTCCTGCCAAGGTAAGACAGTCTAATATATAAATACAATGCTATAGAACATAAACAGCAAAATAAAGCAGCAGGTTCACTCTTAGGACCTACAGATTTCATGGTAACTAACAAACGGTATTAAACAGAAAACAAATTGATCACTTTAAGATCAAGCTTATGGAGACAGACCTGCAGACAGACATAGTATAAGCTGCTTTGCATTCAGTCTTTCGTGTCCACAAGCACATTATTCAAATACTTCAGGACGAGCATTGGTTACTTTTCAAGATGGAATATTTTCTCTTTGATAATCTCTTTGACTATCTTTCTTGCCTTGCTGGTGAACACTGGCTCAAGCACAGAGTAGCTACAACAAAAAATCAACACAACATAAAAAAGTAAATATTTACAAGCACGTGTACCAAGGAAGCCAAAGTGGAAGAAGAAGATAAGCAGCAGGTTTTCTCTCAGTGCCAGCTGGTAGGATGCATGCTGTAACCCCCACGAGGAGGCAGGTAGCCTGGCCCACAGAAGCTCCAGCATCCACAGCTGTGATTTGAGGTAGGGAGCCACATGCCAAATTAGTTTAAACAAGACATTCAAATTTAGCAATTCATATAGTACCAGTAACTGAAAAACAGAGCAAAACCCCCAATCAATCAGGTCTTTATTGAAAAACAAAGTATCTTTTGTTCCAGGGAGAACTCCTGCCGTGTATTCGCTGTGTATGAAGGGTGGTGATTTGCTGGTGCATGCAGGGAGGGGGAGGAAGGGAAAGGTGTTCAAGGTTTTAAAATACATGTTTATCAACAAATGCCTGGCTTTGGTTCAATAGCCTTTTTGGTTACTCATTACGACCTTAATACAGTCCTAAGCAAAGCAGTTCCTGCAGAAGGATGTTGCATTTATAATGGATAAAACTTTTGTGTTTATGTGTTGGTTTGGCAGGTCAAGGTGGAAGGCTTTTTGGAGGCTCATGGGATCTTCGTTTTTCCTCATTTTGAGCTTAGAAAAGACAAATGTTCATAATTTGTCATTTCTGTGGAATCCTTAGAAACGTTTTTTTCTGCAGTTTAGCTAGTATTGTGAATGATTCCCTTGCATAGCTCCACAAGCTACCCCTGTACAAGGAACAGAAGAACAAGTTAAGAAAATGATAAGAGAAGTGCCTAGGGAAGACAGCACTGCACTGTACATTACAAAGATCAGAGGGAGCCCAGAAGCAGAAGTAGAAAAAACCCCTCTGTTCACAACATGCATTGTAGTGCAGAAATTCCCAGAAAACTCAAATATCATCGTTGTCATTTTTGAAATCAAGAAAGCCGGGCAAAAAAATGGCAGAAGAGACCTGATAAAAGTACGAGCTAATGAGTCACTTCTATAGAAAGATTTTATTGAGATATTTGAACTTAAACAACAGATATGGTAGATTTTTAAGTCCAATCAAAACCCAAATCACCTTCATATCTGGTGGAGAAAACTATTAAAAATGCCTATTTTATTTCCTTTTCTGGAAGGAATTCACTGAACAAACCAACCAAACAGAAACACTTCCAACCTAAGCAAACAATCATCATGTTAGGAAGGGTTTGGAGCAGCATATTTTTCCCAAAATATTTATCATGACCGAGGTGTAAGCATTAGGTAAGAGAAGTAAAGGACGTGTCCCAAACAGAATGTGACAGGAAACAACCCTTTAGTTTGTACATACACAACAGTATGAATCCCTCAGTTTCATTTGCTGTCACCTCTCTTTGACTGCAACCTCAGTAGAAGAAGCGATAGAAGATGTTTTCTTGGTATGTTTACCCGGTCTGTGACGGTAAGAAGGAACACCAAGAGTAGAAACCAAGTGACTGGTTTCTTAGAAATAGAAATGAAATGGAGAAAAATATCATCAGTGTTTTTAATAACTAACCAGAAGAAAAGATCAAACCAATAAGAAATCTACCTGGCAGGAGAAAGAAATTAGAAATCTTCAGCATATTTTAGTAGACTAAATAGCTTGGAAGACGATTCAGAAAAGCTGAAACACAGACATCTGTGCTGAACCTGATCCTACGCTACGTAAATTACTGATCAATAAACTGAGATCCGGTATACAGAGGCTTATTTAAATTCTTTTAGTAGGACTTACAACACTCCCAGAAGCATGCTGTGAGTTGGTGCAAAATTTGCTTATCAGCATAACAAGGAGAAGGAGGAGGCCAGAGCTAGTGCAAGCATTGCTAATGAAAAAAGGACAAGACTTTGTGCTGATGCCTGGCATATAACTGTAAGTCACACAGTATTCTGTATTGCCTTTTAAACGTCAGCTATTGGAACAGACGGTTCGTATCAGAATTTTTGTTTACTTGACTTCTCCTTTTAAGTTATTTTTGCTACTGCTTTTTAAGGAAGCATTTAGCCTCTTCTAATTCCAAAGAAAAGCTTGAAAATAAATGTTTTGTTTTCAGGCATCCCACTACTGGTCTGTCATCCAAACGTTAGATAGTTGCAGATCATACAGTGGTAGATCAGTGTTCTCCGTGGTTAAAGATATCCTAATATATAGCAGTTCATAAACATTATGACATATGGATTTGTATTTCTATATAAAACAAATCTAGACATCACTCTAATTTGTGATATACTGACATTTTGTTTATTTGAAGAAGGAAATAGAAGCCCAAACCAAACACAAATTAGGCAATGGCCAAGTTGGGAATCACAAGGTGTGCAGGAGGGACGATGATGTCTATGTCTGTGTCATTTGGCAAGCACACATTAACATAAATTTTGCTCTTTCCTGGATGGCTAGGTTTGCAATGTTACTACCATCCGGAGAAGTCCAACTTCTACATGCTTACATGTGATATTCCCTTGATGCAGTCTCTTCCACTAATCTTCTAAGTGGTGTATGTGATTACTTCTCTGTGCAAAAGCTACAGGGCAAACTGCGATCAATGTGTAATTTGACTTGATGCCCTTTGAGTTTCCCAGTACTCTGAAACAGGCAAAATCACTTAGAGCAGCTGATTCAATTTGTCAGGCAGCATTGTGTGTCATGTGGATCGGCCCTAACTCAGCTGTAGCAGCACTGGGTGTCCTGTCAGTCCGTCAGCATGTTGGGTTATTCACAGGAGCAGGGCAGAGTAGGATGTGAGCCATAAGCAAGAATATTTAGAGAGGAACTCATGTGCATGTACAAATATGAACACTTACAGTCACAGAGCAATACATTTTACAGATATAAATTCAGTGATTGTAGATATGGAAAGTTCACAGGACACAGGCTTTCCCACATACCTCACCAAACCTCTCCGAAGGAACAACAAAACTCTCTCTGACTGTTTTCAAACATGGTTTCCAGTTTTTCAGGCTACCACCTTTCGGGAGGTTTTGAGCATTTTCTTTTGGGTTTGGTTTCATTTTGGTTTGGGTTTGGATTTTATTTATTTTTTTTTCTCTTAAACTGCCTGGCACCATCTGTACCAGCACCATGGCACATTTCTGAGAAGGGAAAGGAAGAGGGAGATGGAGGTCCCTCCATTTAATAATGGTTTTAACTGTGAAGTTTTTTTACACAAATCAGCAAAGACCAAAGTTCCCGTGCCACAGCAGACTGCTACTCTGCTGTCTGACCCTTACACACAGCGTTTGAAATCAGCTTAATAGAAAATTATAATAGAACAAACAATGCATGTCTGCCGTTTAACATACTAATGTCAGGAAATAATCATTTTCACTAATTGTATCTACATGTGAGCAATCAGTTCCGTTGTTTATGGTTTAAAAGTCCATTAAAGAAGGCTATGTATTGATACAATCTCCTTAATTCCAGGATTTACCTGAAGGCTATGGTAATATTCATACAGGTACAGAGACAGCAGGCAGATGCAGATGCACATTTGTAATTCCCTTTCATAAATAATAGTTTTATGAAACATACCAATGTGGTGTTTGAGTTACTTCCCAGGATCATACCTTATCTTCTATTTGAAATATGCTAGAACACTTTTGGCCTCTATTGAAAATACAAAAAGATCTAACCTCAGAAAAAAGTGAGATATCCTACATTTATTTAAACCACATACGACACTGAAGAATCTTTTATCAAAGATGCAGGAGTACTTACCTTTCCTGATACACTATTCCTTTAAATGTCAGGATCTGAGAGAATTACCATGAAGCCTCCAGACGGCATGTGCTTTCCCCGATTGTCTCTTCTATTGTTTATCTGAGCTCAGAATCGGGCCCACAGAATTCAACAAAAGGCTTCAACAAGCATATTAACCCAAGCACCCCAGCGCGGTGTTTCATACATAACGAGTAAAAAAATCAAGCATCTGAAATACAGTCAGCACAGAAGACGTCACAAACAAACGGCGTGCTTCCCATTTTAAATTGAACCAAAGGCTTCGAAAAGTCTTCACACTTCTGTGCAAATCGCCTGCCCTGTGTGCGCCGGCGTCCTTGCTGGGGTGCTGATAGCCTACGCGGGGCACCTACAGTCAACAGGATCTTTATTTTCACTACCCTGATGAAGTAAGTAACGTTCATTCCCGGGAATCCCCCACGGAACAGCAGCATTCCTACGTGCCGGGCCGTAACACCAGTAATGACTGGATTCTGAGCGAATTCGAAAACTTTCCCCAACACACTTATTTCTGTTTTTCAGGCTATATTCAAAGCGATACTTTGGCATTGTTATGTGATTTTTGACAGGGTTACAGTAAATTCATCATGCTAAACTGAAATGTTTCTGGCAGATGTCTGCTCTGCAACAATCAAGCTATGTGTACAGTAAAATGTGACAACCACTGTGCTACTTCTGGTTGTAAAATTATAATACTTTATTAATGCTAACTGGGAGCACCATTACACAGTATATTATTTATTTTTCCATTAGAAAATTTTTATTGCTAACAGTAGCTTTGGTACGTTATATGGAATTAAAAAGTTACAAATTTCATCTTGAGTCAAATGTTGTTATTGGTAAAAAGAAAATAAGTGTATCGGCTAATAAGAAAAAGTTTCTTTTTCAGCCCTTCAGATTTTTTTTCTTAGCCACCATCAAATTGTTTTTTCAGACATTTCTAGTTTTCTTCCTGAAGGCTGCCTTGGAACAACAGATTTAGAATGCTATTTGGTGGGGAAAAAATCCTAAATCATTAAAGGGGAATACCGTAACTTTTCTGAAACTAAACATTACAAAACAGGACACAAAGAAGCAGGATTTATTTTGAAAGCAATGTAAACTATTCATATTTATGGAAGTCAAGCTTAAATCAGGAAAAAGCTTGTTCCATGAGTAGTGGAATTAATTTTCATTTGTGGGATTTCAGTCTCTCAGCTTGATTCCCTTGCATTTAATAAAACATGAACTTCAGCTGTAGTTTTTTTCACAATTAAACATTTTTAGTAAGCCTCCCTTCTGTGGATCCTCTGACAGTTTATAAGAGCCAAGCAAATTCTGCAATTGGCCCCTCAGTAGGGTAAAGAGAGGCCCGTTCCCCTTCGTTTGTTTGGGTTTTTTTGAATTGCTCTCTTTTTCAGTTGCTTTAAATTTTTTGCTTTTATAAATTTTAATATTTTTAATAAAAATATTTTATTATTATAAAATATATTTTCTTTATAAAATTTATAATAATAAAAAAATTAATTAAATAAACAGGTTTAAAAGTTACTAGTGGGGAACAAGAAAATGGCCAAACACACATGCAAGCATATACATTCACAGTGGATTATTAAGCCCTTTTCTCTCTGGAAACAAGGCTAAGAAAAAGGAAAATTCACTTTGCCATTGGAGAATTCCCCATATGTCTCACAATACATTCTAACACACTACTCATGATTTCCATACGGGTCAATTTTCATTTTATCATTTGACTCCCCAAGAACCTACAGAACTGGGGAAGCAGCCTGAGGGAAATAAATAAATAAATAAATAAACCTAACGGTAGAGTTTGTGAGTTACAATTTCTCCTGGAGTAGGGGAATGCAAAACTATTGCTGAATCAATGTAACGCAGCATTTGTATTAACCTCTAACTAAGGAGCAGGGAAGTGAAACATGCAGTAAAGTCTCTACACACACCTGACCTTTCCACCTGCTCTGTAATTTCCTGCATTGCAACATGTGGAAGGATAGCATTAAAAAAAACCAAACAAACAAAAACCCCCCAAAAATCCAAACCCACAAGTCAGTACCCACTTCTAGCTCTGTATTTTCGCTTTTTTAACATTTCAGAGTAGATTCGTAATGGTTATGATGAGCCTGCTGACAGCTCACAGCACACAAATCCCAGTGGTCTTTTGTTTAATACACTGGAATGCATTTTATCTTGTAAATTTTCCATAAACTTCTATATCATAGATGAACTTTCATGCTTTATTTCAGTGTGAGTGGACTATTTATCTTAACATTGCTGCTCATCCTCCTTTCACAGCCCATTTTATGAACTTTTTTATATTAAGTAAATTCACTTTTTATCTGTGATGTTTGTTTTACAGGTAATTCATCTAATTTAAAGTATTTTCTTAGGGACTTCAATTTAGCTCTGCCCTTGGAATTAACATTTAATGTGTTTTATATTTTTGCAATAGAAATTAATCTTTATTTGAATTACTAGTCCAGAACTATAACCTACATTCACCATATTTGAATGTCAGTATGGGAAACATCTGTGACCACCACATTATCCCAGGAAGCTGCTGTGAGAGAGGACGTACATCTTTGTGTTGTGGAGATCCTGCCCTAGCAATAAAAGCCCCACTTCAGCCCATTCAGTAGATTAGACATATATACTGGTACTTCTCATCCTCATGCTCCTACCAGTAAGTGTAAGGAAAGAAAAAAAACAAACAAAACACCCTCCACCTAATAAAACACCAACCCACAGATATGTTGTAGAACCTTTTACAGGAAGACAGTCAAGAAGCAACCCACCTTGCAGACCCAGAAGATGTGCCCCTGCTTTATCTGATGTATGTTACTTGCAAAGCGTGGGTCAGAAAACGTTACTTCCTCATTAAACAATGAAATCTCTGAACACAGGTGATAAACAGTACACAATAGTGCTACTTTTCTTCTACATTAGAATATATAGAAACCTTATGCCAATAGAAGTTTTATGGAAAAACATTTCCTTCCGTTCTTTTTAATGTTTGACAAAAGTAAGAATTCTACAAACCTCATTCAAGTGATTAAAATAATTACTGCCTATAGACAACAAAGGCATGGGGTGTTATTGCATCACCTCATCTAACCTCGCTAATATTAAAGGTAATAAAATTCCATCCAGTTCAACATTTATTAATATTGTATATATATTTTCTCTATATATATGCTATATATATTTGCATGTATGCAGATATACACACGGTCTTTTTAAGGGTAAGTGTATCTTTCAGAAACACATTCAGTTGTGAACTAAGGCTATAGGGAGGTGAGTAAACAAATGCTGGGTTTGGTACTTCTGCTCATTACTATCTTCACAATTACATTCAGGTAAGAAATTGGACATCAATTTTTGTTTGGCTTGAGATTTTCGCTCTTTCTGCATCTCTCCGGTAGAATAAGGAAAGCTTCAGAACACCGTAATTTGTGCCCAGTACAGTGTGAAGAAGTCACATCTCAGTCTTCTGCTGGATAAACTTGAGTAGAACACCTGTGAAATTCTCTCTTTTTAAAGTGATTTTATGTCTCTAAGTCATTTCCGTGTCTCTGGTTTGGACTATTTCTGTTTATCAAAGCACGAAGGTCAGGAAGCAGTGTTCTGAAACCGATTTCCGAAGGACACACTCTTCCCTGCTTCCACTCACTGCATTACCCGTTTAAAATTCAAATGTCACCATGAAAAGCCACAGCATTTCAACTGAAAACCATTGTTCGGTACCTTCTTCATCATGAGCCTCAAGTCTTTTCAAAGTATTTTAAATTAATCCTTTTTTCTAAAAAGCCTATTTCCTTTCATTTTCATAGGCTAGAAAAACATTTTCTCAGAAGAGGTCCACCCTACCACATCCAGATTGCTCTAAATAAGCACCTGGTAATAAGGTACGTATTTAATTTACTGTTTCATCAACTATTCATTCATCTACAAATTCTACTAGAAGTGCTTCCAGATCATTGATGAAAATGTTGAACAGTGGCAGGCACAGTACCAATTGCTGCAGAACCTCTATAAAATCACCCTTTTAACAATGATTTCATTTGACAACTACTGTTTGAGACCTAACAGTTACTCCGTTTCAGTCTACATCATCTGCACATATTAAAGTATAATCCTGCAAATCAGGATGTCATATAAGGCCTAAGTCAAATCTGTTAAGAACTCAAGAACTCAAGTATATTATGGCTACACAATCATTTTTTATCAGCCAAACTTTTATTCTCATCAGTGAGTAATAATTGATAAGTATTTCCTGTAAAACTATATTGACATGCATTAGTATTTTTTCCGTAATTCAATTTGTCATTATTTCCAGATCAAGCTTCCAATGATCTTCCCTGAGAATAAAATGAGCTTTCCCCAAATTCCAATTAACATTTTTGAACATGGAAAAGTACTAAGGTAGCATCAACCCTTTGAAATGCAATTTGTTTATGTTAAAATCCACTCCTGCCTAAGGTCTTAAAATCATATTCTAAGGCTACCACAAAGTTGCAGCTAAGTTTAATAAGCAAAACACCACTCTTCAGTAGCAGGGTTTTTTCATAGATAAATATGTACTTAATTATTTTTGCAAAATTATTATTATAATCAGAGAGCAATGAGAACCAATAGAACTGGACAAAAAGTTTTAGAGAAAACACAGAGTATGCTGGCTAGTGAACAGTGGTGAAATGCTAAGAAGGTAAAAATGAGAGGGAGCAAAAATACAGAAGTAACAAATAGAGATAATTTTCTCTGTTTGTTTGCTAAGACAATACTTGCAGGCCTCCACCCTGGAAATTTTAGAAAATGCGCGACAAATCCCATGAAAATCTTTTAGGTGTTTATGTAGAAGATCATGATTTTGATTCTTTGGACCGTTTCCTTTACAGAAGTTAAGGTGCAACTGAAATACTGCCAACTTTCATGTCATAGAAATTCATGCACGTTATAGTCATTAATACATTTCTTACCTCAATATACCATCCACCACCTATGTTTCTCACCAGCAATGTCTCTTCACAAATCATTCCCTCAGTCTTGTGATACTTTGATATGGGAAGCACAGCTCACACAGTCTGTCATGCCTGAAACGAATGTCGTCCTGAACAGGTTGAAGAGACTGGACTGGATTTCTTTGGACTAGGTAAAAGAAAATGGGGCAGGAGTACCCAAACTATATGAAAGGTTAATATATGAAAGGTTATGACACAAGAATGGTGATTGTTCTACACGTCCACTGGGAACAGAACATGGATACATCAGTCTTACTTGCGGAAACAAAAATAAGATTAAATTGGAAGTTAGAAAAGCTTTCTATCTGTAAGACTACTGTAGCACTAGTGTCGACTGTCTCTAGAGCGTCCAAAATTCACATCCTCAGAGGTTTTCAAGAACATGTTTTTAGACACTCTTTCGGTTTAGACTGATGAACTAGAAGTTCTCCAGAAGTTCCTTCCAACCATTTACTTCTACATGTTTCCCCAGTATTTGTGTGTATATTTTGGTATTGGTATCTTTTAGTATTAAGCTTCATTTATACAAATGATTCTGCAAAGTAATTTCCAGCAACAGTTTAAGATTACTCAGAAACACAGTATATTTTTGTGCTTTCCAAACAATGTGAGTTTCTAAACAATGTGTGAGATAGAAATTCAGTATGATACGGTCTTTTTTCATTTACATGTACTTACACTACAAAAATATTACACTTCTGCTTTCAGATGCTATAAAAATTACTATCAGCTTTAAAAGGATGTGAAACATGTAAAGTATCATTTTAACACCAAAAAGTACATTTTCACCACAGGTTTTTGTAACAAGACTTGCATATGCGATACACGGAACAATTTAAAAATCATTTTGATGCATTATGAATCACCTGTAAAAAAATAAATAAGTGAAGACATTCTCAATTTTGGTAAATATTTATAGAGCCAAACAATATGAAGTATATGTAACAATCAAATTTCTAGTGAAAATGTGTGCAAGTAGGTTTATTTTGAAAGGAAAATTCCTACTCTCAGTGTCATACCCAATTAAATTCTCCAGGTAATGACCCCATTTGCATAGAAAGCTGAACCCACAAGTGGGAATTTTAATGGGCACACCACCTGAGTACATTAATTGAGAGTGACACTACTTGAACTAGTTTTGTGCTTACCCCACTGAAAATTCTACTCATATTATTTTTAATGTCAAGCTACAAGTCAAATTTCAAGATGATGGATTTGTTCTTTTTTAAGCACTGAATTTGAATAAAAGAAAGCTTTAATTCTTTTATGCATTGCATAGCTTTAACTAATCTGTAGTTCTGATTCTCACCATTGCTTCAATTTTTCAGTGATTGGAATTTAATTTTATTCATTAATTTGTGAATAATTAGATAGAAAATAATGCCTTCAGCAGCCAAATTGCTTTTGGATTGCTGTTTAATGTACTTTTGCCAGAATATGTGTTGCACTTAAGCAAAACAGTTTACTAAAATGTAATTGTGTAAATAAGTCTGATTATTTTTTCTGAAGAAACAAGACTGAATATAAAACTTCAGTCATGGATACCTTAATTTTCTTAAAATTAACCCCACGAAAGCTTGGTAGTTGCAAAGCAACTGATTACTGATGCAGAGACAGCAGTTGTCAACAGTTGTGGAACCCTTGCACTGTGTTTCCCCTTCATCCTTCACACAATACTTGTAATGACCTTGAAGTTATTGTGGATTCTAAACCACTGCTGTTAGCCTACGTTAAATATGTAATCAAGGTGTCTCCTCCCCCCATGAAGAAACAGACAAACGGAGTTGCATTTCCTAGGGAGCAAAGCAAACCCATGTTGTTTTAATTTTTTTTTTTTTCCCCAGCTTGTTCTTATTAGTCTTCGGTAACTGAAAGTAGCACAGCATCTAAAAATTAGCACAGATATGCTGCTGTAAAATGTATTAATTTTAAACTAATGTACTAGTCTTATTCTTGTGAGCAGAACTATTTTGAAGATTGCCAGTTTGCAAGACGGCAGAGTTCAGCTCGACAGAACTTTCAGTTCTTTATTTCAACAAGCAAGACAGAATCAATAAATTTTGAACTGCATGTATTTAAATATAAACCACTGTTGAGCTACAATTACTTAGATATATTCCAAAGTTCCAAAGATATCAGTTTCACAAGTCTGTCTGACTAGGAGCTGCATGTAGCAGTGAACATAGAAAAGATGAAGAAATAACTTACAATGGAACATACGTCCTGGTTATTGTCCTAGATCTACATAATAAAAACCCTTTCTGTTCTCTTTGAACAACAACAACAAAAAATATTAAAAAAAACCCCACCCACCCAACAAAACAAATCACCTTGTGATAAATCTAAAGAAATAAAGGTAGGTGCTGTGGAAAAGGATTGTAATGTGAAACACATACAAGCTGGACTACAGCACATTCACAGTGTGGTCACTTTGTGCAACTTGGAGATGAGACAAATTGCAGAAGCCTGCACCACTGATTGAAGAGGAATTGTACAGTGCTTGGGCACCAATTACATACCCTACTGAGACGATATAAAGAGCCTCAATTACAGTGGAGTATTTTGTCAGTTAAAACAGCATATGCATATAAGACTAAAAATTAGTAAGATACTATTCGAGGTAGAAAAAGTATTACACAATCTTTCATCTAGTATCCCATTTTTATGAGTATTGAATGGTAACATACTAACAATTGCTGTAATACACATACATAAAGGAGACAAACAGGATTGTATAGTGTTTCACTAAAATTAAGTTTTAAGTGAGGTGAACTGATATGCTAAAAAACACATAGAGATTAAGATCACCTAATCAAACTCAACATCTGCTTGTTTTGCAGAACGGGAATTCAGAGAAATTTCTCTCTTTCCAACTACAGTAGAAATAGCCCATCATATCAAAGACTTCTAAAGAAGAGAAAGGCCACCCTTTTTGTCACTAGCACCAAATCACTGGTAAATAGCATAAGCAAGTGCTCATGAGAAGGTTTAATCCTGTACAATCAATCAACTTCACATTCGAGTATACTGAGCACAGGGAACAAGTGCATCATGGAAGTGGGCGCAGGGTATAGATACCAAAACCGAGTTAAGGTCCTCGTACTCTCTTTGGAAGTGCTAAGAACTGTCAGAAGACTTAGAAGGTAGGAAACCATGTATGATTCTTGCCTGTAGGATTCTAGAGCTACTACTCTCACCTTCAAAACTATCTGATGTCTTCCAACACATGGTGTAGGTACTCACATATAAGACAAAGAGAGGGACAGAGAGAAGATAGCATGAGATATTTCTCTAACCTTTCATCTAATTTGGGGGCCAAGAGTAAGATTTCATGTATATGGTTCATTCTGTGATTCATTCTATGATAACATCTGTTGCCTTTCAGAAAGTTACAAGACTGCTGACAAAAGAGGCGTTACTGTGGAAATACATCAGTTGGCATTGCTTTCTGAGAACATACATCAAATATTGCGATTGTTAAGACAATTTTTTTTTTTTTTTAAAAAAGTGTGAAAAGTTCAGAAATAGTTCATTTAGGAGATTGTGAAAACAATGATTCACCAAACTCAACAAACAGTTCTTAACATGAGTACCATGGCTGAAACAGAGTCATTATTCAATCCAAAAGCTCCCAAATGTTCCTGATTCTTCTTCACAGAAGCCATTTCTTTCTAGAAATATTATGTTATGCATATTGACTAGAACATCCATAATAAGTCTCAAATGGTGCTATTTGTCTATGAATTTATCAGTTATCTTATAGAAAGTATTATTTTGGCACACAATCTCAATGGCAAGACTTCATGGTACACACTCAAGCACGATTACTGTCAGTTTTAACTTCTTACCTCTGTAACATCCAGAGAAGACAAATCAGAATATTTTTTTAGACTCTCTAAAGGCCCATGTATACACAGATATGGTAGAATGTTCAACAAATTTAAAATAGACATAGAAACATTAGTGCACAAGACTGTAGACATGCCGTTTCTGCAGTTCTGAAGTAGCCTATACATGTTCACACTCAGCTTAAGCCAACAAGAAAAAAATCTTTTCTTAAATCACAGTTGAAACAGTCTGTGTTTAAACTGTTTTTAAAAACATAGCTTACTTTAAAAATAGTGGTACTGGGTCTAAGCCTTCATTTCATAGGCCACATAAGCCATTAGACCTTAATATGTCTACTGCAATACTATGAACCAACTACACCCTTGTTCAACTTGTTTTCAGTAAACTGAATACTATTGCTGCAGATGTATTAAAATACTTTTCATTTTGATCAAATTTAATCATCACTGCAATTTCACCTTATTAACACAACTTCACTAAGGAATGAATTTGCCCTCTTAATGATGAATGCTTGTACTGTTGGAGATTCATTCTAGCACAGCTTCCAGTGCCTGAGCTGGTTTAGCTCCACCTGTAAAACAACTCAGGTAACTGGCTCACCCTCCGTGCAACTCATCTGCAGGGCAAACCCTTCAGGAAGCATTATAACAGGAAAAAAAAAATCACAAATAAGATATGAAATTATCATATGGAAGAGTAACAGGGCAAGACTAGAAGAAGAAGATATCCCAAAATTTCAAAATAAAGATCTTTATTTCAAAATAGTGTTTGAGAATAGCACATCCAGTTGATATAAAATACAAATAGCAAGTTACCATTTTTTCAAATGGGCCAGTTTGCAGAACAATATAGTGAAACACTGTACAAGTTCACAAGAACTATTATAAAATAGACGATTAAGTTCTCATGTTTTAATTCTATTTAAACTATATTTTCACATTTGACTCCTAATTCTGCTTGTTTTAATTACACAAGGTGCTTACAAGATTGCCTATAGAGTGAAAATTATAAAACAGAATTTAAGACTATAAATATAGAAAGGAATTCCTTAAACTACATAATATTCTCTGCCACAAAGATACATTTTACAGAAGTGCTAATATGTCTAAGACAAACAGTAGCAGATTACATTTAAATGTCAAACAAATCACACAGTTTATATTTTTTTTTAATTTTCTGTCATACTTCTAATCACTGTGAGGGTTAATAAACACTGTTTTCACTTCCTAGTATTTCACAAATGAAGTGGGAAAAGAAATAATATATCTGCATATGTGTGGGAAAGAGAGTCTGTACACATACGCATATATGCATGAACAAAGTTCTTGTAATTATCGTTTGGATTTGAACAGTACTGGAAGTAAACAATAGTAAATACATTTCCCAGGTTTTCATAATTTCAATACATCAAAAAAACCTCTGAGTTCCTGTAACTAGAAACAAGGTTTTGTGTAGAGCAAACTGTAAAGATAAACTCTTACACAGAAAAAGGACTCCTTAGATTAGTATTTTCTGTTTTAAAAAATTATACCATCCTGTGGCAGAAGTGATTTTTACTAACATCCAGTACTCACTAAAAGCTTGTTATGCAAATGTGCAGTTTTCCAAGCACACAACTGGAACAGCTCCGGCAGGGCACGGATATTGGGGCAGGACAGCAGACTGAAGTCCTCTTCCCCACCCCCAAAGCCACAATCAGACAAGACACAGCCATAATTCACCTCTCCATGACCACAAGAACATGAGGAAGGACAGCTCATGGTGCTGCCTAGCCCCAGAGAGCACGTCCCCACCACCACAGTGTCAACCATAGACCTGCAATGGGCAAAGCACTGTCTAGACTTTTTCCAAGGTGCAGAGTCCCAGTGCTCACTGTGATGCCCCCAATTTCCCCAGAGGCATTATGCCTTACAAAGGCAAAATGCCTCCAGGCACTGCCACTCAACCAAGGCACCTCTTCCCCCTTCCCAATGTGGTTCAGACTTTTAGGAGTCATAATTGAGCCCCATGGGCCTGATTCTGAGCTCAGGGAATTTATCAGTTTAACTATATGATTCCTTATTAGCCTGCCTATTACCATAATATCTTTGTGCTCTCTAGCTGGAGCTAAACCAATGGAAAATTCTGACATTAATGGAAACGCACTTAGATTATGCAACACAGATCTGAATCTGGCCCAATATATAGAAAAAAAATAATCCCATGATAAGAATCTATTATTGTAGCAACTATCAGAAAACAGGTAAGAAACCCTCTGAGTGAATCTGCATTGCATCAGAATACACCACAATATTGCAGATGTTAAGGCAAAACATAACACCTCCCAGCTCCCTAGTATAGTTGAGGATTCAGCTATATTACCTTCAGTGATAACTTGCAGTAGTAGGCACTACTAGTCAGTGTTCACAGGGAGAAGCTTTGGTTAATATCAGACCATTTGTTGACTTAGCTTCACACTCCTATGATCTTTAGCTTGTCACATTTGCATAAACTGAATTCACTACAGCGGAAAGAGACATTTATGGTCAATTCACGCAACAGAAATATGCTATTGGCTATTGATGACTCTTGTAACAAGGTCTAAATTTACAAGATCCAACAATCTACAGTTGGGAAATCTGGAGTGTAGATAGGAAAGTTTAAGTATGTGAGATCAAGATGTGTAAGCGGTTTACACAGAAAAAGCTAGAGACACAGAGGGGAGAAACTAGCAGATGGTAAAGAAAATGGGTACCATTATTCCCTAAATCTGGGAATGCCATAAACCTCTTGATGTGTTAGAGCAAATTAATTTAACAATTACAATGACAAAGAGAGATATTTCTCAGAAAACCTTTATGGGATTTTGGGAAGAAGTTGCTCAACAGATCCTAACTCTATTTTTCAAACATTTTAAATCCCAATCCTTTTATTTTTAAAGGACATAATACATTTTTAAATGTCCTTTTTTTACACAGTTATTTAAAAATAACACTTCAACAGTATTAGAGAACAAACATTTTAGCGTTTGCTTTTTACATTCATGACAGAATTCCCTGATTGATTCAGTTTTAATTTGGACTTTATGCCCTGTTTAAATTCTGCCATCCTCTGTGGATCTTTCTCACACAGTGAAGAAATAAATATTAAGTTATGTGACACTAGCCCTAAAGCCACAAAAACTGACATGGCCACTTAATGTTCAGGTTCAGATTATTGAGTTAACTCCTGATAATTTCCTTTTTATAGCCAAATTTTGAAGATTAGCCTATTAGTTAATCTGTTAGTCTAAGGATATACTTCACTTCTACAGGTATTTCCAAAGTCTCTTTCTAAGAAGAAGCATTTCAAGTAATATTAGTACTGAAGTAAAATATGAGTTCTCCATTCTGTCTTGACTGATAACAATGCAATCTTGGTATTCTAGTCCACAGCAAAAGTTGCATTGACTATAGTTTGCCAGGTCTTCCCATAGTATCAATAATGACAAGGGAAAATACCAGGAATCTCTCTCAAACCAATGAGATATTCAGAACAAAAGAAATATTCCCAATGTGACCACTGTAGGAAAACCAACAGTAGATTCCTGATGCTGAGTTTTGAATTAAGTTTAAAATAACAGAGCAAGTTGCTTTTAACCCAAAGAGATTGAAATAAAGCCATTTTGCTCTTCAGAACACCTGTAAAGACATGGTATGCATGGAGGCATTTGAGCATTTAAACACTGAAGTAGGTAAAGGCAAATACTTAAGTCTTTGCTCTGTAGTCTCTCCTCTGACCCAAACCTGTCATTCAATTCAAATGGCAATATTGCTCTCGTACAGCCTGTGGTACAAGGCCTGTAATTTGGTTTCAATAAAATCTTCCATTTGCAACGCCAAAAGGAAGCAGGAATGTAGCTTGAGTTTCACATACAAAACTATACAATTTGTGTTAGAATACAGATTTGAGGATTGCTTTAAAAAAAAATATTTATATATAGGGAATTAACAGTGCAATACCATTTGGTTGTGTGAAAATCTTACCTTTTCTTTCTTCAAATGTACTTAAAGAAAAGCTCTCCAGTTTTAAAGAGAATAAAATAAAGAGGGATAAATATTTCATGATGGGAAGCAGATCCCACAGCATTCCATGCAGATCTCCAAGCAATCTGAAGATTCACAACATGCGTCCATTATGCCACAGTCCATGTCACACGGGCAGTTACAGTCATCCCCCACCTCGTCCCCACAGCAACAGCAGCAGGCCTCCGATGTGCAGATGCCACAGGATGCTTGTCCCAGAACAATGTTACAGAGGGTGAGAAACTCACAAAACAAGCAAGCCAGGATACAGTGAACACAGCAATCTTCATACATACCCGTTCAGTAGCATGTCGTGTATGAACAAACGAAACAAACAAACAAAACAAGCAAAAAAAAAAAAAAAAAAAAGAAAAGAAAAAAGGACTAATTAATATGTTATTCTAAATCCAGATATATCACAATGCCAAATAAGTAGCTGAAAGACAATGATTCAGTATAAACATAATCTAACACCACAAAGAACATGTTTTTCATCTTCAAGGTCACTTTTGCAGCCTAACTTGTCTCCAATTTTGTATTGGTTTTGATGCAAGTTTCCTTTCACAACTTCATACAAATCTCGAGTACTAAACATCCACTTAGATCCATTTCTCCAACCACTTATTATGCAAAACATCCATATCTATCATCTTCAGTCATAACTTCTTCCAGCAGGCTCAGAAAGTTATTAAAGAAAATAAAAATAAAACAAATCAGCTTATAAAGGAAACTACCTAAAATTATTTCCAGCCCCTCCCAATGCATCTTGCCCTTCTGAATCTGTTTTGTTGGCTTGTTACTTAAGAAGAAAAATAAGGGAGTTGCCAAATTTTTGCTTTCTTTATACTTTTAAGCACACCTTAAAACCAGCATAACAGCATGTTATATGTATTTCTGTATTTTCAACAGTATATAAAACATTCAGTCAAAACATGGATTTTTCTATTGCTTCTCCATAGAAATATCTTGGCAATCCTTTTAATGTGCTACTTTAATCTTCAACAGAGTTCATAACTACACCTGAACATCAATACCCATCTCTCATAAATATTGCTTAATTACACCTAGATAATTGAAGTGTCCCTCAAACTGTCTGCAAAAAACGCAGCATCTAAAGAGGAAATACATGGAATAACTTCAAACAATTAATGCATCCACAAGACGAAACAGGAAAACACAGGCTGGAACTAAATATGTGCCAGTGAAAAAGAGACTGCAGTAGTGAAGGATATAATCATGTGTTTTCACCCTCCTCCCACAGTAAGCACATAACATGTAGAAAGTTATATGTATAAACATCCTTAATTTGTACCTGGCAGTGAACAGTCATCCAGAAAGAAAATGAGAACTTAGAAATATAGGGAATGTTCAGCGCAGAGAATTATTTTTCTTTCCTAGCCTCAGCTTTCATTCTTCTTTTTATTGCTTGCAAGCCTTGAACTTTAGGCACAGACAGTTGAAGACTGGGAAAATGTTCTGGGGAAAATATCCTGCACCATCTCATCCTTTCCCTGTCCCTACAATCTAACACCGGTATCTGCTATGAGAAGCCGGTAGGAGAGACAGGATATTGAGCTATACAGGCACATATAGGCAATTGGTCTGATCATTTACAGACATTATGTTCTTACAGTTCACAGGCTGCAGACTTGTTATCACAGGGGAAAGCTTGCAATTACTTGCAACAGTAATACGATTACCAGCCCTCCTAAACATAGTTATAAATGTCAAAAATGATGCAGCAACCATGGCAAGTATCTGGATTGATGCAAAATACTTCTAACATCGCAGAAACTTTGACTGCAGGATAGTTTAGCGATGGCTTCACATGGGCAAGCATGGATACCTTCAGCAATGCAGCGACAGAGGCTCAGACCTGCAAAATGTGTCCCAAGCAGCAAAGTAACCACCTGAGCTCTTGGCCCACCCTAAACATCACTCTGCTGGGGACTGTCTTCTCCTACTTACTACTCAGTTCCAAACTTAGCCTGGGAATGTCTGTACTGCAATGTGGTCACAGTCACAATATACATAATGAACACTTATGCCCAAAGGAAAAAAATGGAAATATCAGGAAAAGCAAGAAGGAAAAAAGCACCCCAACCTCAAAAACTCCCTGCTACTGTGCAGGAAGCGAAACTGAAAGGAAACCACAGGTAAGGCTGAGCTGGGTTTAAAGAAAGTTGTTACTTGTATAAAAAGGCTCCTTTTCCCAAAGAAGTGCTGTCGCTAAATAAATGACCTTCATTGAAAATGCAGAAGGGATGTGAAATAAAGCTGGGGAGTATCAGTTCACTGAAGAGGACCAAAGCCAGACCGATAGCGATTAATTAGCTAGTTGTCATGGAGATGGTGTTAAATTTGTTCAGGTACAATCTCCTTTCAGATTTTCTTTTAATATGAAGGAAAAAGATAAAGAAGCCAAGAGTTCTATCTAAGAAGCCTTCACATTTAAGAAACTGAGGGGTTTACTGTTTTGTATCTTTAAAACACAGCTGAAAGAAGCTAATACCATAACAATTTTTGTTCTACAAATGTTTTTTTTTAAACATAATACCATAATAAAACTTTATGTGTATCAGTATTGAAAATAAGATGCCAAACAAATCTTGCCTGCTTCATGCAGGGTTATGTAAAATTGCAGGGAGAGAAATAAACGTTATCAGAAATTATAATATACATATTTATTGATGGGCAAGAGACAGAGTTCATAGGTTAAACAAAAGGGACTGCACTCAGAAAGCACCTTCTGGACCCACAAAAGAACTTGTCCCTCCTAATCTAAAAACCACACAAAATCAATACTTACAAGAGTCTGTGTTGATTTAAATAAAGGTATTTCAAAGGTTAAAGCTACCAAAAATCATCCGAGACAGAAATTTCGGCCATTAGTGCTATGATGGAAACACTGTGGAGGGTCTGTCTTTCTCTTCTTCACTGACTGGAACACTAAAAGGATTTACTTACCTACTGTCTATTTTTATTTTCTTCTCCCCAGATTGCAAAACTAATTTTCCATTCAGAAAGTCTTTCTATAACAATTGTACTTCACCTATGCAAACACTTAATGTAAAGCAGAGATACCCTTTACTGGTCTCTTTATTCTTGCAAGAACTCATTTGTACAATGAACATAAACTTTGATCCACATTTCAAGGACAAACCTGAAATAACCATGCTTTTATATTCTTCATGTTATTGACTTTTAATAGCTATCCAGGTAGCAATTATTTAACACATGACAAAGCATGCTGTTACCTAGTCCTGCCTAACTTGCTGAATTCAGAATCATGACTCTAAAGGTCTGTAATACAATGATAAAACGAGTGGAAGAATAATTTCTTCCATGTATGACTCCTACTTCTTAGTGTCTTATCAACAGATATCAATAAGATAATTATAAGGAAAAGATACAGTCACAGTAGTTTTTTTGTAATAATAACAAACCTACAGACTACAGGAAACTCACATATTCGTCTCTAGCACCCATATTCCTACAGCAACCTGCCAGTTCCATAGAAAAAATTCTACAGCTAAGCCCCACTTCCTTTGGCTGCTGTTGCAGGGTGTCATCACCAGTGGAATCCAGCCAGGAAGAAGACACTATATAAAGCTCACTCCAAATGAGATGACCTCAGGTTTTTCATTACCATGTTGGAGACCACTAAAATATATTTCACTGCTTGCACAAGACCCTCTAATAATTCTTTCCTGCTTCCAAGACCAAAGAGACTATTTTAAATTACAGATTATTTAATAATTTCAAAACTATTTAAACATGTTAAGAATAAAGACTATACTTAACTTCCACTCTTTGACCTTACCACTTCACAATCCTAATAGTTTTTGCAGATGAGTGAGTAGTGGAACACATTAATCCAGCTGGAACTAAAAATTTATATATCTGGGAAGAATTTGGGAAAAAAAAAGTAAATTTTATGATCTTAATGTCTGACAGCATGTTTTCTGGAAACTCTGAAAGTATTTTTGTTTTTCTGATAAAAAAAAATGATATAGTAATATCAGTTATGACATTGTATTACTGTAAAGAGGTGCTAGCTTAAAATGTTCTATTTCTTTACACTCTTTTTTTAAAATTTATTTGAGAATTGGAGGTTTTCTCATTCTTCTTTTCCCATTAGATACGCTAACGCAACTAAGAATTAGTAGTGTGCCTTTATCAAGGACCAAACTTCACCTGCCTTGATGTCCATGATGCAGTACTGTTGATAAATGGTTAACTCCCAGGCTTCTTCGCGTTTAAGTTTTCATTAAATACTTTCACTGAAGAAGAAATTCGTCTATGTCTCATTATGTAAGTCCACCATTAATGAAGATAAGCTTTTCCTTAAGACTTACACACCATACCACACAGATCTCCAATTTCCACGGGCTTTCAATTCTTCTATTACACCTTCCTCTAATCAATGGAGAAATGCTGCACTACAGCACTATATAAAAATAAGGATGTGGGGTGTCAAAACATACAGAGGTATACTTCATACACACATACACCCCGCCCCCCCAAACAGTAGATCTGCCTTAGTTCCTTTATCAAATGCATTTGATTTCATCAAAGCACAATATCACATTTATTGACTAGGACCCAAGCTGCCAAAAGCTGTAAGTTAATGGCATAAATTACAATAGGCTTGGTCTGTAGGCAGTGATAGTATATTTTATTAGACCAACTCGCAGCTGGGTAAAAAAAAAATAATAGTAAAATCTTTCAGACATTCAAGCTTATCTTCAATTATCCTTTCATTTTGCCTGGGATGAAAGTTAGAAAGGGTCATCCCATGCAGCATTTTTAAATAATGATGTAAGTAAAGCTGTTTCCTTAGTTCTTTGGCACATCCCCAAAAGTTACAGTTTTGTTAGGTAACTTCATCAAAAATGTTAAACAATGCCAAGGCAAACAGAAACCCAAGCAACTCGTCCAAGTTTTTGCTGCTTATAGCATACACACACACCAAGCTACTTTGTGCTGAATTAACTAAACAGTGTATACCGTACATGTAACATCTAATATTCCTGGGTTATAAACGTTACCACAGACAACATCCAGACAAGAAATAGTCTAAAATCCCTTAAAACTGTTTACACACTGCTCTTCAAAGCCCAGAGAGCCCCACTCTATACCTTATAGAGGTATACAGTTATGTTCCTTTAAGGAAAAGAAACAGTATCAACAATAAAACAACTTCAATTTTTGTTAATGTCTTTCAATGTCTGCATGCGCACACCATTTTTTATTTCTAAAATCTCTGCATATAGATGTTACATTGATATCCGATTCCTTTTAAGTACTGAAATATGTGGTTTTTTTAAATTTCTTTCAATTTCCCTTTTATCACCTCTTCATTTTTACGAAAAGGTGCGGCTCTACTTAACAAACACTTTTAAGAGAACTATCGACCATCTACACTGTACAAGAGATGCAGAAGTCAAACTGAAAAATGTACAGAGGAACACATGTGCATGCTGATCTGTGCTGCTTTTGTAACGTCTGACACTAACCTGTCACCAACTGACCCATTAAGCTCTCATACCAAGCAGGCAGGTCACATATGATAAAAGGTTTTCATGTCTGCAATGGGAAATAAGCTCACTTACAGGATGGTGACCTTGGTCAGCCTCTTCGTAACTATATTCACCGAGTTCAGACAACTCAAACCAAATCTCTAGGCACTCTGCTGTCTCGCAGAGAGAATTAAAAAGGGCAAACCTGCAATCAAAGTGGCAGCTGAGGTCCTCAGCAGGGGTTTACTCCAGGCCCCCGCAGAGACCTGAACAGAAGCCCCAGCAGGAGCTACAGGCATCCCGCAGTCCAGCAGCACGGGGCCAGCCCCGGCAGGGATGAACACGCCGACGGCAGAGAAAGCCCCCAGCTAGAGTGGCACAGCCAGCCAGCAGCAAAACACCCTGGCACAAGTTTCTTAAAGGTGTGCATTGCACAGAGGTGGGGCATCAGCCTACCGAGCAGCGGCATGCATGCCATCACACCACCACTCCTGCAATGTATGGGGCTCGTGTGCAGACTCTGCTACCCACCCCCTTCTAGAAAACTCACTGCACCCAGGAAAATGCTCAAAGATAAATAAGAAATGCAGAAAGAACCAAATGACACATAGCATGTAGTATAGTTATCTCTAGATAATAGAGCTACATTTATTTAGACTGGGAAAATATAGTTACAAAGCACAGTATACATAGTATTTCAGATTATTTTTTTTTAAATAGAATACTTTTATTTTTTTAAAAAAAATTTAAATAGGAAACTATCACCTGTATTGATCAAGAAAATAAAAATGTTGACTGAACAGACACATTGCACTGCAAAACACATGGAAACTTTCATCAAAGCTTATTTTCTAAACTCTCAATACAGGTATAACCTCAGGAGTAAAATGATCCAGTTCAAACATACAGATGTACTAAAAAATGTGCAAATTTCCAATATCTAAGGCTTTCTCAGACTATTAAGCTTTCATTGCCATTGCTCATCACTGCAAATACTGAGACTAGTTAGGTGCTAGCTAGACCATGGCCTTATAAAATGCATTTTGCAGGGAGACTTTTTTTTATTGGCCCTGTGTTCCACTCAATTCTCTTACACAACATGCAAATCACCTCCCAAGACTTCTATGCAAACAAAAATATAAACCATGCTTAAACACAGCACTCTTCAAAATGCCTTCTTCAAAATCACAGGTTTGACCACACGACTGTTATTTGCCTACTGCCTGAGTAACAACTGTGCTCTGATACAACCTTGTCTAACAAAAAACCGCTTTGTGCTCAGACACAAATCCACTTTGCATCAATTTCTAAAAGGTAACAGTGGAAATTTAGGCCCGAGTAGAGGGATTTGCAAGACACCAAGTAGCTGCCTAGATGTTATTTGATGCTTTGGGATAGATTTCAGAAGTGCACGTGTGTTTAAAAAAAACCACA
Source organism: Falco naumanni (assembly GCF_017639655.2). Classification (NCBI taxonomy): domain Eukaryota; kingdom Metazoa; phylum Chordata; class Aves; order Falconiformes; family Falconidae; genus Falco; species Falco naumanni. The sequence goes on along the minus strand of NC_054058.1, from coordinate 79,764,077 downwards.
AAGAAAGAGAGAGAAGAGATGGCCAGTAGACTGGCCAATGACTATTCATGGTGTAACGCACGCTCACACCAAATCTCAATCCAATGACAGAACAGTATATAAAAGAAAACTTATTGCTGCTCTTGTGGCACGCAAGAGGGAAAAAAACCCCAAGGCCGCTCCCCCCCCCAAATCCTATTCAAAATAATATGCCCAAACAGAAAGTTGACTGAAAGCTATTTTTCAGTTTATACAAAATTATATAAACCAAAGTAAGATGCTCCTACTTCAAACAGAGGTCTGTGACTCTGCTAAGAGAACTACTCACTACCTTCCACATATATGCACCTAGTGGTTCTTAAGACCCTTGCTTAAGGTTATTCGGTGGACTTCCTTTGTCTTCAGTTAAGCCATCAGTATCACTTAGGATACTCTAATAAATTAACGTAGCCAGCAGCATGAGTTAAATAGTGCCCACCAACCTGATGCTTGGATTCAACAACTTGAACAGATGAAGTTGCACTATACTACAAAGGAGGAAAAAAGTTTCTTTCAAATACACCCTGAAATGTTGAACTTTAAACACTGGATGTTAAAAAACGCCACACATTGGGTGAGATTGTTCACTGCATCTCTGAGCTCAGTAGCAGAAGATACACAGTCCAGAACGCTGAGGAAGGTTGCTTCAGGTCTTGCTCCTGGAAGAGCATGTAACTTTACATCTGGCAGCGAGCCTGCATTGCCTGTCCTTCCCCAAAGCCTCACCCCCATGCTGCAGGCTTTCTTTACCTACCTCACTCCTGCATCTAGCCTCACTCACTTCCTAAGACCTATCTCAAAAAAAATCTTTGGAAAGAAGATGCTTTCCAGTGCCTCTCTGGTTTCAAGACCCTGGGATGGAATAATGTAGAGATTGCACCGTATATACAGGAGGCAGGCTCATGATCACCACAGTTTAATGTGCTACCATTTCCAGGTGAATACAGCAATTGTGTATGCTCTCAGCCTTTCGTGAATATGTGAAGTACCACCCTAAACTCAAATTCTCACAAGTTACTGGAGCTGTGGGAACTATCCTGACAAACACAGCAACTTGTGCAGTCACAGCAACTTGACCAGAAGTGAGCACTCTGTTTCAAAACTGAACTGAAACCTGCATTCCCTCTCTCCATCATTAACTTTTTGTAAATTATTGCTTTGATTAAAAAAAATACCAATATCAAGCTTCATAATTTTGGTAGGAAAACTTGGTTTGGTTTTTACAAAGTAATTAGTGCCTACTTCATTTTGCCCTATCTGCCCCCTTAATTAAATTCCTCTTCCAGCCCTCCCAGTGCCCAGTTTCCTTGTCCCCTTCCTCCTCAAACCTTGCATATGTCATTACCTTCCACTATTCTGGTACACCTATGTACCCATTCAGGTACCCGTTTTTCTTCATTTGCTACCATCTAGATTTACTGTTCAGCTGCCTCACTGCTGGCCCCCTTAGACCTCCCTCCCCTCTTTAAGTTGCTCTGGACAGGTACCACTGCTTCCAAACACAGCAGTTACTGCCCTCCTTTTACTCACTTCCAATTGCCTCTTCAGGTTTCTAAGGTGTTTCTCTGTACTACACATAACAGGTGCAAGAGAGTGACAATTCTCTTTGCTAGCAGTCTACTGACCAGTGTTTTGGAAGAATCGTGACACCTTTGACATCAATAATTTAAAATATTAGCATTTATTTGAAGAATAATAATAATAAAATATTATTCCCAATATGCACTGAAACCTATCCAGTCCTGTTGAAAAATATTTAGAACTTTAATAGTTTTTTAAAACTGCTTTTTAAAGGAGGCACTCCCACTATTTCATAACTCCTTTGGTTTTTTGTAGTGTAAGTTATGGAGCTGAATAAGATTTCTTCAGGGACAATATGGATTAATAATAGATGCAGAGGAAGAGCGGAGCTGGTGAGTGCGCTCACACCCTCCTAAGCCTCACTGGATGTGAAAGTGTTTCTAAACAGCATATTCTGGAATGCTGACATGACTCCATACACTACAGGCTCATTTAAAAAGCCAGTTTTTAAAGCTTTTATACTACTGCTACCAAAATGTCTGTTACATTTAAAGACTTCCTATGTAACTTCAGTTCCAAAAGCTTACAAGATGTGATCGACAGCGCAAGTGGAGCTTGCAGCTGGAACAATTAATAAAAGAGTTAACTAAGATGGGGGGATTTTGGTGGGGTGGGACACTGCGGGGCTTTACAGCTTGCATTAGAGCTATTTAGTCAGGAGCAGTACTGAGCTTCATGGGAAGATGTGCTGTCCTGGGTAATATAATACTGAACTTCATTTGGCTTACTGGTATAGACAATGAAGTTTGCAGTATCTGAAGCAGCACGCTGCATTTGCTAACCTTTTAAATAAGCATGATCCCATGACACCACCATTAAGTGGTAAGCCTGTATGTCCCTTGATTCTCTCCTGCTTCAAGGCCTACCAAGCTTTCTGTTCTGTCAATAAAGATGTTCTAGAGCAAAATAACTACCAGACCTGGACTTATTTTGCATTACAAGTATGTGTGGTGCTCCAGAAATATTTACATCTTGTCTTTTAAGAAGAAACAAGAATACATCTTTTGGGAGGGAATAAGAAAAGGTGAAAAATATTTGCTCTTTCTTTTCTATAGTCTACACTCAGCTTGATTACTGGAATTTTCACTTTTGTTCCTTCTGAGGACATAACCTATTTCTTTTCTCTGGCCACTTCAATTAAAACGAGTTATTCTCCTGACGGGCAATAGAGCACAGCACTCATGGTAGAAGACAAGGCAGATGAAGTAAGAATACACAGTATGTATTTTCAGGTTAGAAAAAAAAAGAAGCAGCTATAAATTAGATTACAAAATCCAATGTCAAATATAAAGAACAGGAAAATGAAAGTGAACTGGAGTATCTAAAAGCATACAAGTTTACTTGTATTTCTTTCTACTAAAATTATCTTGATATTCTAGTAAATTGAAGTAGCTGAGTTAATTTGGGTGATTGTATATTCAATAGTCACAGCACAAGACTTAATATGTCTCTTTCTGCACAAGGTTATATAAGAAACTGCATACAACTTACATTATTATACAGTACAGATGTGCACAGACACAACTGCACACCTTCAAGTAAACTCAAACCCAGCAGCTCTTCAGCAGTAATCAATGGCTTAGTATGTTAACATGGCACAAGTTAAAGCAAAGCCAAGTAGTTACACAATGTTGCAAATAATTTCCAATAGTTTCCTATCTTTTCCACCTTCCTAAGCCTTTTCAATAGTTTCTACAGAAATGTCATTGGATCAGAAGAGGCAACTGCTCACAAAAAATGCCACTTCGCCCACAGAAGTATAATTCATAATACAAAGAAGCTGTGTAGGTTAGGTTCAAATCAATTTGTGCATACCATTTTGCAAGAGTGTCTACGCAATCCTCAGTCAAAGGGCTTTCTAGTGTACTCTTCTGGCTTTGTACTGTTAGACGTATTCATCAAGTACACATATTGCTGATTTAAATGCAATTAAACTCCTTTGAACAAATAACTTGGCTAATGCATCAAGTTTTTAAAGTATAGCCTTCCTGAAGTAGTCATGAGGGGCTAACATTTCTTAATTAATACAAAGAATTATATTAAAGTTATGGGTAGATCATTTTTTCCTTAAATACTGATCTAATATTTGTGTTATTTCCGACCATTGCCAGTCTTTGTGCATCTCATAAAAAACCTAAGGGATGGTAGAACAAATGAAGTATATATGGATACTTCCTGCAAGGCAGCAACTTAGTAAGAACATTACTTTTAGCCTACAGTTCCCCCATGCAACTCCAGAGGGTAAATTACTCCAGAGGGTAAATTACTGAAAAGCTGAAGAAACTGTCAGAAGGCTTGTACTTGTGTGCATGCAGATGTGTAGATACAAATGTAAAATAAGTCTGCCAGAGAACTGTAAAGCAAACTAAAATTTCAAAACTAGAAAACTTTTTTTAAAAACAAGTATTCCCTTACAGGCATATCACAATACCCTAGATATACTTTAATCATTGCACAATAAAATTTTTGTTTCAACCACATTGTAATGTTTGGGGCTCTAAGTTTTCTTAGCAGTGTGGGTCATGCTGTTCAGATCACATATCTATGTTCCCACATTCAAAATGAGAACGTTACAAGGTTAGATGTATAACGTCGAATATATTTGATTTAAGCTATTAGGTGACTCAAAAAATGACATGTGACAGTAAGGATTACACTGTATTTCTGTACTTTGAAAGTATGTAAATTAGAAAGTGTGACCACACAATGTAATTATCTGTATTCTAATCAGAGATGCCTTTAAAAATATCAACATTTCTGACTGTATATATAAAAAATGCATATTGGCAGTTTCAGGCAACTAACATAATCATGTGTTGGATACCAAAATCAGACATCAGAATTCAGAGCTAAATCTGAAAGTATCTTATTAATTTTCCCTCAATCATTCGGTAATTTGACATCATTGCCAAGGTTATTAAAAACAAACAAAAAAACCCCACAGACTGTATTCATTCCAATAAAATTTTAGAAGAAGAAAGGAAGTGTTTGCCATAAATAACTGTATAAGGCATGAACAGGGCAGGCACTCTCTTCAGAACTCTCTACATTTTTTTCAGAGGTCGAATTTCTTAAATTCAGAGGCTTGCACCTTGTACCAGTCACATGAACAGATCTAGGTCCCTTGAGTTACAGGTTTTTGATACTTGATGAAGGGACAAGATACATAAGAAAAATATCAGGCTGGACAGTGAACTAGATTTCATATAACAGAAAAAGATAAGGAGAAAGTATGAAGTTGTGATTTTGGAAAGAAATGTTAGAGGACTGAACGTGCAACAGAAAACTAACAGTAGATTTTTGAAGACAAATATGAAAATAAACCACAGGAAGGAGGACTAGCCGATGGCACAGTCTGAGTGAAGCTGTTCTTGAAACTGCTACACAGATTGACTGAGTGAGTAGGTTTGAGTGAAGGAGTTGAAGTCAAGAGAACTCACTCCACTGGCATCAGCAGGCTCCATTCAGGCCACTATGGCAATCCTCATCCCTCTTCCTTTCATCCTGGCTGAGAATCCTCCTCATTTCACTGAACAGTACCATTTCCCATTTCTCTAAGAATCTGTGCCTGTATCCACCCCACACACACCCCCCTCCCCTCCCCCCCCCCCCCCCCCGAGTTTTATTTAACCAGTCACATCTACGCCTGCCTTAAAACAATAAAATGTATAGAGCCTCTGCACCCTTCTTGTAACTGGCAGGAGCAAAGCCCATCAAGTGTATTAGTGCTAATGGGAAGGCAGTGGATTGAGGAGAGGCTCAGGAACTCTGGGACCATTAGAGTAATTGCAAGCAGTGAAAATGCATGCACACACACAGCTAAAACATAAGGGAAACTATTTACTTTTGCTTATTTAAGCTGTGCACAGGGAGTACGCAGCTTTTTAATGCAAATTAGTTACAGCCCAAATACAGCGTAAGGCATGTTAAACATTGAAGCACAAGTCCAAATTTTATTATCTAGTGTTCAGACCTCATGGCTAGTCAGAATATATGCTAACAGAACATTTTCAAAAGCAAACTCTACCCTCATGGAGGCTGTCATTACTGGATTTAAGTATTTACTATACTTTGAACCAGCGCTTCAAGATTTTTTTTTTGGTGTACGTGTGACCATGTTGACAGGAGTTTCTATCAGTTCAGGGTACTAACTAGAGGGACTAAAACATTATCACACTATGGTGGTCAAATGTTTGAAAGCAAGAAATCTCCCATTGCTTCAATTTCCTTCAAATACTTAATATTTTCCTTTGGGGAAGTAACTTGTGTTTTATCATAATGATTTCTATTTGCTTCTGGAGCATGTGTCATGCTCTTCAATTATTTTCAGATGATTGTGTAATTATTAGTGAGAATGGGGTTTGGCTAGTCTTTATTCAGTTTGGGTTTTTTAATAAGAATTTCTGCTTACCTTCAGGTGAAGTACCTGGCTTTTGAGAAAACGCAGAGCTTATTTTACTCTTCTTACTGCTGTTGCTGTTGACAGACAAGGTGGACTGAATTTTTCTGTGCATTTTTTCTGAAACAGGAGCTGAAAGTTTTCTGTTGTCTGCAGGTGTGTGCTTGACCGCATTGTGAATTCCACTTCCATTACTCAGACCCACGTGGCCGTTTTGGATTTTGCCACTTTCTTCCTCACACCTTTCCAGTACTGAAGTATTTGGCTGAGGCAAACGTTGAGGTTGTGCTTAAAATGAAAGAAAGAAAGGGTTAATTTAAACTGGAAATTTATAACTGAACACCTTAGGCTACACTGGGAATGCAACTTTCGCTGCTTTTACTGATCAAAGATCAGGCTGAAAAGTTAACCTTTCCCCATCAAAACAAGAAAGCAAAAAACCTCTAGATTAAAAATAATTACTAGGTTTTCAAAAAACACCTCATGTCTGCATGAGGCCTAGATTCCCCATTCGGCACTGCATGGAAGGTTTGCAAGGCTCTGTGAATTGCACAGAGAGAATAAGGCAAGCAATTTGAAGGAGATAAAAATCAGAATAGGAGAAAAAGTGAGATAAACTTGGGTTAAGGGAGCCAGATGAAGAATGGGGGAAATGCGACAGAATGAGAGAAAAAGGTATGGGAGGGAAGATACAGACTGCAGCAACAGAAGTGAAGCTGCAGCTTGGCCAACCTGCCAGTCTTCAGAAAATAACCTGAGTGACATGTTAGGGCCCCCCCAACACCCAGCCACAACAGAGCAGTATATTAGAGAAGATTAGAAGCATCCAGGTAACTAACCAGACTTTGAAATTAAATTCATAAAGATTGGGGATTGCAGGGAAGAACAAAACTAATCAAAATCTGATTTTGTGGAGGAGGAGATCCAGTAACCAGAAGGAACATGTATTCACACACCACACAGCTGTGGCAAGCCAGAGTCCCCCCCTCCATATTCCTCAATTCAGAATCACAATTTTAAAAATGCCTGTAATGGGCCAGTTAGAGCTTTAATGGCAACAAACTGAAATGGTCAAAGGAAAAAAAATACAAAACCTGTCAAGGCAGGCATCTGCAGTGGCCTGGTTAAGACTCCAAGAGCATGTCTTATAAACATCCTAATGAGAGCGCATGAACTTGACCTCTCATAGTAGCTGAGCTACTATATTATAAAGGAGCATATTTTTAATAACATGGAAAATATATTGTCTATGTATTTAAAGTCTGTATCTAAAGAAAAGAAAAGCCGCAGGATTTTTTTTTCATGCAAAGCTTGCTAATAAAAAAGTGGTTTCCAATTAAATATTCTTATTTAGAAAAAAATGCAGACTTCGTTCAAAAACTAATTAAACTATACACATAGTAACACAACAAGATTTCATAATCAAAAAGTATCAGCCCAATCACTTCTCCTAATCAAAACAATACTGTACCATGCTTGGATACATGCAAAGAGGATTTCAGACAGTCCAATCTTCAAGTATTTATAAATCTAATAACAAGGAAAAAGCCCAGATTGCCATGAACACTCAGCTGAAGAGAGATTAGACAGTGCTAGCAGTAAAGAAAAACAGTGCTGCAGTTCATACTCTTTTCAGAGCATTCACATCCATTTTCAGGTGATTTCACAGTAAAGCTTTGTATGTAGATTACACTGTGTCCAAGATTACGATACCTATAGAAAATTATAGTTAGCTTCCCCTAAAAGAACAGTCTTCACTGATCACTCCAGGTACAAGTTACCAAACTTTTAGCGAAATACTACTGGGACACACCGACCAACATGGTCTCTAAAAACACTCTCGGTTCTGAATTTGCCTAACAAACCCTCAATGCTTCCCTTTTATCAAGGACACTGATACCATTCTCAAATCGCTTCCTCCAACCATCATAAACTTGTCCAGATTAAATTTCAGATAAATCTTAAACTCTAAGTCCTGGTCACATTCACAGGCAAAAAGAGATACTTTTCATAATATTTTAAGATAAACTGGTTCATTTTTTCTTGCCATTTGATTGTTTTAATCACAACAATTGAAGATACCTAGACTGCTGATATCTCTTATGAAGAGAGGCCGAGAGGCTTGGAGTTGTTCAGCCTGGAGAAGGCTAAGGGGAGACCTTATTGCGGCCTTCCAGTACCTTAACGGGGGCCTGCAAGAAAGCTGGAGAAGGATCTTTGACAAGGCCATGTACTGATAGGACAAAGGGTAATGGTTTTAAACTGAAAGAGGGTAGATTTAGATCAGATATTAGGAAGAAATTCTTTACTGTGAGGGTGGTGAGGCACTGGAACCGGTTTCCCAGAGAAGCTGTGGATGCCCCATCCCCAGAAGTGTTCAAGGCCAGGCTGGACGAGGCTTTGACCAGTGGAAGGTGTCCCTGCCCATGGCAGGGGGGTTGGAACTAGATGATCTTTAACAGGGGTCCTCCCAACCCAAACCATTCTGTGATCTATCTAGGTTAGAGTAACCCTGATTGAATCTACTTTACTAAGTGGTAATTTTGTGTTGCAGGAAAGAAAGGGGGGGCTGGGGGAATATTTATGCTTCAGTGTCTCCAAAAGTGTTGCAGGAGAGACAAAGATCATTGCCTTCCATTACCAGTAGTAGCCATGAACCACCAAGCACACAGAGCAGAAGCACAATGCTATCTGACACCTAAACAACTAACTGTTGCCCAAAAAGTTTTTCACTGCCAATGTTAAAAGTGCTTCTCCTTGCAATATTGCATTACTGTTTGCAAAACCTATAAACAGAAGCATAAGCAAGGCACTTTCCTCACTCTGGAATTCAATTTGTAGTATATATTCTGTTAACATTTCCAGACTTTCATAAAGGCCCCCAAATAAATTATTATGGAGTTTTCCTTTACATGAATCGGATTCACTAAAAGTACACTACCAGGAACCATTTGCATAGGTCATCTTTCTAGATACATGCAAAATTCATTTTTTTTACAAATGAAAAGGTATCCCTTCTATTTTAAAAACAGTCAATGTAGACCTAACCACAGTCAAGAATAAAATCTTTGGCAACATCAGAAATCAAAATTATACTCTCTAAAATTCAGTGTTCGTAGCCATAGTTCCCCATAGATTTATTTTCATTATCTCACTCAAAGGTAAATTGTAGTATTAAGGAACAGCCTTTTTCACATTCCATGTAACAATGTGTCCTCAAACTGTGCTGCCTATGATTCCCAACTGTGCCATGGTGCATTGCAATTAGAATTACCTAGAATTACTGGGGAGGGTTAACCTTCCTCAATAAACAAAAGCAATAAGACTACACAAAAAATTCTGTATGTCTGGATGCAAGTTTCTAAAACTGACAGTTATGACCTTTTCCAAGCCAGCTAAATTGGTGGTGGCAGCTTATAATTGTTTGTATTTTTTTAGTGCTTTGCTACCATACAATAACTTGACAAATTATCCAAAATTCAGTCTTTAAAATCAGGGCTATTTCTGTCAAACTGTGGGTGAATGGGAAGTCTTGGGGAATCTAAACAGTTACATGTTTTTACTTTTACTACGATTTTTGCTAAGGATTTTGGGAGGGTGGGTTTTTTTGTTTGTTTGTTTGTTTTTGTTTTGTTTTAATTTTCTATTAAATAATCCTGTTCCCAAAGTACTCTTACTTCAGTCTTTTAACATTAACATACAACTTTTTAGCTGACTGGCTTTACAGTATTCACATGTGATACGCAGGTCAAATCAAAATGGAATAAAACCCCAAATGGATTAGTTATCTCAATTTAAATTTATTTTAACTTTATTGATAATTTTGCACTAGGGAGACTTGAATCTTATGGTTAAAACACACTTGAAACCAATTAGGAACCATATGACCGCATTCTAGCATAAAGAACAAAAGCAATTGACAGTTCCAAGATTAAGCCACAACCACTCAGTTTAAAACAGAAATATTTTTACCTTATTTTTTAAAGGTTGTGTATATCTAAAAAAAAAAAAAAAAAAAAGGTGTAATATGGGGAACGACACAATGCTTCTTAAAACACAGTGATACCCAGGGACTCTCACTCTCTCTTTAATGATCCACTGCTCTCATTCAGCTGTCTTTCTTTTTTCAAATCTTTACATATGTGACAGCTCTCAAAAGTAGACCATAGACCATCTGGCATTTTCCGAGGTGTAACTTGTGCAAATTCAGCTCTACTGGGAACACAATGCTATCTTCTGCCTGCGTTATAAAAGATACAATAGAATGTAGAACTTATGAGTTGTTTTGAATTATTCATTTTTTGCCTGTATATTCAAGAAATTTTACAAACTCTGCATTTTGTACTACATAATCACATGCGTTAAAGGTACAAAGAAACTTTTTGACACCTCTTTTCTACAGAAAGATGGCATTTTGTTTGATATGTGAACATTCAGCGCCTGTTATATCATTCTAAACAGGCCATGTGCTGCTACAAAAGATCCCATTTTACACTCTATGTATGAGCAAAAATTTTATTCTTGATATTCAGTAACTAATGCAATACACATCAAAATTTCAAATATGAGTTGGATGAACATTCAGCATCTTCAAATCAGGATGGCACTGGTCACTTACTATATGTTAAAGATTTTTTTTTTTAAATCATTTCTTACACAACATAGAAAAATTGTCATTTCAAACATCCACAATGAATAGTTTCAAATGTCCTAAGAAATACTGTGCTTTTTAGGTTAATATGTTTTTAATCTTTGGCAAAACCAGTAGATTTAAGTCAGTATTTTATACAGTGCTAACACTAGTGGATTTTCAATAAGAATGATAAATATTGGATTAATGATTCAATAGACTGAATCTTTTTTGATAGAAAACTAGCAGATAATGTAGCTAGTAATAACTGTACATGAATCTGCTGCCTGTGGAAAAGCAATAAAAAGGCAATATATTGCTATAGCATATAATCTATTAGCATGTTTCACTGCTTCCTTGTCACTGGTTTCCTCGCAAAGTGGGCCTTATTACAATAACTTCTGCTGTTATTTAACTGACTTTACATAATGATTTAATTGTGAGGTTACTATCTGGTGAATAAATATTTGAGTACTAAACATTTACTATGGTTTTGATGGTTTTGAAGTAACTATGTACATTCTCATTCAGACTGTAAAATCCTTAGCACAGTTTAAATGAATATGCATGTATAAATGCAAGCTTACAACACATGTTTACACCTTGCAAAGTAACAGCTATTCTTAGGATAAAAATCCTGATGCATTGAACAGAAAAATGTATGTCAACACAGGGAAATTCTCAACCAAAAGAGGACAGTCTAAGCTATCATTAGGGAATTTGGAGAAAACACAAAAACAAACATACACGGAATACAGGCTCCTCAGAGTCAAAGTGAATCAAAAGAAAACATCAGGAGGGAGAGAAGAATTGAGACAGCTAATTAGTAGCCTAATCACATCAAAAGCGATTCCAAGGCAGCTGATACAGATGCCTGTGTAGTTTGGTAGGCTGGCCAATGCCACCAGTGGAAAAAATACTGTCCGGTTTACAGCCTGGGACCTCCAACTGCATACCCAGAGAGGCAAGAACGCTGTTTTCTTTGTTTATGACACAATAGCTTATGACATCAGATCAGGCCACAGAAGCAGTATTTTTGCAGGTGGACTAGGCATAAAATGCGTAACTCCTGGGTGTGGAAAAATGTAACCTTTGGTATTTTCAAACACTGAGAAAACACAAAGCATCACTTCGTTTGAAAACACCCTCAGCACTTCTCTGCCTCCCCAAAACACTTGCAGCCACAATAACAGTATGAGCTCTTTTTAGGAAATACAGAGGTCCTGCTTGGGTCCGTTAATGTAGAAAGCCAAGATCTACATGCTAATTTGAGCTGGGCAAATTGTCTGATCTCAGTGGTAGCTGCTCCTACTCCCTCTGCATGGATCACACGGAAGAGACCACATGCAAGGGAGGTAAGAGTCAGGCCTCTTTTTTATCAGTGCTTCTCCATAACACAGACCTAAGCTTGAGGGGTAAAATAAAGCAGATGACAGATAGTCATGGATTGCACAGTAAAACTAGGGGCTGCCTGGATTCTAGAGTAAAATTAAGGTGATTCCAAATTGCTTCTGGAAAAAGACATAAATTCGGAGATATAAAAGGCAACATTTCCAACTGACTAGCAAAAACTCCCACCTTTTCAAAAATATTACAAATTGTATGCATTCATACGCTCAATAAGCATAAAATTTCAGTGAAGCTGGGAGAATTCAAATATCTCAATCTCTATCCCTCCCCACTTTTCTAACTAAAATCCTGACTAGTCTCTACATGATCTTCAAACTACATCAATAGTTTGCCCTGCCTAGCTATCCAGAATATTAACATTCAGATTACAAGATGTACCTCTGAGTCAACCTGTGAAGTGGCTTTTGTCAGCAATTATTTTTGAATATTTACTAGGACATAAATAGCATATACTGCAGCTTCCATATCACAGAAGGCATACATTAACTAAATAACAAGGTACCATCAAGGTACAATCTATCTTTTAAAATCAATTTTTTACACTGAATTTTTTATACCATGCTGACTTTACAAGGAAAACAAAGTACCAACTAACAACATCAACCACCTTTTTAGAAATGCTTCTTGTAAGACATGAGGACATCTTCAAAATGAATACAATATATTATTATGAAACAGGATGTCCTTTGTAATGAAAATACTGTAGTAAAATTGCTGGTACGAGTTTTACAGGACCCACACTGAGAACACTTTGTTAAAATACATTTGAGAACACATCCAGGGAACACCAGGTATAACAGAAATGGGGCTGGCAGGGGACAAAGGGAAAAGACATTTTATCCCATCAGCTCTCAGTCGATGAAGGGCTGAGAGAACGGCAAATGCATGTATGTATGTGTGTTTATGGTTGAGAAGGCGACACAAGTGCATGAGAAGGTGCCACAAGTACTCTTACATCTGTGCAAAGACACCTGCAGTGCTTCCAAAGGAAGGCACTGCAGGACCTTACACACTGCTTGAAGGGTTGCATGAATTGTATAAAGATGTCTTTGACATAGCCAGAAAGAAGCAGTTACTACAGGTAAGCATAAAAAGGGTTGGTAGCCAGAGGTTTACAAAGTTGATAGGCATTCCCACTGAAAATGTAGAGTGAATTTCTCTATTTACAAATCCTCTTTCCTGATGTGTTTTTGCAATCAAGAAATGCCTAGTGCTTTTTTTTTAATGATAGCAACAGCAAATTTTTTATCACTGCTGAACTGAATAAATCCTTAACATTTTTAATTACCTATCTTTTAACAATTATCTAAAAATCCAAATACTCTTTTTTCTAATTACCATTAGATTATCAGGAAATTCTCCTTGTTTATCATACAGAAATCTTGCCATCATTAGCAATGTTTTTGTGAGACTGCAAATATTACCAGCTGTGCTAAACTTTGCACATGATCTGGAAAATCCTGCTAGATCACAATATAGTTAGAAATAAACACGATTCATATAATCCAATTATTGTTAAGCCACATCTAAATAAAGTGGAATACATTCTTACTGTAGCTTACAGTTTTTCACTTCTTAAGAACAAACAACAGTAACTTGCCATGACAAATCCAAGAAAAGAGCCTAACACAAAACAGGACATTATAGGTAACAGGCACCCAGACACCAGGTGAATAAATTTCTACATGAAGCTGTGCTCAAAAGTAAGACATTTTACTGCAAGCTTTCCGCTTGCAACATTTATCTATCCATTCTTCTCCTCACACATTCTGCTAGAGGACTGGAAAAGAATTTCAGTGATTTGCTCTTATATTTCACAGCATTACAACTACTTACAGCAGGAGTAATCAAAGCACAGACGTGTGCAATGGCAGGTTAACCCACTGTCACCATTCCAACGTTCCATGGGCATATTTATGGTGTTTTATACATTCATTAATTACTACTGAAGTTATTTTTTTTTATTTAGGGAGAAAAGCCTAGTTATTTTGTCCTATGTTTTCTACATAGGTAACTTATTAGAGTTAATAGAAGGCATCTTAATCTACTTGATTTTTTTTTTGTTGTTAAATCCTGCTTTATAATGCACAGTGGTTTGCAGAAATTGGATTTGAGAACAAAATAATAAACGCATTAAGAATCAGAGAATTAGGCTTTTTGTTAATTTCTAAAGTGCTGAAAGTGATCTATTTCTCCAACACAAATAATCAGTAATTTAATAAATGTGAAGACAGTCTCCTAAACTATAAAGGATACAAAGGGGTGCAAACCCAATATAATGCCATCTCACTGAGGAACAGAATGCTTTGCTTCTGGAGCTCTAATTATAAAAGTAAGGTTAATTAACCATCAGACGCAAAAAAAGGTAATCCAAGCTGTTGGCATGACAATTACAGCAGTTACACAATTAGTACATATTACAACATATGGTTATACCACTGCATAAAGACACACTGTTGTCCCATGGAATTCAAGACATTAAGTCAAATATTTGGAACAGCTTTGGTGCCCCTCACCATTGTGTTACTTGTTCCCAAATCAAATAATAAACATCAAAGAGAAGCTACAAACAACAGGATATCACTTGCTGGATATTGCCTCATAAGCGGCACAGCAGGATGTACCAGACAGAAGAGATAACCTCAGTGCCATTAACAGCCGTAACCTGGGCGAGTGCACAAACAGGTCCTCCTGGCTCCAGCATCGCCTGCTCCCTTCCTCAAAACCCCAGCGACCACTGACAAACTAGACACTGTAATTGCAGGAAAGAACGTGGGATGGTGAGGCAAATAGTTTCTCTGCCTAGCCCATTCACTATTCACCTCTTAGCAAGAAAATACTCAAAGGTTAAGTTTATTCTCCACTGACCATACACACACTGAGTTTTCAGATGATGAGATTACAGTGCTCAGTTAAATTGATGTAAATATGCATAAAACCTGGCTGTACTTGGTTTTAAAAAGAACATGAAGGCAAACGCCTGGAATAAGCAATTCCCTTCATGTTCACTGCTCCCTTGATTTCGAGCCCTCCACTCAGATAAGTGACAGAATTTCAGAAGACTTCAAAAAGTGCTCCACCTCAAGTGTGAACCTGACCACCTGCTCTCAAGTGCTCTATTGTCATCTCTATAACTCTAAGTAATACCCAATGCTACTATTAACAAAACTAAAAAGATGCAGAAATAGAAAATACGAGTAAAAACAGAACAACAGCCACAAAGAGAGGGTAATGTAAAAAGGTAGCAGGAAAACACAGAGTATCAGTACAAAAAGAGTAGTGCATACATTGATAACTGAGTTTCTGATCCTGCTGCTACACTTGTTTTCTCTCTGCTATTCTTTCCTGCAACCTAGAGCTGAGTATCAAGTACCAGAAAAAGGAAGAAAGAGAGAAAGCACAGCTGCAAGGTAAATGAAACAGGAGAAACAAATGGAAAGTAACCACAAGGAACAGGCTAAAACTTGGGATTTTACATTATTAAAACAATAGTACGGCAAAAACATCAAAAGAAAAAACAGCGGACAGCAGCCACCCAGAAGAAGACAGCACTGGAGGGGAAGGAGCCAGAAAGGGAAAAAATAACATAGTGAGCTGGGCCACTTCAGTCTGTGAGGGCAGAGAAGTGTAGGGAAGAAGAAACAAAACAACTCAGAAGTAGAACCCCACTAGAGCTAAAGTATTTGCTACAAATCTTATAAGCAAGAAAATAATGAAACGATAAATCATTAGCTGATAAGCAATGAAATAAAATGAAGATAAACACATTGTACTTATACAGCCATTTAGCACTAAAGCAACGGTTCTCTTCTGCTGGAGGGGGAGCAGAATGCTCCTGAGAGGCTCCTGGAGCCCAGACCAAAAAAAATGACATTCAGCAATAGGGGCACGATGGAAAATGGAAATTTTGTGTCAAAAAGCAGGCCAAGGACTTGAGGGCCACAACAATAACTCTTCATGACCCTGCTTTTTGTTACTACAGGCTGGATAATTAATGAAGTGACTGTCAGCAGGAGAAAAAAAGATGTGGAAATGTAGCAGGGAGTGCAGCAAAAGTCCATCTATTTCCCGATCCTGAAAAAGCAAAGTGTGAGGAGAAAGAGAAGCACCATGTATCTGCATGGCCAATACTAAACACACTGAGAAGGGTTAGTCTTTGTTACGGTTGTCCTTCAGCTACGGGAATTCCCTCATGACAAGCAGGGTCTAGAAGATGGGCACAGGACCCTCGTCACTGATCTACCTGGCTGCTATGCCCGTGGGCTGGATGAGTGGGGCTTCCCCATCCCAAAGCACTCCAGGGACCCCAGGTCACCAAAGGATTTTGAGTCCAGGCAGAGCTACCATAACCAAAGCTGGCTCTTGGGCTGCTTTATGCCACTAACACACCAGCCTGGCATCAGGACAAACAAGAAATGAGAGCTCTTTTTCCTTTTTTGACCTGTTTTGGTATGTCTTGAAAAGATATGGCAAAATCCCACCCAAAATGTTTTTTGTGCAAGCTGACAAATCAGATTCTTGAGAATATGCCTTGAAAAGTCTTATAAGAGTCCTCAAAAAACCTTCATTTTTTTTCCTTCCCTAGATTTAAAACTGCAAGCAACCATGGACTAAAGGCTGCATCTCTGCAACAGAGCTCGCTGCCCTTTCCCTTCCACACTCCACAGGCAGTTTAACTCTTGTTTTACACTACGCAAGTAGTTCCGTATGCTGAAGGGAAAGTAAATTATATTTCATGTTATATTTCAGAATGTAAAAACTTATGAACTAAGAGATTTGTGTGTTTAATTCAAAGCTTCATGTGCTTAATATGTAATCATTACCACCAATACTCAGCACAGAGGAAAATGTTTTTTTACTTACCTCTTATTTACTGTATTTACCAAAATTATCTAGGAAGTAATTTTTTTTGACTCAGCTGGACAAACCCACCCATCCTGGCCAAGCTTTCATACATGACCTCCATTACATGAATTCAATATGGAGAAAAAAAAAATAATGCTAAATGAGTTTTTGCCTGCTGCTCACGCACACATCCCTTAAAGCAGTGCAAAAGTCTGATCGCTGACTGTGCCTGGTGAAGACCAAACTTCCTGTAAAAATGATGCACTTAGTTTCCTGAAAGGAAGCAAAGCATAAACCGCTCAAACAATTCACAAGAAAGCTCTGATATCTGAGCCATGCAGTTACAAATCTGTCCTGCCAGAAAAATACAGTGCCACATCAGTGACCAACAGCTATAAGCACAGAAAATCAGAGAAACAAATGCTTTATCACAAAGAAGAAAGCACCAGATTATCTGAAGAAATGGCTAAATGGTCTTAATGGGATCAAATTACCTGTAAAACTTTTTTCTTTCATCCCACAACTGAATTAAATTCTGATTCTCCACCCTGTTCATGAAACAAGGTATAAAGCTCTATGAAATTATTGTGCCCAAATTATTTCAGTATAGCAGAGGCCAACAGCACCTGCAAGTCCTTATACTGCAGAACTGACTGAATAGCAGAAAACTGGGGTTTATCTTTACCGTACAGAAAAGGAGTATTCTTATTTCAACATGTTTAAAAGCATTCAGCATTACATATGGAATAATTTTCAATCTCTATCAAAATAAAAAAAAATTTCTTTCAATTTACAGAACTATGTATTTTGGCCCACTGAAGTCTATTTAGTTCACCTTCTGTTTAAAAATACTTCTAAGTAGCATTTAAATTTGGATGAGGCCCGTGCTTTGAATCAGCTCACCTTGCAACAGGGATCTGTTTTCTGAAAACCTTTTGTATTGTCTTATTTAGGACATATACTTCCCTTTATTTGCACTAACATACAATGCTTACTTATGTACTCTAATAACAATAACAGTCACTGTTTTTTTCACTGAACGCACACACAGCGGTGAAATCTGTGCTATGCCAACATTATTCACAATACTGAACAGTGTCCATTTTTACATTTAAAAATACTTTGTTACAAGATTTTGTAAACAACCTGAAGGATTTCTCCCAGAAGAAACAGCATTTTACATGAAAGCACTGGAATTTATAGTTACATTGTTATTTATTTTTTTTTTGTCCTTTTACAATCCAAGAGCTTCAGGAAGTCACAGCTGAGGCAGCAACCTCCTGTTACCCAGAAAGTACAGCGGCAACTCTTGTCTCATAGAAAAAAAGACAGCAACTACATCACACGCAAACAATGTTCCTCTGCGACTTACACAAACCTTCAGCCCCACAAAAACTTTTGTGTTGTTGTCAGTGACAGCAGCTTGACCAGGCTGGTGATGGGTAAGCCAAACTGCTGCCTCCATCCCTTTGTCCTGTGCAGCTGCTTCGCGCTTGGGAAACGTCTCGGCCTCAACTTCTTGCATTTCTTGGCCCCAAACAAAAAAAAAGCTCTCAGGAAACCATTCAAACAACTGCCAAAAGGACAGAACTGCACTTTTCTTGATACATCCTTATCCACTTTACTAAAGATCTTCCCATCCGCCATTTTATTTGCACCGCTGCCATAGCCCTGTCACTTGGAGTTAACTGCAGCACCCCTTCTTCACCGTTCCTTCCGCATAACTAGCTACATTTCATTGTGCCATATCGTTTTCTTTGGCTGCTGGAATTAACAACTCACAATGGGAACATCTCCCTACCACCTTATATTTAATTAGTGTTATGCTAATTGAGACAAAATTCCTTGTTTCTGTACAGTACAGTACTGCCAAGACAAACTACTCAAGAATCATCAATATTTTATTTGTAAACACATCCTTTTAATCGGCATTCTCAATTTTGAGTCTTAAACTTTCAGCTTTTGTCAGGAGCTACAGACTCAGACTAGGTAAATTTTTTTGTTTATTCTATGAAAATTTAAATCTTGCATAATCACATGACTCCAGAATCTCACATTTCCATAGTGTGTTTTAATATTGAACAGCTGTTTTTGTTTTTTTCCTGAATGCACTGTATTTTTTCATGTTTAATTTACTGTTAGTTCTCCAATAGTCAAAATACTCATTCTAAAAAGAAGGTTCATTGCTACCTAAAAAATAGCTTAAATGTTGGTGTTAAGATGCGAAGCTGAAGTGAACAGGCCTTTATACTGAAGCACTTCAAAGAAATCTTGTCAGCCTCTAAGCACAACATTCTAGTCATTGCTTACAGATATGTAATTGTAATAGAGAAAAAAAAGGGGAAATGGGCAAAAGGACTCTTCAAAAGAACAAACAACAAAAAGAGAAAAAGGAGGGACTAGAGAAAATTATGGAAACAAAGAAGTGGCTTAGAGACAGTAACTACAATGGGGATGTGTCAGTGTTTTCGCTCTCTTCTTGCTTTATAAAGTAAATACGGTAAAAAGGATGCAGAACAATTATGAAGAAAGAACAAACCTTCAGCACTTTTCCAACTTTGACTCCACCATGATACCCATGACTTCTCTTTCTACCATATCATCAACGCATATCCTTTATTTTCTTCCAAAACCACCAAAATTTCTAAAGGATTCTCTTTTTTTAATGATTAAAACTCTGAAGTTTGATTCCATTATAGTCATTGTGAAATGGATTTCTATCTCTGAGTTTAAGTTTTGAGGGTAAAGTGGATTATTCTACAGGAACCTTCCCTGTGCTATCAAACAAGTCTTCTCTCCTTTTCCGTAAGGACCTGCTCCACAAATATCTAACAAAATATTGATAATAAGACCTAAACATCTTGCCCTATTCCAACTATCTCAGCAGAATCCCTGGTACGGATGCAGACACGGTAATGAAAAAACCCTCTGTGTAGTTTGTTTTTTTTTTTTTCCCCCCTGTTGTCCACGGAGGGAACATAGCACAGCAGACGAGGTCACCCCATTAGGCTGTTCTCACAAAGCTAGACTAGCAGATGCTCAGTCATACACAAACGCTCAAAACCAAACAGTGATTCATTTAAAACTGAGTTTATCAACTAAACTGCAGGGAAAATGTTCCTCAGGCGTAACACCACCCTACAGATGGGAATCAGAAAATCAAGTGGACAAAGAAGATGATGAAACAACTGTCAAAGGAAAGGGATAAAGAGAGGAATGGAGGAAAAAAAAGTTAGCTTTTATTAGAATTCCTCCTTTAAAATGGTGTTGTGTGTTGTTTTTTTTCCCCTCCGTATCTTTCCAAAATCAAACACTGTCTTATTTGTTGTAAATACATAAAACTCACACTAGTTTCAAGTTTCCAGGTCTTGATCCAGCACAGAGCAGTTTACGGAATGGCTGTGATGACGACTGTTACAGAACATACAGATCTTTACAACTACTTCAGATGCATGAATGTACACTGCTAGCAACTTTATAGAGCGATTAGTGTATAATCCCACCGAGAGATCTATTCCCATATAAAAGTATTTCTCAATACTGATTTTACATTATAAATATGACAGTGACTATTATCACTAAAAAGTTAGCACACAGTAAAAAAAATTATATATATATTGAGGTAGGGAAATAGTTTATAAAGTCATAGTTACAAAGTCAGCTAGGAAATACTAAATTATTAAATGAGCTGGTGTAATTTAATGAAATTACATATATGAAAACTGTATGCGTGCTACCCAAACTTAGCTCTGTATCCTGCCTCACTACCCAAATATATTTTTTATATCACCTCTGTGGAAAAACTCAGTTTGATCACTCAGACAAACCTTTCCAGGCAGGCTTATCCCAAATCTCACCAAAACTTAACATTTCCTTAATTCTGAAATTCAAGCAAAAAGATCATCGTTCACTGATCTCTTGTATTTCTGAAATGTAAAGACCTAAAAGATGTTCACCCTGGTTTGACACTGCTCTTATGGCCAATTTTGGTCAGCATAAGTCTTCCATTGCTTTTCTGTTAAAATGTGAATTTTATTTTAGCTTGCAACTTAGAGAATGCAGTTAAAATACGCATCTGTCTTAATAAAGAAAGAAGATGGGGAAGAGGTACATACCTTCTAAATGGCTAAGAGGTTTTATTTTTGAAGAAAAACGTAATTTCAGAGCTATCCATACCTGAAGGCAGGCTTGCTCCTGCTCTGCTGAGGAACAGGCAAATGGCTTATACTGTCTCCCAGGGGCAAAAACTTGCCCTGAAGGTCAAATCTGACTCATAGGCCACATATTTTATAGGCTTACCTAACAGTTTGCTCTACTTGACTTGTCTCAAAAGCAAACTTCATAACATTTTATGCAAACATTATACAACCTAAAGTCTGAGCTGTAAATCAATAAAACTCACTGTTTTGAAGGTTGAAGAACCTCTGCAACAGGAAAGTCTCTTCATTGAAATTCTGCTGTAATTAACATTAGCATTGCTAAATCCTACAATTTTCTCTAAACAAGTTTCGTAATATTTACAGCTTCAGTTTGAAGTAAAAACATGATAACTGGGATACTGCATAGAAGAAGGGAAGTAGGTTTAAAAGTAATGTTTAAGTATCTGATTTTCATGGGTCCAAACATAAAACTCAGATTTTGAAAGTTCTTGTGTTAGAATGCCATGGGTTTGCATTTCATGATCACAAATTTCAAGAGCAGTATCCATACAAAAACATGTTTGTCACACACCAGAACACTACAGTTCATTTAAAAATAGTTAAGTCTCAGGTGGCAAATAATTCATCATCCTCTTAAATCAAGCCTCAATATTTCTGGAGGCCTACCTCACCAGTATAATGAGTTAAAAAAAACAGTATTAGAAATAGCCTGAGTGACCACAACTGTTTGACATCTGAATGTTTTTAAAGGGATCCTTTGGGTTTGGATCATGAAGAATTTTTATTTTGTTTTTAAAGAGAAAACAAAAAACCACCACTACCACCACAACAACATACGAATAGGTCACAGGCTCCTATTTTTCCTTGTCTTTTATAAAAATACCTTTAAGGAAAGGTACTTGTGGGTACTTTTGCACTGCAGATATTACCAGAACGCAGAACAACTATGTAGTATTCAGACCTTTCTTTCCTCTGGACAGCTATTTAAAGAAGAAAAACATTTAACCATAATTACTTAGCTATGTTCTGTGTTGTGACCATGAGCCCCTCTTCATCTTTTACTTTTTTTTATTAGTAAATAGAAAATTCAGAAGATTAGAACTGTTCTGGCTCTCTAAATTTTGAAGATTTCATTATTTTGATGTACACACAATATACAGTACTAGTTTTCAGCTGTATAAATTTACTCCAAGCATACTACACACATGACAGCAGCTATAAATTAAGATTTTAAAAAAGAAAGACTAAGAGAATTTTTGCCATGGTGTAAGTTCAAGACATTTTTGACAGAAAATAGGCTCCTAAAAGTACAGCTTCCATGACGATACTTTCATGCACTTTGTAGGTGTTTCCTTTGTTAAAATTGGCTAACTGAATGCCGTTAGTACTGAAAATAGCAGACTGAAACCACATTGACTCATTGGCTTTGTAGTTTATTATTTCGCGTAGAATGTAGTTGGTTTTATTACTCTTCCTCTTTAAGGAACCACTACAAATAAATTGTACTCTTCCTCCTATATGAGGAACTAATCAGGAAAAGAATATAAATATTCTTTCCCATCTAGGCATAACAGCACCTTATTTCTGAGACAGTACCAATACAACAAAGGAAAATATTCTGAAATTAAGATACAATTTACTTCAGTCTCAAACACAGCAAGCATAGTAGTCTTCACGTTACTTGAAGAATTTCACCTTTGGCTGGTACTGATGGTTCCTGACATTCAAACTTTCCCAGCCTCAGACCATAAATTCAGATGTTGCTCTGAGAGTCAGAAGTAAGGTAAAACAGAAAATGAAAGGTTCCAGGTAATTCTGGCTACTAGTGATATACAGAATGCATGCATGCATCTGTCTTATGGTCACCTGGTGCAGTCTGAAGTTCTCACTGACGTTTCACTACTGTTCTGTGAATGGATCAACAACATCAAGTTTATTTCTGCACATGGAGTCACCGCATTCCTCACCCTATTGCAGTCCATCATTAACTGCATTGCTTCAAAACATTCAACCTAGAGTTTAAGGGAAAAGGCTACACAGAAAACATCACACGTCACAGCAGCTCTGCTTACAAGCAAGACTCAGGTCATTCCACAGGTGACTTCTGTGAACACTGAAGACCCAGTCTTAAACTCTGAAGACTGTAACTGTAAAGATACAGCTATCTGTGAAAATGCCTCTCTACCCAGGAGAGGGTGAAATGAAAATTAAATGACAATGCTATGGTTGTGCAACAACGAGGTGTGACATGCCCTGGATGGAAAATTGTCTCAGCTGAGAGGTTTGATCCCAGAAATTCCTAGGGGAAATCAAAATGATGAGTAGATACACTTTCAGCAAGAAAAGGCCTAACTTTCTGCAGAAGCCTTCCAGGTAAAGACTGGGAAGAGTGCATCATCTTTATCTGTTAAAAAAAGGACCCAGGAAATCTAAAGAACCCCAGCTGAACCATCAAAACTCAAGTGAACAGTAGCAAGCATGAGCTCCAGCAAACTCTCATTAGTTCTTTGGAATACTGAAGATATTTGGTCTCTTGGTATCCTGACAGCACCGATTTCTCATTTTTATTTCTCAGCCTGCTGCAAGACCACTATTACTCATTCTTCTCCTCAGCTTCAACTGGAACATTGTCAGTAGGAGTAAATTATGGGTCCTCCACAGGCCCTCGTACTTCTGATGCACAACACCCTGGCCTGCCTGTAAGCTAAATGAATTCCAAAATTTTGTTAAATAGCATAATTTTCACTACCACCTTTATTAGATGCTTTATCTTGACTGGCATGAACATTCTGAACGTGCTGTACAACATAGTTAGCTTTCTTCCAGTTTATATAAGTCTTATTTCACTATTTAGTGGCTGAAAACTTGCTCCAGTGTGACCCCAGTAGACAGCTATGAAGAAAATTAACTCTTTCCCAACCAAAACCAGGACAAAATTATTACAATAAATCACATTTTACCTCCTGTGTTCTGCTAAGGGAACTAGTTGATGCACAGTAATTTCAAAGAACATTTTCAAAAATGCATGTGCTGTCAGCCATCTTACAACTGGTTGGGAAGAAGTCAAAACACCACTAGGCTCCTCAGAAGGTGTGAGAGGAGTTTTTTGAGAACTTTTGGAACAGAAGTAAGAGATCTGCCAGGCCGGGGGAGAAACAGAAGTAGTACAAGCTAGTTCTCTTCTGGGGAAAGGAGTAGAAAATCTCTCTGGGAGACGAGTTCTCAGGGAGGACCTTCACACCTTCATTACTTCTACCGGCCAGATTCCTCAAAGATTCATCCTGTTTGAAGAAGGATCTAAATATCAAATAGTGCATTTCTGTATTTAAGTGTTTCACTGATGAAGGTTTTGTTCATTCATAGGCTTATACTTTTCTATACCTGGGTATATTCGTAACATTATACATAAATCACTTCTTTAACTAAAAGAACACACTTTCAGACTCAGCAATAGATTTTGAATAATTTCCATTAATCTGCATGATTTCTGTACTCACACAGTTACGCTGCAAGAAGACTGTATCTGTCATACTTTCTAGCTTTGAAGAGAAGCACTGAAGTTATCTCAACCACTCTGTACTATTTTTCAGACAAAACAAACACAGTCATCTGAAATCACAATAATTTTAAAATGAGTGTGTACCACAAGTTAGCCAAGAAAAGACATTTGGATTAATATCAAACAAAAAGAACAGTTCTAACAGCAGATTATCTTCTTCTTGTTGGGAAAAAAGTCCCAAACCCAAACTGCATAATTTAAACTACGGAAATCACTCACTCACTTAGCCAGAAGGAAAAGGGAATCTCTAGACGTTAACATTAAATAAATAGTCATGTAAAGTAAAAATGTCAACATAAAAATATAGGAAACAAAAAGATAAAAATACCTAGGTTTATAGTTCAATAAAACACAACACAATAAAGAAGAATGTAGTAAATAAAATCATGGGCACAAGAACATGTAAAATTGTTTAATCCCCGCAGAGCTGAAAGAAGCATCCATTTCTTTAAGAACGACTCTTATCAGGAGGGTGTTTCATGGAGGAGAATGAGGCCATTGAAGCTAGGAAATGATGGATAGCAATGACCTTTCTATCTGTAAAACATGGGCACATTTTAGGTATTTAATCTTGAGAATTGGATTATTATTAATCAATTATTCATGACAATTTGAATCTATGGTAGATGTTTTTTGTTTTCTTAAATATCACATAGCTAAGGTCCTGCTTGAGAACTGGGAAGGAGATTAAATCCTCACAAGTAAATAGTGTTAAAGACTGGCATTTTCTTCCCTCCTAAACATTCCTTCCCCTGCATAACAGCACACACTGATGATAACCTAGTACCCTCTGCAAAAATTCTGCCTAAATGTTCTGAAAACCATCTTTATAGCCTTTTTTTTTTTTTTTTTTTTAAAGGGGGAAAAAAGAAATCCTCTACCTTTCCCAAAGAACAAAGCAGGGTATTGTGGTAACATGGAGCAGAAAAAATCCTGTGGCTTCATTCCTGTAGACACAGGTTACCCTGCTGCATTTTTTAACATAAATTCTTCCTCACTTGTCCAAAGGTGAATGGTAACAGAAGCCGAACATCTTCATTACAGGCCACCAGATCATACAATGAAAATAGGCAGAAGGTGTTTGCAGATATTTAAAATGCACTGCCACAGAAGAAGGAAAAGTATATGGAGCCATTCCGAGGCTAAGTTCTTTAGAAAAGCAGAACCCCTACATTCTGAAATAAAATACAAAATGTGTACTGTGAATGGAAAGGATAAAATAAAATACTTGAGCTGAAATATATTGAGGTTATCCCAATTCGGGGGAACCACTATGGAAAAGAGACTCCCCCTTTACTCAGGTTCTAAAATTGAAGGCTATGGATAGCAATGGCCTCATTGTGAAAAAAGCCAATTTAACACACCTACAAACACCAAATATTTGGCATTCTTCCTGTTCTCAAATACTCTGTTACAAAATGTACACTTTACTTCTAGTCTAACTGAACTTCCAGACATTACATCTAGTTTTCCCTTTGTCTAACACAGTTGAAGAACTGTCTTACCAATTTTCTGTTCATTGTGGTATCATGCTTCTCAGGGACTATGCAAGCCCCTCTGTACCCCTTAACACTAAACAGATTGAATTCCAGGAGTTTTTCCACAATAAGGCATGTTTTCAACTACTCCAGCCATTCCTGAGGTATTTGTGGTTCTCCCCTGACCCTTGTCCAACTGAATGCAGTATTCCAGTAACAGTTATGCAAGTGCATTAACAATTAATACAGAAAGATAACATAACTGATTTTTTATTTAGCTCTTCCCTGTTCATATGTCAGTATGTAGTCATCTTTTGACTCTCAAGCTCTCTTCAAAAACAATTAATTCCTTGGTTGAAGCTTCCCATAAGATTACCCGTTTACCCAGGATATTATGAACGTTTTCATTCGGGTGGAGAAGGGATGGGGAATGGGCTAACTGGGGGGAAATCTCATCCTTGAGAGATTAAAGAAAAGGGGGCTTGAGAAAAGGACTGCAAGGGCAGGGCAAGGTGAACTGAGAACATCTCACTGTGGAAAACAGGGGTAGCATTTCAGTTTATTGATGTTGCCTGGTAAACTGAGTTCACAAGTGCAAATGAGAAATCATACATAATGAAGTCATTACAGAGCCTCTAACACTGGACTTCGTTGTTGGTGTGCCAATAAAACTGACTGATTAATCTACTTCCATATAACAGCAGGATAAAACAGCTGCAAACAAGGAAAACCCTGGAAATTAAACACTGGAAACATTTATAAAGTGAAAAAAACTAAGGCTAACACAAATGGCGTGTGTATCAACTGTGGGGGTGGAAAACAATCTGTATGAGAAAAAAAGAAACTGAATCATTAGAACAAGTGGTAAAGGGTTGTTAATACCCAAGAAAATTGAAGTACGCCCTGTCTAAAAGCATTCAAAGTAAAAGTTTTAAAATAGACTGTACTGGTCAAAACACTGTTTATTTCTAACCTCAAGCTTCTTTCAATACGCAATATTCTGCAAACTTTAGTCTAGAGGGTTAATAGATCTGGTTGAATCACAGCCAGATCTATAACAGATACTTGTTATTTAAGACGAAATACCTTAGTAATGTTTGCGATAAACAAGTTAATTTGTGCTCTATTTGTTCTATTTTTCAAACTTTAGTTACTAGGTAGATCAGGTGGTAAAACTTCTGCAAACTACAAGAAGCACTTGTAACTGAGCCAAACACCTTTCCTCCATTTTTTAAGTAGAACAGACTTCCCTACACATAGCCACAGCTGATTAAAAAAAAAAAAAAAGCTGCTTTAATTTAATATTTTTTGTTTCTTCCACCTATGGGACTTTAACATTAAAGGTTAAAAAAATATATCATTAATTTGAAACAGAGAGAACTGCTTCATGGCAGCTGCTCAAACAGGTCTCATAATAAAGCCATTACTACACAAAACTCAGGTATGAAGACCAGGAGTTTTCAAAACTTCCAGCTTTCACCTAAACCTGTTTTTCACAAAGTTAAAGGTAAAACTACTGGTGACTCCAGGAGGATCACAGTTTGCACACTGGAGCAGTACATTATATCTCTGAATTTTATCCTAGCTTTGACCTTTTTCCTGTTACTTTTTTAATTCAGCGGCAGATAACCCTCCCATCACAGAGACATATAACTGTCAAGTCACTTTACCAGGGACTTGCACAATCTTCTTCAATTTCTACTACATACTGAAAAACATTCTTTTTCCCTTCCCCGTTTCCACAGTCCAGCCGCTAAAGCATGTCCTCGTGGTAAACAGATTAGAGAAAGCGCACCACCACCCTACTGTCCTTTGTCCTTTCTTCCACAGTTCAGGCATGCTGCTAACTGCTATGAAATAAATCTGCTTTGCCACTGGTCTGGGAATAAGGAGACCTCTAGGAAGAGAGAAAGAGAAGGAGGCCACTTCAAAAGCAGCAGATGCCATATGCATCTTCCCACGTCCTCAACACAGAGCATGAAACAATTACTTTTCCAGGGATGGTTACATCTAAAATAATAATTTTGGGGATTCAGTAAACTCTCAAACTGTGCAGGACAACTGTCCTTCTTTATAGTCCTTTAATAATTATTTTTAACTTGTCAGATAAATATCTGACGTGCTAAATTCAAGTTTCCTGTAAAGGATCTAGATAATTATTCAATACAATAAGGGTATAAGTATTTACCAAGATTCATTACTTAGAAAAAAAGGATTAACTAAAATTTGAAAAGAACTTTAAATACTGACACAAAATTCAGAAGCTGACTGTACAGATAAGATTAAAACAACAACAATAACAATAATAAGAAACAGGTAATTACAGAGAAGATCACAAGTTATGACAACAGCAGGTTCAGAAATATGAATTTACCCCACTGTGTACAACGTAGTACTTGTGCAGTGTAAAGATAGACTGACCCTGAAGTGTGTGGTTGGACGATACCAGAGAGCTGGAGCACCACTCAGCATTTAGTCCATTTGCTTTCTGAATACACCCTATAATCAGAAAACAGTTCCTCATGCTGCCCCTCCCTTGAGCAACTAACGTTCAATTATTCACAGCATTATAAAGCAGTATTAGCTCTAGCAGCTGACAGAAATACTTTCACCTCAGGAGGGTGTAACTGTGGATGATCCTTTGGACAGCATATGATCTTAAATTCAAGGCAGAAAAATGGGAATAATATTGCATATCCTTTTGTTTTAAAGCATCCAAGACATACTATAGGAATATGGATTTGTGAAAACTAATCAAAAAAACTCATTTTCAAAGCATAGGTCTAAAACCTTGTTTTACAGCATTCTTCTAGCTTTGACAGAAATAATTAATTTAGGATTCAAAACTCTTTATAAACTTACACCTGACTAGTACTCAGTGCATATGGAAGCGACTGCTCTCAGTACAGTTTACTCTGCCACTTAAATGTATAACCTGAGAAACCAAGGCGACGACACCTAGCACAGTTGCACACTGCAGCTCACATGCCTACTAAATATACAGATCCCATTACAAATGGTGAGAGAGATACAGAACATCAAGGCTTTAAAATGTAGATGCTACAGAGGTTTATATTATACTGCGCCACTCAAATCACACCTTTCTTTGAACTTACTTATGCATACTGACAGGTGTCATTCTGGGAAGCAAATTCCACAGACATGCATTATAGTTACAACACAACTGTATTTGACACACATTTAGCCGAGTCAACAGGCAGTATATCCCATTACACTTCGAAGCAAGCCTAAACGGCAGCAATTTCTTCTAGAAATACTTACTTCTGACGAGGTCACCATCAGTGCGATTTCCCCAGACAGACTGGTCTTGTATCTCTGATTGTATACTTTGGTTACTGGGAGGCTGATTTATGTTTTTATCTCCTGCTGCGGTATTCTCTTGGTCAGTTTTTTCTAAAAGAAATTTTAAGATGTTAGTTTCTATGTCATTTTTCCTCTATGTGAACAAAATTCATCTTTGAAAATTAAAAACAAAAGCACATGAAATATAACTTGTCTTAGCAACTCATGTAGTTTCCTTAAAAATAACTGCTAATAAAGTTGATTTTCAATTTGTTTTCTCATCCAGATAAAAATAATTCCTCTTTAAGAAAGTCTTTTAGTCATATTGTGTTTCATCATGTAAAATAATACTCAGCAACTTTTGTAAAAAGAAGTTATGGTTGAGTTGGTTTATATTTAGTTACCTTCCACAAAATTTTCAGATAAAAATTGGAACAGCTTGTCACACAAAAAAGCATGAATTTTTGCCCACATTTATGTGGCTCTGGCATATAAAAGCTATAATAATTCCATAAAAGTCTGTTCTCTATTAGTTACAACTGAACATATAATTAATGACAAATATTGTTGAAACTTTCAAAACTGATCAGTACAGAAATTCAGAAAATGTGTAATAACACCCTTTCCTATTTTTCATTGAAAAAATTAGCCTTTTAAAAGCCATTCCTGAATAAAAATCAATGTTTAGTCTATGATGAAAGGAAAAATTATTTCTTCTCTCCAGGTATATATAAGTTGCAGGGAAATTTCCATGGTAAAGTTATTTGAGGGACTCTTAAACCTACTTCAGAAGATAGCAAATCTTGTGGGTTTGATGATTTCGCCAGTTCGCACACACAGACCTACA
This sequence comes from Falco naumanni, assembly GCF_017639655.2. Classification (NCBI taxonomy): domain Eukaryota; kingdom Metazoa; phylum Chordata; class Aves; order Falconiformes; family Falconidae; genus Falco; species Falco naumanni. The sequence continues at coordinate 79,733,847 of NC_054058.1, read as the reverse complement.
TTTCCTCAAACCAAGGTGACAGCTTTCATTTCCGCTGCCATTAATGTTTTAATAGTCAAATTCACACACACAAATCTTTCTGTTATTGATTGCTACAAGTTTTTCCTATTGGCATTCAAGGAAACGTTCCCCAACCTGGAATTACTTGGTTCATCATTCACAGTGACAGATTATCAGTTTGTATCATTTACTCGAGGGATCTGTAAAACACTAAATATTTTCAGTATCGATTATTTTTGGAGTATATGTACAACATTTAATATTTACAGTAAATCTAAACGAGCAGCTGTTGAAAAGTCTGTTAGCTCTATTTATTTGTCTCAAACAAGAATGTTTATAAGCCACTTATCACAACGTAACGATACCATATCCTCTAGTAAAGCAATGATTCCAGTCCTGAGACACAGAAAACTCAGTTATTGCTACTGCAACATATTAAAGGTTAGCTTCTTTATGTAACCAACAGCAGTTTGATTTTAAATCCTAACTTTCTGCCTTTGTTATCCACCCTATTAAACTGAGGCATTGAACATCACTCAAAATAATATATACCATATTGTATGTATAGTAGCATGTGCTTTCAAGCACTGCTGCTCCCCTTCTATTAATTTCCACCTCTGAAATATCTGACCCAGCTACCTCTTTGGTACTTCTCTCTGAGCCCTCCCTCCCATTGCCACTTCTTCAACAACTTGTCACTACTTCCTCCAGCCCATCCCAAGATGAACCATTTCACTGGGCCTGGTGTAAAGTTACTGAAGCAATTGGGAAGAGATCCATTGACTTCAAGGAGTTTTGCTTCTTGCCCTGATGACTTAAACTCACCTAGATACTCATCCTATATAAAAAAAAAAAAAAAGGCAGATTTGTTCAACCCCTTTGACAGACCTCAGATACAAATTATTTCTACCTGATACCTATCAAATTCAAATCTGACTGTTTCGAAGTATGATGATTTTGCCTGTGCAGTTAGGTATTAGGTACAAGTGTGTTTCAAAAGTGTTTCAAAAGTGCCCTGAAATAGACTGAAGGAAAATAAGTGGTATCCTGGAGAGACCTAGGGTAAAAGCACTCTGCTTTCCACATAGAGTAAGCTTAAATGAGCTGTTTTAAGAGATTTTGCTCTTCAATGACTTTGCTGCAGTAGCAACACCAAGATTACAACAATATCTACCAGCAACGGTAGTACAAAACTGCAGGCACTGTATACAGCTTTCTTGTACAGGATATGACTTTACAATGCCCTGCTAGTTCATGTAGTAAACAATGAACGGTTCTAAGGAAACCTTAATATTAATATTATGGGGTCCTCAGTGTTCTAGATTACCTTTTTATCTAAGAAATCTGAGTGCAGAATACAATCAGTTATCATTAGTTATAGGGATTTAATTTTCATTCCTTTGCTTGGTTTCAGTTCGGTATCTTTTTCTTTTTTTTTTTTTTTTTTTACTAGGTAGAGCTTCTATGTGTATTTTTCATGTTTATTTTTATTATATTAGGTGGATATGGTAAAAAGGCCAGTGAAAACCACGGAAATTATATTAACAGTTAAGAAGAAAGAGGAATTATTAAAAAGTAAAAAAAAAAAAAAAGTTGCAACTGAACAGGAAACAATTTTGAAAGGAGGTTTACAATTAACATTAATTGAGTATCTGTTGTTTGATCTATTGAATTCACATGAAGACTTCCCCACAAACGTGCGTAACAGAAACCTACACCATTAAACATACATATTTGGTGTCTTACTTTGCACTCCAGAATTATGCATGGATGCAGCTCATCTCCTGGCAGATGCTGCTCCGTGTGTGGTGGGCTGACCCTGGGCAGCAGCTAAGAACCACACAGGTACTCCTTCCCTCCCTGGCCCACAGCGGGACAAGGGGAGAGAACAGAAAGAGCAGAAGTCAGGAAACTCGTGGATTGAGATACAGTTTAGTAAGTGAAGGAAAGCAAGAAAAACAAAACAAGTGATGCAAAGGCAACTGCCACCTCCTACAAGCAGAGCAAAGCCCAAGTCTCCAAGCAACGGCCACCTCCCCCAAAACCTCCTCCCCTCAGTTTTTATCGCTGGGTGTGACATTATATGGCATAGAATATCCCTCTGGTCAGTCTGAGCCCCCCGTCCACGCTGTGTCCCCTCCCAAGCTCTGGCCCAGCCCCAGCCCACTTGCTGCAGGGGCAAAACGGGGAAAGGGGAAAGAGCAAACCTTGATGCTGTGGGAGTGCTGCTCAGCACTGCCAAACCACTGGTGTACTATCAGCCCTGGTTTAGTCACAGATCCCAAACACAGCACCGCAGGAGCTGCTATGAAGAAAATTAACTACATCCCAGCCAGCCTTAGCATGATGGGGCTTTAGAAAAAGTAGACCTTAAGCTATGTTTATTTAAGATTGTTTCATGCATCCCTTCTGACGCATCAGAATACTGAAAATATACAAACAATGGTGTCCTGATTAATTATTTTTTCTTGAATGTGCATCAGGTTTCAGTTTCAGAACACAGGAATTTCTTGATTATTCCTTTATAATAAACAGCTGATGATGGGATCATGACATGATTTTTCTGGTTTGTTCCAGAGGTGCAACTACAGCATACCAATTACAACCAACCACACATGAAGCCAGCCTCAAGAACATTCTTGAGTCTGTGTTTGGTTGATGCCATTATTTTTGTTAGGTGCATAAGAATATTAATAAGAGTAGCTGATGAAAGCTAACACAGTTTTGAGTCCAGTAAGAACTGACACAAAAGACCTTAATCTTCTCTGATGTGCCATGCTTGTGGCAAAGCAGCTTTAAGAAAGCCTATAGCTGTCACAGATACCAACGCTGGATCTGACCATAGACAGGTATTGTTTTTTTCTACTGCATCTGCAAATATATTTTTATATATATATATATATCTCTGCAAAACACTCAGTTGTTTTAATCAAGTTTAACCTTAAGAATTTGTATGCAATATGTCCTCAGTATTTCAGATGCTGCTTCCTTTAGTGCACCTTTCCACTTCCGTGTGGCCAACCTCCAAAACTGAGAGCGAAGAAAAAAAAAAAGAAAAAAAAAAAAAAAAAAAAAAGCAAAGCTCTTCCTAGCAGTTCAAATAATGGAAAGAAAAGACTCATCGTGTTCGGAGTCTGGCACTGCTGAGGTAAAAATCCAGTATCTCTTCAAAACCACAGTAAGTTACTCTAGATCATGTCATAAAAGCAACAGAGTCTTCTTACCTATCACGGCTCAGCCCCAAGAGCAGCAACCCAGTAACTTGTGGCTATGTACTTCTCCTAAACTAACAGCAGTCCCTGGGGCCAAAAAGCTTCTAGCCAAAAGCCCCCGTGGGAGTGACACCCACACAAAGTACCCTGTGATTTATCCTGAAGGTAAGCATGGGTGCATACTCTACTTGTGTAGAGATTAATGCAAGTTCAAGGTTTAAATAAGGAAGAGACACAACATGCTGGCAAAGTATAGAATTGAGATGGTTAACAGCCCTAATCATAACTATATTACAGAGAACTGGTAAGCCACTTAGTGAAAAAATATAAAATTTTAATCACATCTCAAAATTACTGTTTCATGCAATAAGTGAACAAAGCAAACTCCTAATTTTTTTGTCACTTGGAATTATTAAAGCATATACAAATCACTTTTATAGTACATACATACCTTTCCCATATAACTGTTATATTTATTTTTAAAATTACACAGCAATACATGTATTTCATAGACTCAAACCTTGTTTTCACTGTTAAGACTACTGTAACATTGATTGTTAACTCCTATTTTAGTTTGGAGTACATACCTCTGGATACATACACTTCTCTGCATCATGACATACACACTTTACAAGACTCCACCAACAGAATAGTATCAGCAGTCTGGGTCATCAACAAGGCTACTATTACAACAGCCCTATCAAAACCAAAATTATACAAATACCCAGAATTGTCAAGAAAGACTTCTGTAGTTAGGCAAGAAGGCTATGTGAGGCAATCTCTCTAGATCCCTTCCAGCCCTATCGTCTATGCCTTTATAAAGTTGTGGGGATACAGATCAAACTAATTCCTCAAAATTTCTTAGAACATCCCAGGGAAGTACCCCTCTCTTCAAAGCTATATTTATTCTACTTTTCTTTACGATAATGTAAAGTATATTGAGTGGACATCAAATTAATACACAAAACCGACAGAAAACACAAAAAAGATATGTAATGGACGTACATTTGCAGGACACCACAAAAAGCTCCAGTCTTTGATGAATACCCAGCTTTTCTTCTCTAAGTGCTTGTCCGACTGTATATTCACGTTACGGCTGCCCCCACACGACCCGCTACATCTCATGAGTTTACTCAGAAATGAGTCTCAGTGTGTTCAAATATGGCATCACACATCAATGCATCAGTAACTATAATATTCAGTCTCTGAACATGCAAAAACCTGGGAACAAGTGCCCACATTAAGTGGGTTGCACATCCTCAGAGTGTGATTGACAGCTGATTTCTATTAATTAGATGACACATAAGCCTATATACTGACTCAGCTATCTCTTCCAGGCATGTGAACTGTAAGAGTGCTTGACTAGCAACATGACAAACTGGACTTGAGAAACAGGTTTAGAGTTTGTCTATTGAGACAGGGAGGCTGTGGATGTAAAGTGAGTTAAAAATCCTGTTGCTACAACAATAGAAGGCTTTCTGTTCACCAACAATGTGGTGGACTGAACCAAGTAACCAGTAAAGCAAAAGAAACTGCTGGGAAAGGTTTCTGGAAACCCAAGCACATCATTCTCATCAAGGAGAGAGGGGCAAGCAGAATGGACCAGCAGAGTGGAGTCACTCTGACCTCCAAAAACACAGTCAGGAGCAGTACAACAGTTCTGCTGTTTAAGGACAGAGGAATGATGGAAGCACAGGGCAAAGCTTACTTAGGCACTTAAAATTGACCAGGAGCTGGGAAGTAAACACGATTTCTCAGAAGGCCCAAGCTAGCCCTGAACAAGCAGACACAGTTTTAAACATACCTGTACAAAGCTCAAACCATCCCAAATGCAATTTTGTCCTTCAAAGCAGAGAGAAATGACAAAAACAAAGAAACAAACAAACCCAAACAGAGATCCATCAGAAGTAAAAAAGTTGAAGGATGTTTCCAAAAGGAAAGATAACAAAACAGTTCTCTGTCTCAAGGCTACAGCAGTTGGGAGGGATTTTGAAGAGTATGTGGCAAACTGCATTTCTATCACTTCCTTTGTTGATTAATACCCTTGCTGGAAAGGAACCGCTGAGGATGCTATTTCCTACTGAAAATTCCACTGTTAGCAACAATAAATCAAAGGAATCATGATAATACCAGCTTTCACAATGCAAAACAGTAACACCCACCAGCTAAGTGCCTAAAACTTTTAGGCATTTCACATAACGAGTAAGTTCAACTGTGCTATTCATGTAACAGAATGCCTACTCCAGTTTATGATTTGCCTGAAATAATTTCATTAATGACTAGTTTTACAATCTAATTAATATTGCTAATCCAGAAATTATGGAGTTGGAAGCCTCCGTTTCGACATTTGAATGTTTTGAAAATAAAATAACAGATTTGGGGTTATTTCATTTTAGTGGCTTTCACTTAAATGCCCTATCACAACTTTCAACGGTCTCAAAAATGCCACTGAAAAAAATCAGTTTCTTAAAATTAGAGTAATTCAGCTGAACTTCTTGGAAGGCTCTTACACAGAATTTTCCAGGTGCAAGCTATGGAACTATGAATGTACTACAAGTTTGACAGCCCCGGACAAATTTCAGTTGTGATAAATTAAAAATTAGTAGCAACATGCAAACAGGTACTCTGCACTATTAAAAGCATTAAACAGTTCAGATTTATAAGTGAAAACTTATTTTCACAAATAATCATTAATTGTCGTGTGGTCAGTTATAAATTGATGTCATTCATGCAACAGTGTTTCACGTGTACAAAAGTCGTGTCACGTTCAGTGCTAAGCAATATTCAGTGATATGCCTGTACTAGCACCAGCATAGGCCAGTAAAAGGGGACCTGTACAGTGAAAGAGTTGATTTTAAGGACACATTCCATATGTTCCAAAGATTTCTACTTTGGACTAGCTCTCAGATTTAATCTCAAAGACTGGAGGCTTATTAGTGGCTGGACTGCATTAGGCACATTCCTGCAGTGAATTTTGCAGATTATTTTGTCCAAAAGGAATCTAGTCCAGGTCATCCTCCAGGGCCACTCCATAAGGCAAACCAAAGCAGAGGCAAACAGGAAATTAGCTTCAAAACGGCACTGCTGATCTAAATGAAAACACTAGCATAAAACACTCATAGCTGGATGCCACTTATTAGGAAAAAACACATGTTTAAAGCAAAAAGAAATCTAACTTCTGAGAGCCTGGAATGGAATTTGAGAACTAGTTCTGATATAAAATTAGCCTATGAAATGGAACAAAAGTATTTCAAATTTGATGCAAGAGCTTGCAGTCAACTCTATGAAATACAAGTCTATCACACCCATGTGGAAATGAGTCACTTTACTGGAACGGCATGCACGTGAAACCGAAAGCAGAAGCATATTTTTATGACAACTAGAGTTAGACACTTATGAAGGTTTTAGGTATTTTAGTCAGTAACGTTCAATAAACACCTCAGTACTGACAGACAGCGATGAAACAAATTAACACAGATTCACTCAACTCTTGTCAGATTGCAAGTGGGAGCACAAATGTAGAAGAAGTATTTGGTAAGTTTGAGTAACCTGAGTGCACTGGTTAACCGTTAAAATAAAAAGCCATTACTCATAACACAGAGGCACTGCTGGTAAAGTGCATTAATTATGCTGATAGTAATCGTCGTTGCCTCAAGAATGTCCAAACATTCCCTGCAGTAAGTCTTCTGTCACCCCATCTCATCTAGCCAGCACATTCCTTTAGCGCTCCTCATCATGAAAACACAGAAAGCACAGCAAACATGAAAAGGTTTGAATCACATACTTTAAAAGGAGCACATTTGTTTTGTACTTTTCTGAATGGAAGTACTACTTGCTGAATATGGTTTCTTCAGACACCAGATCAGAACTGCATCTCCATCCAGCAAGTGATGTGATTTGCACCAGAAAGAATGGTCACTTGTAGAACCTGATCCTTAATATTTCTACCAGAATTCTCCATACTCCTCCCCCACCCCATCAAAAAACCCAAGACATTATAGTGGATTTCCATCATCTAAAGTGTTATTAGAAAGTTCTTATAGTTGAAATGTGGTTATCAGTCTCAATTTCATAACAGGGTTTTTTTTTGTTATTACTATTTATTTTCTTTCTGAATTGAGAAAGCTAAATATTATTCATTTGTTATTCTAGGTTACATTTAGTTACAAACAAGCAAAGGTAAAAGCATTCCAAATACTTGACAGGCTTACATCTTCTAATATGTGGCCTGATTCTCCAAATATAGTTCCATTTTCATTGAACTTCTTTCTTGCATTCAGTTTATGCAAATGCAGAGGATTTAATGAAAAAAGTCTAGCCATAGCCCAGGCAATAATCACAACAAGACCTTTAACACATGAAACATCTTCCTTAAAGCAGACAGACTAATGGTCACCAATTGTCATATTCCTTCCTTAGAGACACTATTTTGGTACCTTCCAGCAGAGAAAATACTTAATCACAGCCAAATTGAAGTGGTCTGAGCATAGAGATGACACTATCCACTGACTACATTACAGAGCACACAGGTAGAAGTAGTCATAATTTGATTCTAATGCTGGTGGAGCTACAGGAGAAGAGAGACAGCATGACATCATCTTGAACAGGGGTGCATGAGTAAAGCTAAGCTTTTGGAAGGATGTGGCAAAAATTCAGTAGAAATTTTCAGAAATTAGGTTACACATTTCATCCTGTAGTCTGCACCTTAAAGCAGCTGACTCCATTGGCACAGATAATAGTTTAAAGACTGAAATTGAGTATTGACATTGCCACAAAAGAAGACGCTATGATTTTATTTGCTCTCTCTCATAGCACACCAATTGTGGAGGGGCAAAGTCCAATAATCTAATATTTATGCATTAATTCAAAAATGAACAAGGAAGACAGGGGAGATGTTGAGAGACCATGTTGGTTAAAGTAACACACAAACATTACTTTAAGTTACAAAAGCCAGAGCATGCCACACCTGTAGGCCACACTATGTCTCAACCCACAGTTTTCACCATGGCCACAACTGATGTATATCCCCACAGCCTGCCTAAGCGTTATTCCTTTTGTCTGTTTTTTAATTATGTTGTGGGATAGCTATTTGTTGAATATTTAAGATTCAATTGAAACTTCTTTTCCTTTGATGGAAAAATACAATTTGCCTTCAGCATCTGAACGTATATGAGAGCAAGCAAAAGGAGCACTTTGAAGATCTGGATTTTTTGATGACACCTCACAGAACTACAGTAGAGAAGTTTGTTCTCAGGATATAAGGTAGTTATACCAGTTAAATATAGAAAGCATATTACAGTATGCTGTTACCAATCAAAAAATATTTCTCAGTAGAATGCAGTTAATGTTTTATCATACATGTAACACAAGCCATTTTTTCTGATTAAGGAATCTTTATTTCCAGGTGGATATAGATTTCAGGTATCTCACTGTGAATATATGGAGTCACCACAGAAACATGATGAGGTGATTCTATGTGAAGCAGTAATTATTTCAAATTATTGCAGATTTTTCCAGATACATCTAGCCTATTTCCATAAATAATATGAATTTCAACCACAGCTTTTAAAATTATCGCCACATTCTAGAGAAGTAGGTATACTTTTGGGTGTCTTGGGGGTACTACAGAAAGAGCATGACGTGTTGAAAGTCCCAGACACACTATCTTAGATCTTCAGTCCTGGAATATCTGGACTACCTTACCCTGTAACCACATGCTGCAAAGCTGACAACAGAAATGCTGGAATATGGACTGGAAATGTTATGAACTCACCTCTTCCTCTTTCCACCCCCATTTCCCCAACAGACTTAGGCTAGAAAAAAAGCAACAAATATCCACAGTTATACTTAAATCTAAGTTCATTAGAACAAAAATTATGTATCTGAATGCTGAATTCTGTAAAAAAAACAGCCTTGCCTTTCTGTGAGCCATACATATGCTCTAAAATTGAGCATGTGCCTTAAAAAGTGTGGCCAGTGAGCAAACCTGAATCAATCAATACATTACACTTGCTCGTGCCTTACCGATCCCTAAGAAAGTAACTTGAAAATCCTCCACCTCAACAGCTGTGAGCTCTAATTGTATCACTCAGATTTTCTGCATAGAAGTTGTCTGTGGACAGATCAGTATTTGTTGCCTTGCTTTTCATAAAAAGAAGAGCATATATAGAAAACCTTACAAAATAGAATCACGTAAGACTTTAATTCTTGAGTCAAAACTCAAATGTAAAGTAGCACTGTCCAAATGACACTACTTTCCAAGCTAGTTAGCTCACCAACTTAGAACTTCAGTAACTTTGATGTATGGCCTGCATGCAGAATTTAACCAGTGTGGCTGCTTGATCACATGACAGATAAAAACAACACATTGAAAATAAACACGTATCACAGATACTGATGTTTCTAACAGTTCAGTTATGCATACTTGATCTTCTGTATCAAATCTTTTTTTTATTATTATTTCTAGCTGTTTAGAAGCTCTGAGTCATTCTCTGGGATAAAAAAAAAAAAACAACCCAACAATAAGATAAGTATAAGCCAATCTAATTTGTCTCCCTTCCAGAACATTTTTTTTACTCAGCTGTGGATACTTTCTGGTTTCTCAAAAGAGTCTTCAACTTTGATTTCACATAGCTATTGATTTTCCAAGTTACAAAAACAAGACTGCATCTCCAATCCACAGTTGCACAACTGTGTTACCAGGCTCTGCTCCAATTAACTAGTTATGAATAAAGTTACAGTTTTAGAATCAGCTTATTTGTTTGTTCTTCAGAGACTTTTTAAACTCTTGTCCGAATTCTGGAAAACAAGTACATAGCTGTAAATAATAAAAAATTAAGTCTCAACTTCACAGACCAGGACCTGGGAGGCAACCATACTTCTTATTTTGTGGATAACCTGCAACACACCTTGTCAAACTTCCCTACATGAAAGTGATCAGAATATCAATGTATTTTATAAGACAGACATAACTTAAAAGAATTTCTCTTTAAGATGAATGTGCTTTTCAACAACCTTTTGAACAGCTGATACCAAACAAGTTAATACTCTCAGAAACTGGTTTCAGCTGCAGCATCACAGAGTAATCTCAGAAAAAAAACCCCAGCAACGTGACCTCCAGCCTGAACCACAATCTTGCTCCTAGATTAACCTTTCCCAATCTACTGCAAGACCTGGAAGGCAAGCTTTACAGGAAAGAGCTTCTAAACACAAACACAAAGCTGAGAAACAAGAAAGTGATTTTTTTAAGAAGCAGCTTCTGCCTCTGAATTGCTGCAGTTTTTCACGTACTGAAAACCAGTGCAGACAACAGTGCACCTTTTTTTTTTTTTTTTTTTAATTTCCACAAAGGGATTCCTGGTTAAAACAATGAAGAGGTGGCCCTGAAAGCTTTACAGAGTTACACCAACGAGGGGAGGTCGAGGGGAGGGGAAAGAAGAGGGGTTAAAGCCCACAAAACAAATCAGTAAACGTATCATTCAAATAAAAAGCGCAACAATTACAGAGAAACTTTAAAGCAACTTACCTCGAGGGAGAGAGATCAAAGAGCTGTTTTCAGTCGGAGCTTGCTCTGGCCCTTCAGGCCCCGGAGGAAGAGGTTCTCTCACTTGGGACATCTGCCAGCGCTCTCACCGAGTAATGAAGAGCCGTCACCCCCCTCCGACAAAACTAACACGCGACCCTGAAGGAACAAGCAAATGAAAGGACTCGTTAATGTATTTTATGCAGAAAACTCACGGCTCGGGGGCGAAGGACTGAGGAGGGACAGCAACGAAGCGGCGGCAACTTTGCGGCGCGGCGCCGGGCGCGCCGCCCGCCCGCCCCCCGCGGCGAGCACCCGTGGGGCCGGGGGGCGGCGGCCGCGGGGCGGGGGCGGCCGCGGGCCGAGAGCCGGGCGGCCGCGGGGGGTGCCGGGGGGGCGGGCGGCGCGCCCTACCGCCACATCGCCTCCTGCTCCGCCGCGGCGCTCGGCCCTGCGCCGCGCCCCGGCCGCGGCACCCGCCGCCCCGTCGCCCCCGGCGGCCGCCGCCTTCTCCCGCCGCGGGCCTTCCCCCGGGCCTTCCCTCGGGCCGGGGCGCGCACGCACTGGCACTCGCACCCGCCGTCCCCCCGCCGCCACAGTCACTCGCTCTCCATCATTTCCGGACAATGAAACATCCCACCCCGGCTGGCGGGGCCGCGGCAGGGGCGGCGGTCGTGCGGCTCCTGCGGAGCGCCAGGGCGGGCGGGCTGGGCCGGGCTGCGCGGGGCCGGGCGGCCGGCGGGGCGCCTCGCTGCCCGCTGCGCTCAGCCGGGCCTCCCGCCACTGAAATTCCCCCAGGAGGCCGAAAGCCGTCAAGCAGAAATAGGGAGGAAGGAAAAAAAAAAATCTGAAAGGGAGGCTTTCATGCCTGGCCGGGACTCGCAGCTGCAGCGCTTGGCAGCGGTGCGGGGGCACTGGTAATGGTGCAGCCGCTGGCTCAGAAGTCGTCGGCCACGGCCACTCGCCATAGCCCGGCTGTGCCTCGGGAGCCGGGTGAGGTGGCACGTGCGGCGCCGCAGGCCCCACGCCTGGCCCAGTGGGCTCCCACGCCTGCCCCAGCCTGCCCCACACCTGGCCGCCTGCCCCAGTGGGCTCCCACCCCTGCCCCCACACCTGCTCCCACCCCTGCCCCCACGCAGGCCCCCCTGCTCTGCTGCCTCGAAGACCTGTTCCAACACAGCCCAGCCCTCACCTGCACCTGAGCTGGTGGCACACAGCGATGCCTACAAAAAGGACTTTAAAGCAAGCGTGTATAAAAATACCCAAAAGAACACAAAGGACAGAACAAGCATTTTCCAAAAGTAAAACCCAAAAGACCAAACTGCTTCCTCCACCGCCACCTGCCATCTGGCGTTACCCCTGCATTCCACCTATAGGAGATACATTTCTTCCCCATGGCACAGACTGATCTGCACATCAGCCTCATGCTCTGCTCCTGCCCACACCGTGGGGTGCTGCGGTATCGCCCATGTGTGCGCTGGTGCCCACAAGCTGCGTGGTTTACCTTGCTGATGCTATCATGGTGTATCACCTTCCTCTGCCAAAGTATGTCCATGTTTAAACTGTAATTTCCTTAAAACTTAGAAGCAGATTTTTAATTATAGTTTAGCAAATGCACTTTACTAGTATGTCATTACAGTGTACAGCCAGGTTTTTTTGGGAAAATAAAAGTAGGAAGACAAAACAGCCAAGTTACAGACTATCTACATCCTAACCTAAGAGGCTATAACTGAAGGATATTTATTTTGGTACCATAAGTGCTAAGGAACATGCTCAGGTATTAAAAGTCCACTTCTTAAAGTTTAGCACTTCCCTGCAATGCTTGCAAACCAACTGGGATAGAGTACAAGTATCTGGGTAGGAGCCAGTTTGTGTGACACTCCACACACTTCAGAGACTCCTCTTATTTCAGGCATCATCAATAACTTTGCACCACTGTATAGCTTTATTATTGGTCATTACTGGTTCAGAAGAGAACAGTGTGATGAAAGATGCATATACTTCCCACTGAGAAATACTATCGTTGGTAAGCATTTCAGTAATCTAAGATGTTCTTCGGAACAACATAACCTTCCTTTAAACTCTTTCATGAGAAATTGGAAAAAAAAATGTTTATGTGGGGAAGAAGCTACGTAAGAAATGCATTTTGGGCACACAAAATTATTATTGTACTGCATAACAATAATATAGATCTCAATATTTATACTTTTAATCTACGAAAACACTGCATAATTTTCCATAGCTCCTTCGCTCCTTGCTGCCCTGGGGGCAGAGCGATTGAGACATAAGGTAGAAGGACTTACCTCAAACTCCCAAGTGAGTCAGTAGCAGGAGAGTGGTTATGACTCATACTCAACGTACAAGCTTCTGGTTTTCCCTCTGAAACTGGAAACATAGCAGGGAACAGGGAGGAGCGATAATTTAGCCAACCACACCCTGCCTTCAAAATATATCATTGGATAATAAATGCCTATGAAGAGCAGATACCATCCAGGGTCGGTGTTTGGGTTGTTTTTTTTTTTTTAACCTTATCTATGAAACCCACATGGTAAAGTCCATGGTGTTCAGTTTATCTTCTTAAAAAAGTTGTTGGGATGAGCTCACCCTGCCAAGGTTCAGCTGTGTCACAGCCCACATAGAAATTAAAGCAACAAAGTGAATGGGAGAGGATCTTCAGCTGATATTGCAACTGGTGCAATGGGAGATAACCCTAAGAAAAATATGATTGGGAAAAAAAAAAAAAAGGTAAGAGAATATGATATACAGAAAGCACAGCTCCCTGAAATAGCACATTAAAAATATTGAGCAATACATAATACATTATGTACCAAAGACTATGACTGTAAAAAGATTGGTCCAGATGTGGTCACTGTTAATGAAATACCATAGATAAGCAAAGCTCATCAGCGTAAGCCAACCATGCAGCACTTCCTGACAGTACAGCATAGGTCTAACAAATACACAGCTAATCTAAAATAATTGTTTTTATTACTTCCCTTTAAAATAGGTATCATTCTAAAATGTTAGTGAAAATTCTTAGGAAGCGAGCAGTTCAGATGGCAACATCAGCAGCTTTTCAAGTAGGCTACAAATACGAGATATGCTGTATCTGATTACAGCAATCGAGTTATAGCCTGTTGCACATACATATTCCATATACTCTTCCATTGCTAGATCATAAAATTCAGGTATGGTCTTCTAGACAATTCATGGCAGGTTTTGGGAAAGATGTGAATAGAAGCTAAAAACTCTTGTAAATAGACAGTATGTATAGTTTGTAGGCAGGTAAAAATTCCCTGAAAGAAAAAAAATAAATCAAAAAACCCCAAAACTTCAAGGTTTTCTTCCCATTAAAACATCTCTGTAAAACAAATTCCTATTAAAACTGCAGAATATAAATTAAAATTAAAAATGTAGAATATAATCATGTCTTCATGGCAAAATTGGTCATCACCATTTTCTAGTCTGAGCTCCTACACAAGCGGTAGGATAGATATTACCTCCAGCCAAAACAGACTTCTCACTGAACAAAAGGAAGTGTTTTAGAAAGATACAAGTTGTTTATTTAAAGTACAAGTTGTTTATTTAAAGTAAGCTCACAATATCCCGAAATTGACTACTGCAAAGCTTATTTACTTACATTGCTAACAACTTGAGCTATATTTCTAGCTTGAATTTTCCGAGGCAAACTTTTGGTCTTTGAGGTTTTTTGGATATCAGATAGTTTGCTGTGGAGGAGGTTTTGGAAAGCATAGTTACTCATCTCACCAATGCTGTAGAAAGTTTGTGCATAACTCTTCACATTAAAAATATTTGATTAGAAATATGGCTGCTTACATAGTGAAGTGACCGATAACTCTTATGGATCAATGCAGGTGTAGGTACCCAAATTTTCTCATCATCCTAACGCTTACCCTCCTCAAGGCCACTCTAACTGATGCTGACTTCATTCCATCAGCGGGAGCAGAGGAAACTGGAGAATTTTTACACCCTTCTTAACACCCTGGGTCACTTAAATGGTTCTGAAAGATGGACAATAATATTTATTATATTTTTTGTGATTGATCGCTTCTACCTTCGTACCTTTGAGTTCAAGATATCCTTTTGCTATGTCTAAGAACATGATTTACAACTTTGTAATATGTATCTTTAAGATATATGTAGTACTCTAAACTTCATAGCTCTTTTCAGTATTAGGATCATGGCAGGATCTCTGTCCTAAATATATTATAGTGTAACAATGCTGAAATGGGAAGACTCTTACAGTTAAAAGGGCTAAATAAAAGACTTGGAGTTAAACCCAAATTATATTACAAAATAACAGTATTACAAGTGAACCTTACAGTATTTTCACTTTTTTTTTTTCCCCCGAATTTAGCTCAAAAGCAGAAATACATGCAGTGTATGCGTAAAAGCACAGTAAAAGGGAATTTGAAGGTCACTATCATGCTGGTTTCTTTTTGTTCCTGGTGTTCACGGCCCAGCTTGTCTATTACCCTTCCCCAAAACATCTTGTTTAAAGCCATGTAAGTTGTCAGGTGCCAGAACAAAGCTGAATGCATCTGTGTTGTAGGTGAGAATTTTTACTCTCTATACCATAACCACTAAAGTGCTGCGGGATTGAGGGTGCCTTAGACACCAGCTGGTCCTAACAGGGCAACCAACCCCTTCTAGTCCAAGGAAATCCACCACCAAGGAGCACAAGCCAAATAAACGATAGGATGCCTGAAATGGAATTAGAGACATACATTCTCCTTCCATAACCAGAAATGGAATAAAGAAATGCATTCTCTTTTTGGAGAAGTGATTCATTCCAGTAATGCTGTACATTGTCCTGGCAGCAAGAAGTAGTCTTTCTACCGTAAATGAATGTTCTTCAGGCTTGATGTTTTTCTGCCACGGGATGGACTCCGCAGTGGGGAGAAAGGGAATATGAGGCTTAATGACCGCTTTGTGCTGGCTTGAGCCAGTAATTGAGAATTAAACTCATGAATTTAAAATATGAAAAGGGATTTCCCCATTTTATTTTTCTGTTTATAGTAAGTGTAACAGCACTAAAAATATTTTGTTTCTGTAAAATATTTTCTAACACAGATGGCCAAGATTTCATTAAAACCGATAAATTATAAAGTAAACCAAAATAAAATATTCTGAGATTAATTATTTCTGATCTAGCTCTAGTGAAGTCCAAGGAGTTGCGAGAAGATGAATTGAGCTCAACAAGCTTTATCCTGCTTAGGGCGAAAGACATCACATGGCATGGTTTATGGTAGTTTCAGCTATTTCTTAGCAAGCTCAAGCAAGTAGCTCACTCAAGCAGGTAATAGATCTCACATGAAAAAGTAACAGATCATATATTGAGGCATACAAAATGACGTTTCATCACAACAAAATGTCAACTAGTAATTCATTACATTCCTACAAAAAAGTCAAGAAGAAATATCCAGTGTTCAATTACAAATAAGACTGCTGGATTGCAACAGTTAATTTATTTGCATATATTCTCTTCAGCTATTCAGCTTTTCACTTTGCAGTTAACATTGCACCTTAATAAAAAACTTATTTAAGACTTCAGAAGAAACTTGAAATCCAGCAAAAATGAATCTTTCAAACTCTTTACTGATTTTTTTAATGCATTCAAGATTATTTGGGTTTTGTCTTAACATTAAAGATCATCTCAACAAAGGCAAATGACGGACAACAGCATCTCTTACTTAACAAGACAGAAAGTTTAAAGGAATATTGATTAAAAGCTGTGGCTAACTGAACACAGAATATCATAATATGAACTATATAGCACTTCATAAATTTAGAATAACTCTAAGAATTTACCTGAACCACTTTGTCACAATAATCCTAGAGTCTGTATCTATAGCAAGAAAAAAAAACAACAAAACAAAACAAAAAAAACCCAACGACAAACAGAAAACTAAGCCAAATATTCCTCTTGTTTTTCAGGTTAACAAGGCTTCTTTTGCTTCTGCAACCTGAGCAGTATCTGGATCTGGCATTATTCTACATTAGTATTTTATGCACATTCCTTACAATTGTGAGTATTCATGAAATTTACATTACCTTTTCTCAGCAGTATCAAACTAATTGCCAATATCAAATGACATTTGCAAAAATACCATATCTAGAATTCCACAAAAATAAAAATTTCCATATGAAAAGGATACCTAGTTAATCCTTCCCCCCCAAAAAATAAAATTAAAAATACTAAAACAAGCATGTCTTACAAACGGAATAAATAATGCAGTGGAACAGAAGACTGTATGCTATATTGCTGTGTGAGATCACGGTATCACATCCGGAGATCTATAAACATTTAGTTAAATTTGTGCATCTTCAATATGAGTTCATAATACACAGTATCGTTGCTCCTTTTGAGCTGCCAGAGAGTACACTGTGAATGAGTATTAAAAATATTGTGCATTCTATGTTATATTTTCATAATATAGAATGCTCTTACTTACATAGTGTGTATTATTCCTAATACATATTCAGTGCCTATATTGTAACAGCTCCTCTGGAACCACTCACATGTATGCTGTGAATGTGTATTAACAGCAGAATGCATTTGCATATTATGCGTCCATAATACTGAAGGCACAATCAAATCTTTGATAAAAAGTCATTGCTATACCTACAAACAGAAGTGATTTTCTTGTGCTTCTCATTCACAACTGTGCCATCTTGAACAGTCCTTTCTCACCCATATCTTTACAACTCACAAAGAAAAATAAAATCCGGTACTGCAACAGTTCTGTGAATTTTAGTTTTCTTGAAGTAAAATATTTCATGAGGTCTTTTTTTCCTCTCTTTGTTATATCTCATAATGAATATTTTCTTTAATTGCCAGAATGTATCTTTCCTGTTTTGTTCATTTTGGCATCCATATAAATGACTGGACTAAGGTCTTAGTATCCAATGCTCATTTGGATATTACATGTAAAATATAGGTCATGGGAAAAAAATCTATAAAAATAAACCTCAGTCAGTTCTACTAGTATTTTCAACTATCATGATTTGGTTTGTTTGTGTATATTTGCCTAAAATGTGTGGTGTTTGGTTTGTTTTTTTCTTCCAAGCCAGGAACACACAATTCCCTAATTTGGACAGAACTAAAATTACAAAATAATATAATTACAAAACTTCATTTGGATCAAAAAGTTATTTTTTTTCTACATTGACAGGTGAGGATCTTGGCAACCCATGCAAGAAAATACGGAAAAAGACACCCTGACTTGTCTAAAACAAGAGTTAAAGAAAAATAGTCTTCTGACTCAGTTTCTTGCTTAGCTAAATGAAAGTAATACAAATCTTGGGGTTCAGGTCCAATATAATTCTGTGTCTATGCTCCCGGGACGGGGATTTCCCCTAGGAAGCCAAAGAAAAGTTAAGGACAACTTTCCTTATCCCGTAGACTTGCTGGAATAAATAGAGATGAGTGGAAATTATCTGTACCATTTCAAGGACTGCATAGTGACGATACCGACTTAGTTTTAAAATACTTTCAGTTGTATTATTTTAATAAGCAGTACTGAAAGGTATTTTATAGTTCTGATATCACCACAGAGATATTAACTCCAAAAAGTATTCAGATGAGCATTCTGGCAATTAATGGCAAGTATAAACTACCAACCGTACAAGAACCAAATATTTAAGCATGACTAGACTGATACCTCAGCTAAAATATTAATATAATCAGAAAACACAAATTAGATTCAAAGGATCCCCCATATAGCTGGTACTTTTGAATCACATATGGGAATGCAGTCCTGCCCACTGAATGATGGGCAATTACATTCTCCATTAATATGTGTAATACCTGCCACATATCAGAGAGAGAATGTGTGTGTGTATGTGGACATAAAATCACAGGAATTTTAGTGTTTTCCACTTAAAAGAAATGGTTACATTTTAGTTTAGTGAGGAAGCCTATTACAGTGTACAAATTCCTTCATTTCTCTTTTCCTTTTTTCTGTGGTTTATGTCAAACATTTTAAAGTATTAATGAAACTGTAAAAGCCATAATGTTAAAGTATAATTTTATTTAAGATTGTTTTACATTATAAGAACTATAAACAGGCACCTGTAAACTTATACAAGCAGTTATTTTGAGATCTGAGCTGTGTTTTTATTTCTTTTATGATTGTAAATAGAAGATAGGTTGTTTTGGTTTTTTTAGAGTTATTTTATAATTTTAACATACTAGCTGCTCACTCTCAAGGATTGTTTTTAGATATAAATGGCAGCAGTCTGTAAATTACCTTGATCATCAGTGATCAACAAAAACAAGTTAAATACTTTTCTGTGGGTTTCCAAAGTGACCTTTATGTCTTCCTAATAATTTATTTGAATTTCATTTTAATACACTTTATTATAATAATTGTAAAGTTCTGATAACCATGATCTACAGCCAAGTGAAATTCAAGCAATTGTGGCATGGGTGCTTTCACTGTAGAACCTCTGGTGTTCCAGTCCTGGATCTCTGACCAGTTCCCTGATTTTTGCCTGATATTGTTATGATGGTAAAAGAAGTTCTAAAAAAAAGTCAGGTTTTTTTTATGTAATAATGGTAAACCAATCCTGAGCTTGATCCAATACTCTCTAGACTAGTTAGACTTTCAAACACACTTTTATTGTGGGCTTCAAGAAGATTTGACGCTTGTTTTTTAGAGTAAAAGGTATGCCTTTAATTGGTTTATACCACGAGTATAATTGAGGAGCAAATCAAGGGAGTAGCACAAATGTTACTGCCGTTTTTTCTCATGTATTTCTCACTTGCAGCGGGGACAGGAGGCATCCCAGCCCACTCCATTTTTCCCCACCTCAGCATCAGTCTGTCCCGAGGCTGGGAATGGAATCATTCCTCCTGTGGTCACCCCCCACACACAGACCAAAATAGCAAACGCTTCTCACCAGAACTGTATCTTGCCTCTTCATGTTACCATTTGTGGGTAATTCTGAAAAATAATCATGTCAAATTTAGAGAAGGGTTACTGAAGTGCTTTCCCAAAACAACGTAGCATCAGTAAGGTCTTATTTTTCTTTAGGAAAAAAGTAAAATTTACATCTGGAAATTTATGTGGAGGAGCGCTCAAGGCCTATATTCAATAAGTATCTCCTTCTGCCTGCCATTGTAATAGGATCAAATATTCTAAGAATTTATTTTTTAAAATCTTCAATAATTTGTGAGAATGTGAAAATTATGCAAGTCATGCTGTAAAAACTTGGTGCCATATATGAAGAATTAGTACAAAAAACCTAAGTCTTCAGAAACATCTTAGTTATCAGTCATTGATTTTTATTTTTATAAAACTGTAGCTGGAAGAGAGAAAACATGAGGGTAAACAGAAACGCAAAAATATGGTATTTTTTTCCTCTTTAATACCAAAAAAGAACTCTCTCTTACAATATCCACAACTTCTAATTTCTTGTCACACTTTAAATTCTTCTCCGTTATGATATTTTTTATGGAATGAGAAGAGATAATGGCACCAACAAGAGCCCATGACAAAGGACACGGTGTTATACTTCTTAAAATAAAGCAGGAGACATTTGATCTCGTTTTCTCAATGTAAATGAGTGAACTTGAGAACAATGGGGTGACTTTGGCCTCATGTTGATGCAACCAAAACCAGAATCTTGACCCATGGATACAGCAATCTGCAAAATACTGCATTAGTTTGCTCTCTAGTGTGCAAGGTAATACACAGTTCGGGTATTTGGTAAAATAAAGTGAAGCTTTTGGAAAAACGCAACAGATTTCTGTACCTATACATTAATGTTTGTCTAAGTATCTGTCTAGACACCCATAGTTAACTACAATCACAATGTGCATGCGTAAACGATATGGTACAGTAGACCATGAGATTATACATTTATCCTCATTTGTGAAGGTGGATGCCTAGAACCCATGAATGGAGAAAGATATGTTATAAAGTATTTAATCCTAATCAATACTTATTAAAGGAGACAAAGTTAACAGTAAGTCAAATCTGCAGTACTTTAGGAAAAAAGCAGCAAGCTGGATTTCTTATCTTGCAATAGTTAATGAAGTTTTATGATTTATTTTAACCCTGAACTGGGCTTTAAAAAACCTTAATTGTATTAATGTACTAAAAGAAATACAATTTTCACTTACTTTCATTAAGCATGACAGGTGACAGTTCCAAAGATAAATGCTGAAACTTGTGAAAATTGCAAGTTCAGGTTGAATTGACAATAATATGGTAGTAATGGAATGGAATTGTGCTGCTTACTGCATTAATCAATACCACAATTTATTTTTTAATGTATGAAGAATATTTAATTTAATTAATTTATTACTAGGTTCTTTCTTCTTAAGTCTTCCTTTCAGTCTTTGGATTTTGGTTTCATTTTAAAACATCCTGGCTATTTATAAATCCACAGCTAATCGCATAAAATATCAGTGTTGAGAAGGAATCAGTTTTCTGCATGCCATGTGCAATTTGGGAGACTGATAATATAACTAAATCAATTAAAGGGGACGTGGCTCTATTAAGACTGAAAAAGTTGTACTATTGTCACCTGTGCTAGACTCTCTGCAAAATCAGAAGGTTTAAACTTGTTCAGTTTATGATATGTCACTTATCTTTGTAAAACACAGGCTACACGTGCAATGCCCTAGCAAAACCTAGCTTTTTTATTTCCATTTGTAAATATGTACACTACTGTACCAAGTCAGTGTTATATTTAGATTAGCAGAGCCTATATCATGGTGTCAGAGATCTGAAGCTCTTGAACTGGGACTGAGAGGATACTACCATAAAATATTTTCATTGCAACTTTATCATTCAAAATACACACACACACTCCATGCTGCCATGCACAGACAGGGTTTGCTTGTGTTGTACTTTTGTGATAACCCATGTAGTTGAGTTGTAGCACTTTGGGATAAGCAAGCAGTTAAAAAATTTAATTTCTAATGCAGTTAATGAGTAGTTGTAAAGGTGTGTGTACAGTAGACGTTTATGGAGAGCTATCAGCAAGAATGCTTACGGCACCTAGAATAAGCAAATATTTGGACTTCTTTAGGGATAAAGAACATATAGATGGCAATTGATACATAAATTTAAACTTCAGAAATTACAATTATGAAACCATTAAAGCAATCTCCTTCACAGTTCCATAAAATCAATATGGAAAGGGTTTCTGCAGCAGACCTTTAGCTGTGGTTTGGGATACAAAACCCTTTTCAAGTAAAAATGCAGGCAGTTTTGAGTATCAGACAGTTCTGAGAACTAACCCTGTCAACAGGGGTTGAGCTTGTCTTTGAAACCATCAGGGACAAGAAATAATGTAAACATTTTCGTGTTGAATGTAAATGAATATATTAAGTCAAGTGTAAATGACCATGAACCTGTTGGTAGCTTTCTCTGCTAATATCACATATTTCTGCTCTCTGCATGTTGTATAAGCTTTCAGTTATGGACTTGCAGCTTATAGTGCTCTTTACATTTCCTGTACATCTGGCTCATTATTCTCGTGGCCTACCAAAATTCACATATAAATTGGTAATGTCTCTTAAATTTATTAATCCAGTTTGATTAAGAGACAATGTTCATAGTGGAGGAGTATATGAGGCAATTTATGGCTTTTGAGGGTGATTAAATGCTGAAGTGGAGCCAAGGCATCTGATAATCACAAGAGCTATTTATTGCTGGAATATTCCAGCCACAAGAACATTTTTCCCATCAGTCAGTAAAAGAAGCACATTTTAAAAACAACATTAAAAAGGCAGATTTTTTCTAGGTAAAGGAAGGTTTGAAATGCCGTATGTAACTGCAGTTGAGAGCCCCAGCTTGTGTCCTGTGAAGGGCAGTTATAAGTAGGGTGTGTATAGAATTCAGAAGGTATATGTTCCTCTCCCTAAGAGCCGGGCTAAAGGACAAGTAATTGCATGAGGGATTTACCTGTGTAGAAACCAAGGGCTGAGGCTGAAGTGTGAACATGCGTGATTTGCGTTAGAATTTATAACTCATTTTCATACTGCTACTGTAAATGTGTAACAATTATCATCTGCCAAACTGGCCTGTTAGCACATGTTGGAAACAAGTCCAGAGTGGCTGCAATTCTCTGGTCTCATGGGAACAGACCTGTTTTATTTATACCTCCAAAAATATAAATGAGTTAAGGAATGACGCCTTAGGAAGAGGCCACTGCAGAATTAAGAGAAGGAAGATTCTGGTGGAAAACCTTCACAAGAGCTTGGATTGGAAGTTGGAGTTGAGGGTTTGGAGCATTTTTTTGATGTTGGCTTATTTGGTTTTGTTTTTATAGGTGATGCCGTGAGTCACTAGTAAAAGGCCTATGCAGAGATACTACTTCATATTTATTTAGATAGCAGATAGCAGGAGAAATCATTCACAGATCCCATACAGTAGCATGCTGTACACAAAATAGCCAGGTTTGGTTATTTTATATTTTTACAAAGAAGGTGTCACTGGTTCTCATGTGAAAACCAGGTAACATCTTCTGCAGCTGAACTACTAAACACAAAGATGCTAGGCCATAACCAGATGACTTCCAGAACTGGGGAAACCAATCTGTAGATGCCCAGTGACATTTCTGATCACCATTCTCCTTCAACCTGTTCCTCTGAACTCATATGCCTCAGTCCAAGGCTGTGTAAAATTCAGCCTTCTTTTAATTTACTGGAAATGGAGAAGGAAGGTGGAAGGAAGAAGCTGAAGAGTTGGGCAGGCAGGTTTGGGGAGTCTGTCCAAGCAGACTACAGAGAAAGCAGTTTATTTCCACTGGTAAGCTGGCACATCCTTAACGATTAGTCATAAAAAAAAATGTAGCATTTGTTCTTCTCACTTCACCTACAGAGAAAAAGAAAAGGAGGTCTCATTTGCCCCAACAGTTCTCTGTCTTCAGCTTTCTGACGTTCTCACTTCATAACTACTAGCAAGGATTCACAGAGATAAAAGGGAAGATATCTGAATTACTGAAAATACTCTTTTTTAACAGCACCCTTGCAAGGGCTGGAGATAGACTATTGCTGCACAGTAAAAAAACAAAACAAAACAAAACAAACCCAACAGTACTTTTATTTACAGCTGTTAGATGTCTAATTTCAATGTCTAGTTTCTTCTCCCTAGGTAGTTTCAGAAGGGAGAGAGGAAGGAGGTGGGAAGACTGGGGAACACGGTGTTGCAGGGGGGCACGGATCTTCACACCCCTTTGCTCGCAGATGCTCTGTAGCTCCTGTTACACCCACGGTCTCACGTGGTGAGAGCACAGAACAGAGGAACCGCTGTGTTGATTCACTCCAGAGACTCTTCTAGAGCAGTCTGTCTCAGAGAGCAGGCAATGCCAGGTATTTCAAGGAAAAGTGCAAGATGTCAGTCATAAAAATGGGGAATAATTCCTTCCCATCTACACTCAATGAGATCTTATACTAATTTGCAAAGAGCTACTTTTTCTTTACTTCAGACATCAGAAGGTCCATACAAAAGACCATCCCTATGCATAAATGGTTATCCAGTTCAATCATTATATTCTATTCTTCACAAAGAAATGTACAAAATCTCACTCTAATGTGATGAGGGATTCTATTTTTTTTCTCTAAAAATTGCTCAAGCCTCAAACCGAATACAGTTTCAGTGCATCTAAATTCTGAGTCCCAGCTGCGTTTCTGTAAACATGTACCTTCTTCTGCATGTACCATTGTTTTTTGGGTTTTGTTGTTGTTTTGTGTTGTGGGTTGTTGTGTTTGGTTTTTTTTGTTTGGGTTATTTTTGTTGGGTGGGTGTTTTTTGGTTTTTTTTTTGGTTTTGGGTTTGGGGTTTTTTTATGCAGGAAACCTCAACTCTATTCTAAAATCTACCACAAACTTTCACTGTATCTACAAGCAAAACAATCTTTGCATGCCTTCTTTTTATTATCTATGAAATAAGAATGGATGTATTTGCTTCCCAGGAAGATTGTACTTACCTGAGATCCTGGGATGGCAGGTACCAATGAATTCCAAGCAGGGTGTTGTTGTTTGTTTTGTTTTTTATTTTACAAATTAGCATAATTTTAACAAATTATTTGTTTAAAGTCTCAAGACAAGAATTTGAAAAATCAGGAAATACACCTGTCAGTCATCTTCCGCAGGAGAACAGGAGAACCTCTGTCAGGAGATTCTATTAGGAGGCAACATTAACAGATTTTCAGTCTTGCCCAACCATCAGCATTCACGTTTGGCCTGTCTCACCTGTGGTATTATTGACAGCGATGGCTTTACCCGCTTTTGCTTTCCACAGTCAGTCAGAAAGGATGCGATGACAAAATAAGAGCAACCACTGAGATAGCAAGGTAGTTATCTCTGAAAGCATACTGAGCCACGGTTTCAGAACAATCCCACAACACTATTTAGAAGTTGACTGGCTTCTTGTTAAGGACATAACAAATCAGCTTGTTCATTCTTGGGATGATAATGCCGTTTCACTGAAGTACAACTGAGTTCCTTTTACATTTTCTGTGTGCAGCAAAAAACCCCATAACAATACTGTTGAGCCTTCTGAAATGAATACCTCTTGAAGCAATAAATCTGTTAAAGGAAAAAATGGTTTCTGGGCACCAGGGCTATGTGTTTAAGGATTTGAACTTTCTTAATGCCTAAAACCTGGGAAAAAAGTCCAGAAAGGACACCCAATTAGAAGGATATTGACTCATCCTGACAAAGAGGGTTGGGAGGGAGAAAGGGAGGAAGGAGGGAAGAGATCAAGGCTCACAACAAAAGACCTATTCATTTATAACAGCTTGGCTGTGGAACCATTCCAGCATGCTTAAAAATACTTTATCCATTAGTTGGGAACTATTTGCTAAATGACAACTCGCTGCCCACATCTGACCACAACCAGCTCGCTTTGCACATTGAACCTAGCAAGGTTCATCTTGTCAAAAGCAGCTTGCCACCTCTTCTGGACGTTGTAGGGGGGTGAGGCAGAGTAAAGCAGAGGTGCCCTGTGCGAAACAAAAATCCCTGACCTCCAGCATATAGAGAGGGGAAGTACAATGCCATTCAGTTCCTCCCAGGCTATTTTAAGAAAAGAGGACAAACGAATACAACGTTTAACTAGAGTTCTCCTCACACACACACACACACACACACACACACAAAAACCAACAAAAAAAACCAAACAGGAAGAACAGTTTAGGTTAATCAAGTTATTAAAAATAAGATCACTTAATGCTTCAGTGTATAAACTCGACAATAGTCCTTTGCAATTTTATATGAGGCTACTTTATGTTAAGCTGTGATCAGAGCTTAACATCCTGATCACACACATGAATAAAATCAATTGCCAAATATATATCACCAATGTTCCTATGTATTAGCCAACACTAAATTTTTTAATTACAGATACTACATACTTGTTGAAAAGTAGGTTTTTTTAAGCAAATTATTCTCTCCTAGGAACACTTCCTCCTCAGTTATAAAGTGGTATAGCTGGAACTATTAATATTTTATGCTAGGGACTGTGGATACAACTTCATATAAAAGCTTTTCTTTATCTGTAATGTGACTGTTGCTGTAAAGTTGGCATTTCTACCTTTTCCCAGTATTTTGTTGCATATGCTTTCAGAGCTTAGTTTGAGGAAAATGGATCCCTAGTTTAATGTGTGTTTATTTCTCTTGACACATACATTGCATCCTTATGTTAGTTTGCATTGAGACTCTGGAGAAGATTCTGGGAGAATATTGTGTAGTTGATCTTCTCATCAAAGTTTCAGCTTTTCTAAACGTGTCAGTCAGCTACCGCAAAAAGTACTCTATATTACAATGTATGCTATCTGATTCACCTTCTTACAGGGATCATCTTTGTAACCTTTTCTCATGTGGATATTCTTAATAACACCAGCTCTATGTAAATGCAAAAAGACTACATCTGTATCTACAGCATCTGTTTAAAGTGAAAATGCAGTGAACAAATGCTTAAGTTCGTAAAACAAAGTATTCAATAATTTATATTTGGGGCTTAGGTTTTAGGTATAGAGCAACAAAGTTTGTAAGAATTCCTTGCTTTCTTTTCTTAGTTTAGTTGATGACTTTCAAACTAGGATGGGAAAGCAGCAGTGAAAGTTGGCATTGTAAATAAATATTCATATGTCCAGTTGCTCATGAAGCCAGTTGTATTGTGCAGAACAAAATGAGTGTAAAGGAGATGCCTTTTTAGCTCCCTGGGACATGATAGCTCTTAACCTGCATTGGCAGGTACCTTGAAATATTTATGAATAATACAATACAGTTTCTAAAATGCATCTCATCTTATGAATGCCGGCACATTGTAACTCAGCTCTGCAGAAGGCCTAAGAAAAACCGCAGGGCAAGATCAAACATTTGTTTATATCTCACCTCCAACAAAATATAATTTTACTTTGGCTGATATTTTAGTAGGTGTAACAATTATGTAACGATGTAAACCACAAGCCAAATTGATAAAGAGAGACCACAGGTCAACAATCCAAAACGTACAAGAAACAAATTCTGGTTACGGTTTTATCACAAGAAGTGCCATCTATGTTTTACGTGCAAAGCTGAACTTGTAAATGTCTCTAATTGAATGGGGAAATGTATCCAGATTTTAATAGTTCATCTCATTTTCTAGGCTACATCAAAGAGCAAGATGACCTCAACACAATACCAGGAACAAAATGAATTCCTGAATTCTGAGCCCAGCCAGAGGGCAATTTCAGAAATCTCTTCCTGTCTCTGCCTGGCTCCCATCTTCTGACAAGTTGCGTGGCTGGGGTTTCTTATTTAAAAGCAACATTTACCTGCTGCATAGGAGCAGCACTCTGAAGATTAATTCGAGTGCCATGTAAGATATGGAATGTGCTGGAAAACAGATCTCAATCGTGGAAGTGCAAAGGGCAGTTACAGTGCTGCTAGCATGCTGTCCAGGAGAACGTGCCTAGTTGTCTCTGTTGACTTTAAGCTCCTTGCTTTGACACTCCTCAAGAGAACACGTCAGGGCAGAAAGGAAGGGGTCTCAGGGACAGGCTTCTCTTGGCATTTCTCAGTAGAAAATGCTCTGTGGCCCTCAGCCCAGGCTGGTGCAGGCTGCTTCCATGTCTTGACCAGCAAGGTCAGGTGTTGAACCTTGCATAAACTTCTCTCTGATTCACACCTGGGCTTCTCTGCCAAAAGTGCTTTTAGCCGAGGTTGGAGCTTAATGTATATGCAGAGTTGATAATCAGACAAATTTGACCCTTAAGCAAAACAGAGGATGATCAGCTTGGCTGTGCAGGTGTAGCTCATATATCATGTTCCACTTGATTATTGAATTCTAATTTGTGGGGCTAGTGGACTGCTTAAAACAAAGAACTCACTGCCTCCTCAAACATGAGCAGCCTTAAGCAACATCTTAGCACAACAAAAACTAATTATTAATAGCAGCATAATATGTTTACAATGAATACCTCAAAACAAAAATGACACTATTCTTTGTATCTTCAGTCACAATGTCCTGTGGTCCATCCATAGCATGAAAATGGAGGTACATTTGCATATCTTAATAACTTGAATAAACTTGTCAACAAAGAAAACTATACCAAATGCAACATGCAGCAGAATTAAGCACTTGTTAATTCTGTTTATAGGGATATATAAGAAGAGGAATGTTTGTTTAATGAAAAAAAAAATAAGTAGAGAACATAATAGACCAACGACTCATCTCTGTACCAGGTAAGACCAAGTTCAAAGTAGCTCATTATCTGGTATCTGACATTAGCCAACAGCAGATGCCTATGCAAGAACAATTATAATTCCCAAGTCTACTTTTGCATGCCACATATATTTTCAGTTCAGAACTAGATGAACCAGATAATTCTTCTAATTCAATATCTTAGGTAGTTCGTGGATTTTTCTTCCAATTCTTTTTCAAGCATCCATCAACTTTTAACACCACCAATGTCCTGCAGCAACTTAATTACATGAATAGGGTTTTTTTTATTGGTTTTTTGAACTTTCCATATTCTAATTTCATCTGATAACTACCTTTTCTCTCTAGAAGAGACAGTACACAATCATTCCTTGTTTAACACCTCCATAACCTTGAT
Source organism: Falco naumanni (assembly GCF_017639655.2). Taxonomy (NCBI): domain Eukaryota; kingdom Metazoa; phylum Chordata; class Aves; order Falconiformes; family Falconidae; genus Falco; species Falco naumanni. Next base: position 79,705,029 of record NC_054058.1, on the reverse strand, counting down.
GACTTTATAAAATGCTGTTACATCTCTTTTCACTTGTTTTTGTTTTGGTGGTTTTTGGGGTTTTTTTTTCTAGCCTGAGGAATCTTAAGATGTTTAATTAAGAATCATATTGAAACTCTCATACTTTTGATCATCCTTGTTGCCTTCTCTGTGTCTTTCTGAGTTGGGAAGAGAGGGGAGAAAAGTGAACCAGAAGTATATAGTGTTCAAGATAAGGGCGCACTGTGGAGTTACAGAGAGGCATAATGACATTTTCTGTTTTGAGCTGACATTTTCACAGAATTGTTTCTCTGCAGTTATCTGCTATTTATAACTTGCAGATCTCATGCCTGAGTGACAGGTTGTGTATGTTAAGTTAGGATACATATATATAAGTAAATCTGAGGTTATTTTCCCCCATGGACATCACTTAACATTTATTTACATTTCATTTCATGTGCTTTGTTATTACCAAGTGTTATGTTCTACAGCTCTTCTCAACTGGTCCTCATCCTTCTTGTCTTGAATAACTTTGTAATACCAGCAAACTTTTCATCCACCTTTCCACCTCATTTTCTCCTATGTTGAATAGCACAGGTCTAGCACACACTTTTTCAGATTTCTACTCTTACTCAACCGAGAAAATTGACTATATAAACTTATTTTGTCTCTACATTTTGAATAATTATTCATCCATTCAAAGACCTTCCCTCTTACTCAATGGCAGCATAGCCTGTTTTCTAGGAACACTGCAAAAATGTCAAGGAACATTGTAAAAAGCCTTTTGGAACTGCAAGATAACTTTGGCAGCTGGATTACTCTTGTCTATTTGATTGCTGACACCTTCAATGAACTGTACTCAAGATTTTAGATGTGACTTTGCTTTACAAAAGCCACGCTGCTTCCCCTCACACAATATTTCATATTTATTCCTATGTCTATAGTTCTGTTCTTCTGTTCTGTTCATATTTGCCCAGTTCAAATGGGAACAAGTAGTTTCCTTGATCCTTCTCAGAATCTTTCTTTAAAAATCAGCATCATGTATGCACCTTCCATTCCTTGTTTTCATCTTGATCTTGATTTCATACCTGATGCTATCTTTTAATTTTAATTTTGTAACTTTTCCCCATGAATTCTTTTGTTGAAACAGATGTTCTGATGTCAGAGTCTGTTTTTCAAGGGCTTCAGATGTGGGCCCCAAGTTTCTCCACAGTTAACACAGATACAGAAAAAATGCTTGTGGTTTCAGCTTTATCTTCCCTAAATCTTTTTTGCATACCTTGATTATCTAATGTCTCTACAAACTCTTGTTTCCTTCTTGTAAGCTTCTTATTCTTCAGGTGTTTGAACAAAAATGAATTATTTTTTAATATATTTTCCAAGTTTTTCCTTAATTCTTATTAAGGCTATCCTTTCCAGTTTCTTTTTTAAGAAGTTTCTTCATTCTTCTGTAGTTTCCTTTTTCAAAATTAATGGGATTTTGGCTTTGTTTTTCTGGCAACAATTTTGACATTAAATACATTATGGCCACTCTGTCATTCTAAGCTTCCTGTGTTGATCGCAAACCAAGATTAAAAAATTAAAACCTGCTATGGCTTTGCTTGCAATAACATTTACATGAACACCTTTTATGGTAATGTAGAGGAAATGAAATCAAATCTCGATGTACCTAGGACAGGACTTGCTCCATAGTAAAGGAATAGTGGTAGATCATGGTACAAGGCTTTTAAGGTAGCATCCTGGAATTTAAAATTTTTCTAGATCATCCCTAAAGTAGAGAATGACAGCAGCCAAAAACCAGCATAACCCAATGCAACTGACCTTCACATCAGCTCCAGCCAGTAGCAGCTGGACAATGTCCCATGCGTATTGCTGGGCTGAAGACCATTGTCAGCACAGGCAGAGCCCCCGTACAGGGCTGCTTGCTGAAGTGATGGGTCATAAATGGTGCAGAACCCATGGCTATTAAAAATAAATAAGGCAGCTGCAACCATTGTACTGGGCCTTCCACGAGCACCTGATGGCAGCCAACCTGCAGTCCAAGTGTCAAGACAATTCTCCAACCTAGAACAGTCTGTATGTGCTCTCTGACCCCCACAGATTAGACTGCATGCAAAACCCAGAATATTAAACTGAATACAACAGGTAACATGAATAGAAAGAGAAAATTGGGATAACACTGGCAAAAAATTTACATTAAATGGAACAGAGATGGTGACCAATTTTTGTACAGAATGGTTAAAGAAAATTAAGGGGTGCTACAGTATGGTCAGTACCTGACAGGATGGTAAATTCATTTCATTTTAATAGGTAAGACAGAATTTGAACACAGAAGTTTGGATAACATGATAGCATTCGATGCTCACTGCTGCAAAGTCATTCCATATTTAGGAGGACTGTCAAAGAACAGTGCAGAATTTAGTCAGTCCTGGAGCATGTTTAACATTTGGCTTACAATTTGAAGGATCCCAGCCAGACCTGCAACAGTAGGCACTCCATGACTTATCCTTGTGGCTGTTACCTGTAACATTTGTAGTCTCAATCAGCCGTTAATGCTGCTCTTGTAAGATTATAAAATAATTGCAAATAGCTGAGATTAGGAGGTGTGAATGTCACTTAAAGCTCATTTCTGTTTCATATGCTACCCAGCATTCTCTGTAGGCAGCAGATGAGGGTCTACAGAAAAACAGGAGCCTAGAAACAAACAATAATAACAAGCACTAATCAGAGTGTAATAATCTTTGGAGTTGCACTTATGTTAAAAGGTAATCACTGATATTCACATGGTACTGAATAAGTAGCATTTCATATGGACTTCATAGTTACAGAAAGAAAATAAAGAACTTGATTTCCTAAAGGGCATCAGGAAAGAAATATGAAGAAAACACAGCGTTGAAGTTTCAGCACTGGCTTTTAGGGTAGCTGCGTTTTCTCAGTTATGGTCTAAGATCCTGTGCAAGTTAAGCAAATTTTGCATCAGTTCTATATTAACGCTGTGCTTGAACACATTTTTCTATTGCGGTACGGCAGCGGGTGGCTGTCCACTAGGTCAACAGTATAGGGACAACCATGTCTGGACATACTTGAAAACAAATACTAGGTAACTTAGCTGGTGGAAACTTCTGTTAAAGGGTATAAGCACCACCCTGATGAGATGGCAGGTGAGAAAATGGTTTCATGGCAAAGGGTCTCAAGAGACATGCCCAATGTAAAGAGTTGCTGTCCCTACGTCCCCTGTTCTTGTGGCAGCTGGGACAAGCAGGGTTTGCCATACGTAAGAAAGTGTTGTTGCTACAGCCTCCAGACATGAGCATGTGAGCTGAGAGGCTTTTCAACATAGAGATGCAGTCAGAGACCTAGATCTGTGGATCTAACCATATAGTCTTCCAATGTCTCACTGTCCACGTTTTTAAAACAGCGTGCGAACATCCATTTCCAGTCTATGTGAGGTACCTGAAGAAAGGGTATTGTCGAGTAAGAATTACTTTTTTATTTCTTTATCAAACTCAAGAAAGATGGCATTCTTCTAAGGGCTGTTAAGATTTCTTCACAAAATTGAGATGCCTGAATAACGTAAGAAATACGTAGAAAACTAATTCGAAACATAGATGAAGTGTTTTTCACAACATAACTAATACAGAAAGCAAATAAGATTTCAAACCTCTGCTTTATTTTATGCCTTTTTATATGCATATACACTAAACCAATGTATATACATTATACACATGTGTGATTTATATAATACATTTATCCTAGCCACTTAAAAGCTTTTTATCTGCTTGAAAATCAAAATGTATCTGCAATATGATACTGAACACATACATTTCATACAGGCTTATTTCTTTGTCTGATTAAGATTGAAATAAATGCTTTGGGGTCTAAAATATAACAATAAAATATATGAAAGGGAAAAAATAGCCAGTAAATTTTGTTTGTATTTATCATATTTTATCATATAATCTTTGAATTAATAAATATAGTAATCCAGAACTGTGGACTTTAAAATCAGTGATATAGTAACATGTGAAACATAGTATAGTAGTGTTTCATTATAATAACCTTAGTGATATGAGCTTCTTTATATACACAAATATGATCTTCAAAATGGCCTCTATCAGCCTAAAAAATGGACAACATCATGAAACTTGTTAAAGTCAAGGTGAACTGTGGCACCATATCCAAATGCAGAAAAAGACAATCACATTTTTCGACATTTCTACAGCTGATGGCATTGAAATGTCAGCAAAGCTCAAAGCAAAAGTACACAATAAATTTGATATTACACCACATGTTTGATTAAGCCCAAGGGTGAAATTGTAACCTGCAATTTTATTCTGAGTCAGTAGATTTCTGACACATTTTGATTTTTAACAAAGGGAAACTCATTCCTAAGGCTTCACAGAATTCAGCAGGATTGTCATTGTTTTATTCAGACTCTCCTAGAAACTGGTCTTTACAAGCCCAGTGGACACAAGTTCATTAGTAAATTTTATTATTGCAAATACTGTTCCCAAAGAATTGTTTCAAATAGCAAAGCTGTTTGAACACAGGCTATTAATTAATGGCAAGTGTATGGTGAAACAGCAACAATATCATCTAGTGAAAATTATATTGTTTTCTACTTCAGATTTTTTTATACATTAAAAATAGTTTTATACATGTACCTGAAGTTGTTCACATTTAAAATGCAAGAGTGTTGTCTGTGAAAACCTCAAGGAATTTATGACCATACTTGGTTATTTTAAAAAATCCATTTATGTTCATTATAAAGTAAAGGGTAATATAGGGTAATTCCAATAATAGTTAAAAAAAAAAGAAGAAAAACCCACAAAAAAACCCCAAACCACAACAAAAATACCCCCAACTCTGCCTTGCAACTTAGACACAGGGAAACTGTATCAGTTATTGTGACAGGTCTCAGAGAAGAAATGCTTGACTAAGATGAAAGAAATACAAATGGCAAAATCCACTCTGGTTTATGACCAGAGCATGGTAATTAACTGACACATATTCAAGCACTTTTTAAAAAACAGCCTATTCAAAAGCCACACATTGTTTTTGTTGTTTCCTAATTTTTATCGCACTGCTGGATGGCTCAGAAGTGATGCTGTCAAAGCGGTAGTCAAGGACTGAAGTAATTGGAACTGCTGGGTGAAAAGACAAGCTCCATACAGGAATTTCCTGCCACTCCGGTGACTGTGACAGAAAAGCTCTGAAAATGCCGGTAGAGATTTAGAATGATGAATAGCTGCTATGGTTAGTGAAAAATCTTGGAAGTTCAGTTTTGTTTTATTTGCTAGAAATATTACCAAAGAAGGCTCGAAGCCTGTGACTTGTAAAATGTGACTCCAGAATGACCTCTGACAGTTGGGGTTGCTGTGGATGTTATGCTTCTATTTATCTGTGAGTATTGTCAGGTCCTTTGTCTCATTTCTCAAAATAAAAGCACAACCTTTGTCCCACTGTTTGTCATTATTTATACACTACAAGGTCAGTTCCTTTATTTTGAGACGTCCTAATTTTCCTGACATTATTTGTTGGGGCTGTCTTTTCTACCATTCTTGATAATTATCCCTGTATTCCATTCTCCAGTCTTCAGAGATAAACTAACAAGGCTATCTCCACGTAATGGACTTCAAAGTAAATTGTTGCAACGTTCAACCTAATTACCCTGCTGCTTGGTGGAATCTGTAACCCTGCGACAGGCACACGGGCTTCTGCTGCCTTGAAGCTCCCAATGAAATAAGCTTGTGAGAATAATATCCACCAAAGGAGGGAAATGACACACGGTACGAGATGTGAGTAAGGGTATCTATCAGCACTCCCAGGCTGGAGGCCACCTGTCTCCTGGCTGGACACTGATTGACTCTTCCCCCCGCTGAGGTTCTTAGATGTGAACTTTCTTCAGGTTTTAGGCACTTAACACAGTTTAATGCCCATGACGGCAGCAGAGAGCCAGGAGTAGTAAGTTAGAGAGTATAAGTAATGCAGCAGACCCAGCTAGAGCATTCACCTGCAGGAGACCCACACTCAAATCTCTCTGAGCATTTAAACTCTTCCGTCTCTCAGGTCTTTGGAGAGCTGCAGCAGTTAGAGCAATGGGGAACAAAACCAACTTCTTTGTAGCTTTTCATGCAAGGAATTATACAGTAAGTACAATTCCAGGGTATCAACATCATTACATGTAAGAGGCAAAAAGATGAGTTTGTGAAATCTTCAGATATTTAGCCACTGGCCTCTTTGACACCACCAGGACTGTGGCTGTGATATCCAGAAATGTATGCCGAGTACTTTATACAGCACCTTGGACACAAACAACAGCAGTAGAGCAATGGCTTTGAAGTTCTACCTGAAAATATTGGGCATCTGCAAATTATTTGAAGTGAATGGACCTTGACATGATTTCACTTAAGTAGATCTAATTGCAGAAGCAGGGCCTGAAGACATCTGGAGAGCATCTTCAGAAGCATTAAAGGTTAAGACTGATGAAAATAATCTATTGGTACCAAAAGAGTGTCTGCTAGACACTCTTAGATATAAAGCCCATACCCAGAATAAGTCCTAAAACAATTTTATTTTGTATATGATTTTTCAAGATAGCTACAAAACATTGCATGAAGCAGACAAAATGAAAGCAATAATCTTCAAAGCCAAACACCACATCCTTTTCCTTCCTGGCATAAGTACAAAAATGCAAGCTAAAAGAAGATAACTTCTTACTGAATGAAACCGCTTTCACAGAGACTGGATCTAAACTGCTTTCCTCACTTCTGCTAAAGACTCTTGAAAAAACAGAAATGAACTAATCTGAAGGAGTGGGGGAGAAGGACTCCAGCAAACCTAATACAAAAATAAAGAAACGTATTACATGGAAAATGTAAACTTACTGGTATAGCTGAACATAAAGTTCTTTCATAACTTATTTCTAGGAGTTACTGTAGTTGAACACTGTAGTTTTCCACAAGGAAAAGTGCATGTCAAAGTTATAAATACAAATATATACAATTGATTTAGTTAATGGTCAAGGATGTAGCTCTCGCTTTCTAGCTCAATTGTAAAATACAGAATCCCACAAAATTAACTTTTCACAAAGCTATAGTGAAATGAATTTGAAGGCCTTTAAAATATTTTGCTTCTAGTTTCTCTCACTTCCCTTGTGCTAGTTTACACAGCATTCTTTTCCCTATACAACTTCTCTTTTCCAATCCTACTTCTAAGTATTATACTGTATTCCTGTTACGTTGTAAAATGAACTTTTATAAAACTACAGTAAGTCTCAAAAATTATCTACCAAAAAATCAGAAACAAAAAAACCTATGAAATTATTATCCATTTTTATGTAGTTATTATTATTACTGTGGTTTAATTTACCTAATTGTAATGGGTGCTGTGCTATACAGTCAAACAAAACCCCCTCAGACTGTTACCCACCATTAATGCCAAAACCAATTCAACTGAAATACGAAAGAACAGTAACAAGGATCAATGCAATCAACACCTACCATGACCACTGCCACTAAAGAATCCTAAAAAAAAAATGTTAACTAGAAATTACTTTCTAAATTCAGGATGCAATAGATACTGAGAATTGAATTGAAGAGTCAGCATAGCACTACTTCCAGGACACTTTCGTTCTGGCAGTGCTCAGCTACTTATCAAAACAGCAGATAAACAGAAGAGAACAGAAAACATTTAAATACCGCTTGGTGCTACTCTTTAAGTTGCCAGTCATGCTCTGAGAATAAACTCCCAGCTTTGCTCCATGTCCTCCCTCTCAAATAACGTTCCCAAACTGACTCTTTTCTCCTGTGTGCTGCAATCATACAGAGCAATCCCTGGCCAACCTTGGAAGAGTTACCGATTATAGGAATATGGGTCTCGCTTTGAGCAAGGCTGATATTTTCATTTAGTCTACACATCTGTGTATATTGTGAGCTGTCCCTTAGTTTTTTGCCTAGTCTGACAGATGACCTGGGGTAAAAACAATAGCATGGTCTTTCTTTCTGCTCTAAGCCTGCTGGAACCGCTTTTTGGACAGAAGGAGTCACAAAACATCCTGGTACTCTTATAAAAGTAAACGCTCCTTGGCCCGTGGAAGAACAATAGACAGTTTTCCATTACATTCATATAATGTCTGTAAGTTATTAAAAATGCTCTAGGGCATGCAAGTCCCAGGAGGAGTGCCAATTGAAGGGAATATAATTTATATTGTGCCTATTTAAAATATCTTCAAAGAACATTAAAGTTGAACAGCCAGTGTTTCAGACAGAATTCACATATCAGGGAATGCCAGACGAAAGGCCATCTACCCCAATTTTATATATATATGTATGTCCTTGGCTTCTCGATCATGCATTGTTTTCCACTTTACAGAACATTATCTGGACCTTACATGGAGCCTTTAGACCACCAACAAAAAATCACGAGTCTTTAAACAGAGATAACTGCTCTTTGCCAGTTGCAAGGCAGGCTATGAAACAAGAGTGAAATGCAGGTTGGTTCTCATCCATCTTCCAGCAAGAGGTTGATTTGCTGTCCGTGGCCTCTATTAGCTAATAAAGCCAACACACTGGTTTGGCACATTCATTCTGAAAGTGCATTATGCTTACAATTAAGTCTTGGCTCCTTAATATTAGAAATCAGTATTTTACTCTTTCTGCTAGATCCCAATTAGATCAATTCTAGCTGTCCCAGATCCACGTCGTTTATCAAAGCAAAGTTTATTTCAGGGTTACCTCATCTGCATCTTTGTGATTTTACCTAGACCATGATCAAATGTGAGAAAGGACGTCACTGATGTGATCGGTACATGAAATCTGTCTCTTCAGTGCCAGATACTCAGATGTGCTTACTCCTGCCATTTCTTGTCCTCTGACCACCAGGACTCTGGACCACCAAACCCCCTTGTCCTAGTTTTAAAAGAAAGCTAGAGCCCTAAATATTTTTTTTTAAAAAAATTGTTTTTCATTTCTCCAAACAGTTTTCTGATTTCATTAATTTTCTCAGAGAAGGGGAAATCCACACCCAGGTAATGCCACCCTTTGTGAACTGGTGTAGTCTGAGGGACACAAATTTCAGCAGAGAAAGTACATGCACTTTCCAGAGGTTACTGGATAATAATAATAATAAATTTTATTAATAATAATAAATAAAAATAATAAATAATTTTATTAGCTTTTTCTCCAAATCATCCTTGTGCTGAGAACAGACTCAAAGTCAAAAGGGGAATATTTAGAGAGACACAGCTGTCATTAATTTGGTGTTTTTAATTAATGTATATCATTGAGTATGGTTATCACTTAGTAGCTTGATACTGTGATCCTGTGATCCGTCTCAGCGTCCTGACAAGCTGGTGGCCGTTGCTGCACCCATGTCATTTCTGAAAGCAGGCAATCTTAGCAGATACCATAGATCTTTATGTGGCTGTATAGATCACACAGCTGGAAACTGAGAAAAGCCTTTAAAATGTCTTACTGTACATTCTCTCCAGTTAAAGTGAAGGGAAATGAAATATTCATACAATATGAAGCTTCCTAGGCTGGAAATAGGGTTTCCCTTGCCAAAGGAAGCAAGCACCTTCTATAGAATATTTTTCTTGCCAGGAATATGGAATAAGCATTACCTGACTTCTTAAAATCACCCTTCTATTTGATTTCTTACCAGCCTGAAGTGAAATGTGAACTGTAGCTTTAAGGCCTCTCCCAGACTTAATAAGCTCCAGGTGTACTTGAAGCAGTTAATTGCTTCTGAAGGGAGCTAAGAGAATATTGGTCCAAGAGCCTGTTATTTCTGAAAAGACGCTAAGATCAGGGTTTGCTGCCTCAGTGAGTTCCTATGGTGAAAGTTATTCATGGCAGGAACTATCAGGCTTGAAAGAAAGAGCTTTTGTGGAGAACCTCTTTGTGGAAGGATGAATGCACTGAAGATTCTCTACAGAAGGCTATTTGAATGACATGCATCTTAAACAGTGTATGTTGAACTAAACCCCTCTGAATTTTATGGAAATGGGCCCAAAGTGTGAAGCTGGGCTCATGATCCAGGTTTCCTCCTAATAGAGGGGGCTAAATTCAGTTTTAACTTAAGGCTCCTCTCCAATTTTATTAACAATGCATTCTAGATGGCTCTTTTGACAACTCTGGGTTGTAAAAAATCTTTTGTTGTACCAAACTTTCTTTTGAGAAAAATAAAAATTTCCCCAATAGTAATTCTGCAGCTCTATAATGTACTGACACAGTTTCTATTTTTCCAACCCTACAATTAAAAAATTATTTATATTTTTTTATGGTAATTAATAACAATGAGATATACATGAAGAAAAATTTCTTCAGGATCAATTCCCTCCTTTCTAGCTTCCGTATCATCACATCGTGATAACTAGCAGTGTATTGCAGCCAAGAGATGCTATAGCTACATGCTTTTGCGATTTTATGTGACTATCACGTTTAAAGTGTGAAGGGGTTAATATAAAAAAATAACTTTGGCAAATGCTTCTCTCCAGGGACACAGAATTTTAGTAAATCACACTGAGTTATGAAACATATGTATCATGTTGATTTGTAAAGAAGCGCTACCCTGTGACTGAGACACAATGCTACAATTCCTAAGGTGCAGGCTTAGTTCATCTTTTTTAAATTTTCCATTGTGGCCCTGGATAAGTCATACATTTTTCAGTCTAATCTTGTTGCTGGAAGAAACTTATCTATTAGGATTGAATTTTTCCAAAAATTCAGGCTCTATGGGAAATTTTAGAACAGATGTTTTAAGCTTGGCAAAATTACAAGTAAAGAAAACAGGCTCTTATTTTGGGAAGTGTGGAGCAATTGTATGATTGATGAGCTCTCTCTATTTGAGTGTAAACAGGTCGTACACAAAAATAATGGACTTTGCCTGTTTTACATCCTGTATACTTATCCTTACTCTACTGTCTTTTTTTTCTGCACTAAGTTCTTTACTTATAATTTCAAGATCCCTAACACTTTCAAAAGACAGGAAAATATCATCTTCAAATCTGGCATGACTCAAGTACTATGATGTTTGTGTCACTTTTTTCTTATTTAAACTTCTTAAAGACCTTTTCCAGGCATGAGGTGAAAAATTTCAGCAAGACACTATCTCCGTATCTAGTTACACTTCAACTCAATTTCTTCACACTTCTTGTCATGCTAAACATTTCTGTCCTAATAATATAGCTGTGTTTTGGGGTTATTATATATGTGGCCCTTCTACACCTTTCCTTTCCACAACTTTTGACACTACTTGAATTTCCATCCAGTCGGAAATCGGTTCATAATTCCAGGAAGGTATATACAATCTCTTGTTTTTTCTGGCACACTTTCTCAGGGGTTATTCATTGTTTGAAGGTGATTGGTGGCTGAGGCATTATTTCTAAATCCAGGCTGCTCTTGAGCATGATTAGAGTGTCATTAAATATTTTTAATGTACATAAAGTGCTGGCTATAAAACCCAACCATCTGGCATTGCTATGTCCTGGTGGTTGGTAAGACAGTAAAAGAATACATTCAACCAATTTTGCCCCTAGAACAACAGTAACAGTCCAACAGAAACACAAGATTTATTTGCTAAAGAAGGAGCATTTCAATGCTGCTGATTATTATTTTAAAATCATTATTATTATTATGCAATATAAATACAGGTACATCTTGGAAGCTCTCAGTATCAAGATTTCAGACATGCTCTGTAGTATCAGTAGTTTAATAAGGCACATCCTACTCTTTCATGATATTACAGTTAAGAATCTGGAACACTTCAGATTACCAGGAAATTCCTAAAAAAGCCTCATTCTTTGTTTTTTTAGTTTTACAGCTAGGGAAGTGTGAATATGTTCAAGATGCAGACTGTGTTTGACAAGGAGGAGTGTGTAGATGGAGGGGACACACTGGGACATCTCAGCAAAGCAGCCATGCCGCTGTACATGTCATACCTAAGAGTATTAGATTTGGGGAGGAAGCCTACAACCCCCCTACTCCCTCCCCTCTTAATGAATTTGCTTTAAATACATCAACTTGAGGGCCTCACCTAACCTGGAAATCTCTTTATCTTTTTTTTATCTCAAAAGAAAAATTCTTTACGTGCTTCCTTCAAAACAGATATAAGGAAGTCAATAAGTGATACTACTAAAAAAAGATATGAAGAAAAAACCCAAAACAAAACAAAAATATCCTGCCAGTTTACTATCATGCCTTAAAGTGCTGTTCCACATCATAATTTGTCTTCCTCAGAACCTAAATAAGATCTAGCTTTCCTGTGTAACCTGTAAACTGGTCTGTTTGGACTATTTCAGACCAAGGCAACAAGCCAGTTTGAACTACTTGGAGAACACCAAGTACCAGATCTCCGGCTCACATGAAAAAAAATTACTTTAAATATTCTTCCAATTGCAATTTTGCCACTGCATCTCGTAGAGAGATAAAATCCTCACAAATAATTTGTTTTCAAACTGTTTAGAGTTGCATAACCTAAAACTTTGAATTCTACCCCAAAACAAATAGGAACCAGAAACCAATTAATCTCCTGCTTTACTTCACAATTTGATTTAAAGTGTTGCACTGCATAAAGACTGTGAAATGCTCCATAGGTGGGTTGATGAAAGTATGGATTTTGGTTACAGCTGAAACAAAACAAAACACGTTGCCATTTCAGGAACTCAACAACATGGACAACCATCCTGGCATTTGTAATTTAATTGACAAGTATTGTGGTATTGTGCCCTTTCTAGAGTCCTTATACCCTCACATTAGGACAGCAGGTTGAAATCTTAGGATGTGGCAGCTCTGTCCTCGTCACAGGATTTCTTAGTATCTCTAAAATTATGCCATCTCAAATTAGTCATGAAGCCATGAATGTGCCACCCAGGAGAATTTTTTTTTTTTTTTTTTTTTTTTTTAGATAGTTGTCTTGTTCTACTAGGATATTTTAAGCCCTGCAGCAAATTATTCAAAAATCTCATTGCCTTTCCATTCTGCCTAGGCTGTATTTAAATGCAAGTAACTGAACTGAGGCAAAACGGTGTGCCCAGCGGAGTCAGGCTATGACTTCTAGTAACAGCACTGACCAGATGTGTTACAGGAATTTTACAATATAATGTTTGAAACGTATGTTACTATTCAACCTGCTCTGTCAACGCTCAAATCTCGCTGAACAGTGTCTGGTCCAATCATGAATCTTTTTTTCTACATGTCCTGCAGTGGGGAACAGCAAGAAAATGAACGCTGTCTGTGATGCTAATGCTATCGCACGTATAATAAAGGACGGTCTGTTTGCCAAGTTGGTTGTTATAATAGCCTTTGCGTAGCACAAGAGGCAGGCTCAGAAAGTGTTTTACAGTGGTAAGGTAAAATTTGTCATGTTCTCACTTCCATCCCTGACAGTGACTAGTAAAACTTTGGGATTCCCTATGGGTTAGCAGGGCATGTGACTAACATGGAAATCTTTGGGGTGAGGTGCATTTCTTAGCGTTTGCTAAGGGTCATTCTATACTTCCATTCCAGGGTGCACAAAACTAAAAAAAAAATAGATATTTAACACACAGAGAAATTGAAGAGTTACGCTTTTGAACAAACAACAGGAACTTATTTTTGGGAGTAGAAACTGCATCTTAAAATCCAGTATGAAAAGGACAATTCAGGGCTAATATTTTTTTACCAGTTTATTGATGTAGAAGGTACAATGAAAATACATTGCTTCCCGTTCCAAATTTGGCTGTTGTCCAGTTTACAGGTCTGACTACTAACTGTCTATTCTAATACCAGTTCTGTAGTTATCCAATTAGGTGGAGCTGGGGAACACACATCAGACATTCACATCCACATCTGTATGTGACAGACAGAACTTCTGATAGTCAGTGAAGCACACGGGAAGTGGCTGATTAAATTCTTCCATCTGAATTTGTAGGCTGAAAATCTGATCTCAAGTTTTTTCCACTCTTTCTAAAATCTGACAGTTCGACATCCACCTCCCCAACTTCAACTGATTCCTAATGTGATTTAGAATGACACGAGGCTGCATTTTCACTCGATGAAATGTGCACTGTAATTTGTTCTAAATGTTAAAGGAAGAAGATTAGTTAGATTTCTATATTAATAACTACTCAAACTAGGCAAAACAACGGTGACTTTTACCTGTTTAGACTTAGGTAAAATATGGAAGGATTTTTTTCCCATAATAAAAGCATTATAATTAATCTTTCTTTTAACAAAAGTTAAATTAATAAGCATAATTAATAGACATCAGCTTTCATATGTCTTGTTATGAGAATGTACACCCCTATCCTCTTATTGTTTTTGTTGAGGAAAACCAAGGAATCCTTTAAGAGGATTAATACATGCAATGTGCTTTTAAATGATAAAAAACCACAACATTTGAAACATTTCTGAGCAGAAAGCACTTAATAAAATCTATTAGAAGTAGTAGCAAAATATTCAGAAAGTCAATTTGTAAAGCATTTACTTATATTTCCTATGTGCAAATCATTTTGTATGGACTACAAGGATCAGAGAATGAAGTGTCAGCAAATAACTTCTGAAATACAAGATACCCTTGTAGTTAAATATTTCATTTCTGCATGAGTGGTCGTGAACATCTATGGATTTACCAGCCTTTTGTAGCCTATATAGCAGGATAATATGAGAATACCTTCTACAAGTGAAATTGAATTTTAAGATATTCAGATAAAGTGGGTCAGAATAGTATGGAATTATCAACAAACTTAAAACACTTCATGTCAATTCTTATTACATTCAGTAGAACAGAGCTCTCAAAAATGATATAATCTAACCTTTTCAATAATAAAAAAAGAATACTCCTTCTTTAAAAATCTGATCTCACAAGTATTTTTCTTTAGGGAAATACAGCTCATCTCAGAAATATCCCTCTCTTCCTTTCACTGTCATTTATCATTGAGTTCAACTGAATCTCTTTCACTGAGACTTTATAATTTCATCTTTAATACCCCCCACTAATCTCCCTCATGGTGGCCTTCAGCCAACAAATGTTCTTTACATTACAATACCCTCATTTATTCAATTCCCAAGAAACAGATCTGTGAAAGGGTTAACCATTTGATTGTAAAAAGCTTTGGGTTCTGCTGAGCTACTAAATTTTATGTGCACTTATTACCCAGGTTAGGTTCAAGCCATTGCTGGGCTGGCACAGCGTTTGCCTAACAGGGATAGACCCCTGTAGGGAAAACTAGACAATTAGATGATACTCTGCACACCTAGCATTTATTCAGCCTAAGCCACACTGGTATAAACTCAAAGGTAAACCATCTTTCCCTGATTACTCACTGGGAGTGCCGGTTCTACAATAAAGAGTTGCAACTTATTCTAAATTAGAGGAACAAAATTAGTTTAACAGCTCACAGCTCCTGCTGCCCCTCCATGCAATACGCAGGATGACATTCTACTTTGTTCCAAAAAGGGGGTGGGGAGAAATCATTTGCAGCTTAAATGGGTAATATGAAAAGACTTATTTTTCACCATTTATTTTATCAAAAGGAAATTACGTACTGAACAAGCAGATGCAATATCACAGGGGATGAAGTGACAACAGCAATGTGTTTGTCTCCTGCTCAGTCTTCCCACTTTTGTTATGTTCCTCTGACAGTTATTAGGTGAAAGTTAGTCCCTCTACCAAGTGACCTGCATTTCATATAAATAATTAAGCATTCTTTGGAAAAAGTACGTGAATATAAGTTTCCTGAGTCCCGGGAGAATGTCCTTGCTGCCTCCCCCCTTAACCTTTCCCCTAATTCACATTTAGTTATTTAATACAGCATTGAATAGCCTTAACAGGAAATATTGAGGAAGCTCTACATCTTTGTCAAGAAGCCTGGTGATTAGGACATTCCTACATTAAATGTGGAGGATTTGGCTTCAGATTCCTGTTTCAAATTACACTAATTGCAGCATCTTAAGGAGGTCCTGCCCTGTGTATGGAGACACAAGTCGATGTCTCTTTCCAGCTATTTTCTGTTACGGTTTCCAATTCTTGTAAGGTCTGGGAACACTTCTGAGTTTTGAACCTGTGTCTTGGACTCAAGCTAGAGAATTTTGTTGGTATTTAGGCAGGTGGTAAGTGTTTGGACTCTGGAGCATCAGCACCCCACCCTGCTCACTGGCTGAAACTTCGGTACTAGCACAACAGATAGCTGGGCTGAGGATCCACAGAGTGCAAAATATTTCTCTACGAAGTGGATTCAAGTAGGCGGGTGCCTCACTCCCTATTTCTTTCATCCAAAGACAGGTCTTAATAATTGGCCACCCACAGCCAAATGAAAAAAATGGGTGTTACTTTTATCTTCCTGAAGAAACAGTCTGAAAAATGTTCTTAACCCCCTTGTAAAGTCTCTTTACTGAGTTTCTGATGATCTTGGCACTTTGAAATGGGGGGGGAGTGGGGGGAGGGGGAGCATCCTGTGGTTTATTTGCCATTCTATATCATGGTATTACGAAAACCTGAGTGCAACTGTCCAGTTTTACTAGAATGGAGGAAATGATCCAATCACTTGGAAATACAAGGGATGAAGTTCAGGCATTATAACATCTCGTTCTGTAAGAGCAAGGGCATATCCCTCCCATTCATTCACTGAAAATGAAGCAGAGAAAATGGAGGAAAAGAATAAAATTTCCTTTCTTGTACCAAAAAAGACTGGGTGCATTCTGGGTATAAAGAAAACTGCTGCTTGTGATACCAAATGGCAGATAAAGGTTGTTTGATTGCACGGAAGAGGGACTAACAGCTTTTCCAATCTTAAAAATGGTCCTATTAGAGACAAATGAAGGAGTTCTAATCATCATTGAAACAAGTCTTTTTGATTAAGTCAGACAGAAGAATCATTTAAGATATAGGAGACAATCAGCCATGTTCGGATTTGAAGAGAGCATCTAACTGACATAGCACAAAACAAAAGAAAGGCATGCAAATAATTTTATTTATGGAATATCCCTTACTTATTAAATTCATATGAAGCCACAGCATAATAATAATTGATATTTAGGCCAAGATGGGTAGGAATTAATATCTTTATAATATAGATGGTGAGTTAATTAAGACAGAGAGGAGGGAAATGATCTATTTAAGGTCAGTGAAAATAGTAGGAAGAAGCACCAGATGTCCTCTTGTTTCTGAAATCTGTTATAACCATTAGATCAGTAATTCCAACTCCCAGTCTGGCAACCTGTAAGGTCTTCTGGTGTTCTTCATGCCAGTACATATTAAGAAGCTAAAACCAAAGCCAACAGCAAAATATTGCCCATGGCATGTTACTTGCTTACTATTTGGCTGATAAGTGGAGCCAGTTAGAGGCCACTGGTGAAACTGCCTAATTCTGCTTTAGATGTCTTATGTGTAGAGCCAGGTTTCATCCAGTCTATAAACCTGTCTTTGTTGACTTGTTAGAGAAAAACAAAAAGCATAAAGCACTGGCAGCAATGATGCATCAAAGGGAGGCAGCCACCGCCATGGGGAGGGAGCAGCTGCAGTCGCGTGCACAAGCACCACGGTGCTGAGGGATGGCAACACCCACGGCTCCAGCCTCAGCACTGACCCCAGCAGCTGCTGCACCTGGTCCCACAGCAGAGGGTGACTGCTCTAACCCAGCCACCACTTGTGTATGACAAGCAGGTTACCCACAGAGACTGTCAAATAAACATGGGCCAAATACAAGGTAAAGCGAAGCAAATACAACTGACCACTGCACGCTAGATACTCTTTCATGCCAACTTACATTTTGCAGCCTGATCCTTCACATGTATTGCAGTGCCACTGCACTAACATAACTAAACAGACATTACAGGCTTTTCCTTAGAACCTTTTTATTCAGATTTGATTGTTTTAGTCACCACAGAAACATTAATCAAAACTCATTGCAAGAGGACATAGCTAAAGAGATCTAAAAGTGCATCTCAATGAAGCTATTCATTGAAAATCCTCAATGTGGGAAATGAAGGACCATATCACATCATAATAACTTTGTTTTGTAGATTGCTATCTCTCCCAGACATCATGGGTAATAGAAGTTTTAATGTTCCTTCAGTCACATGAATGCATATTTCTTTAATTTTTGCTATTTAAAATGAATGGGAATTATAAATTTTGAGAGCAGGTTAGAGTAACAAGACATATTAGAAAAATAACTACACTTTTGGCTTTCTGTTGGCCATGAGAAAAAAAGTTAAACTCAGAGAAGACAATTTTTCAATTACGGCTAATACAGAGGAGTTTAAAATACAGGCAACACGTTAACTTTATATAGACAGGTATTTGATTTTTAAAATAATACAGGTTTGAAACAGTACAAATTACCCACAATGTTAATCTCTCAGATTAAGTTTTTTCTTACTAGAGTACCTGATCAGAAACATTCTGAAGGAAAAACAACTTTAATAAGGGTACTGTATGTTTGGGTTTCCCTGGTCTTGGTGATTTTCCTACTATAAGTTTTGCTTGGGCAAGATTCATCCTGCTTCATCCAAGATTCCAAATGACTGATAACATCAGAAAGTCCGAGAGGTCTTGGCGAATCTTAGTAGCCCAATGCAATCACATAGCTCTACATCCACATTCAGAAGAGAACAAATCAGACTCACTGCAGGTAAGATAACCTGATCATGGATCTGTATTTCCATGGCAAAAAATTTCCCCCTGAAATATTGCAGTCCTAATATATGCCTAAGTATGCAAATATCATCCCAAATGCTGTTCTGAAACTCAAATCTTCTAGGTTTATTTATTTTTTTTTCTCCTTCACGTGACAGACATACTGCCTATTTGCCCCTGGGAGTTCACCCACATCCCCTTGCCAACATGACTGAAATCTGAACTGGAGACAGACATGTTTAACCCCTAAGTTCATTCATGTTAATCTCTTTCTACTGACACTGCAGATACAGGTGGCAATCAGACAAAAGCAGTAATAGGCTGTCCACATGATGTGGACACTAGCGTAGGAAGAAACTAATAACAAAGATTGATACTTGTTTCATATAGTTACCCAATGGTTCTTTCTTTTAAGATAAACACAGTGTAAACCGTTCCTGGTTTCTGAATGATCCTTTGCCTTTGTCAATACGTATTTTAGGTGAAGTGAAAGAAAGTAATCATGAAAAACCCTGAGAAAAATGTATTTGTCCCCATCCTGGTTCTGCCTTCCAAATATTAATGGAATTTCAACAATTAATTGAAATTATCTAAATGAAAATATTTTTCCAGTTATCTGAGAATAAGCTTGAGACTACAGTAGGTTTGTTTTCTTCATTTAAATGGAAAATTATACTTTGACATATATATATATACTACTACTTCTAAAAAATGCTTATAGCACAGAAATTGTCACTGCAAGGATACCAGCAGGAGGAGGATGAATGCTGTCAATGCTTCCAAAACCAATCAGTCATTAGATTTAATATTAGAGTGTACATTTTTAATATTAGAGGAGGGGAGTAGGGAGATGGCAAATATGGACTTTTCCCACCTGTTTTACTTGCAAAGACAAAAGATCAGGTCTGAAAAGAACTGTAAATATGCCAGAAGTGCGCAAAAGATGTCATGATGTGAAAGTCCAAGTTTCAGTTACCTCTCTGTGTATCTAAGTTTAGCACTTTATATATATATATGTCCAGCCTTTTATATATTAAAAGATGTATCCTGGTGATTTACTTTCAGGCACCTGAAACATATACATACATACATACATACACACATACATACATACATACATACATATATATATATATACTTATATACATACACATATATATACTTATATACATATATAAGACACATAGGAGTACGCATCGTGGTTTAACCCTGGAGGGTAATTAAGTACCACTCCCGCCTCACCCAGGGGGACAGGGAAGAGAATTGGAAAGGAATTTCGAACTCAAGGGTTGAGATAAAAACAATTTAATAATTGAATAAAATAAAAATGAAAGGGCAATAATAATAATTACAGTTATAATGAAAAGGAGGGCGAGGTGGAGAGGAATGAAATCCAAATGAAAGGGAGAAAAGAAAACAAGTGGCACACAGCACAGCTGCTCACCAACCACTGACCGATGCCCAGCCAGTCCCCAAGCAGCCATCGGCCCACCCAGGCCACCCCCCCCCCACACCAGTTTATATACCAAGCATGACATCCCATGGTATGGAATATCCCTTTGGCCAGTTCAGGTCAGCTGTCCTGGCTGTGTCCCTTCCCAATTTCTTGTGCCTCTCCGGCCCTCTCATTGGCAAGGCCCGAGGAACCAAAAAGTCCTTGACTTAGTAAAAACATCACCCAGCAACAACCAAAACCATCAGTGTGCTCTCAGCGTTGTTCTTACACTCAAGCCAAAACTGCATCCCAGCCAGAGCCAGGGCAGTACAGAAGGCATAAAGCAGTTCAGAGTAGGGTCGGAGCAAGCGTTTCACAAGGAGTGAAACAATGCGGCGAGTGCTGGAGGTAGATGAGGAATTATACCTGGCAAGTCAGACACAGAGAGAAACTGCACAGAAGATCTCCAAAGAACAGTCCATGGCTATCAGAAGCACTGAATCTAGATTTTATTAGGTTAAATATCTTCTACATTCAAAGAAATAAATGTTCCCATATCCTTTCCAAATGAGTCCCAGGTTGACCCAATTTGCATGGAAGTGTTTACACTTCCTTCAAGGTAAATCATCTAAACTTACTTTTCACTGCACTGAAATAAAAACTAATTTATCATTTCCCTATTTACAGTACTAAAATATTTACAGCCAGACATGTACCACACATAGATATAACAAAGACTTAATGATCTTGAGTCTTTTGCACTAACAGCAACGTGTAGACATAGTCTCTGTTATGAGATTTTTTACTTGCTTTCAATAAACGAAATCAGCTTTTTAAACTGCCACTAGGCACAGGAGAGTTAACAGAGCTTTGGCCCAGCTGTGTGAAGGGGCTGAATCAGGACCAATATTCCCATATTTTGGTGTCAAAGAGCCAGTGTAAGTGGTGGCTCTCACTGCCTCAGGTGTGCAGTCTGTGAGGAATAGCCTTGGTCATAACTTTGCAATGTCTGCTGCAGGATCCACTGGCCTTTTGATTAGCACCTGAGAGTGAGTACCGGTGACACTACTCACAGCATCTTTCCAACTGCCTGCAGGGCTCACTAGCAAGTCCAGGCTCAGTGAGACCTCCAGGACCACCTGGTGTTCAGGGGCTGTCTTCTAGGAAGGGGTAGCACTGCCAGTTTGTTTTAAATTGAGACATGGTCAATCTTTGCCACAGTTGTCTGGAGCACATTAGTAAAATCATCAACAGGAATGATGAAGGCATTAAGTAAAAGGCACAAAACACAGCTTAGAGCAAGTGTGGGGATCTGTGGGACATTAATGCAGCGTTATGGCTGTATGGCATCTAACAAGGTTTGGTGCTGTAATTTTTGTGCAGTACTCAGCCGTGCAATGGGACATAGCTGGCAATATCAAGGGAAGTGTTGAGGGGAGCGTAATAAAGCTTTCAGGACCTGGCAGCACCATTAGGTTTCCCAACACATATGCCATGGTTCTAATCCTGCCTCTACAAGTTAGCAAGATCTCACTGTCCTCTCAAGCCTCAGATGGAGCCAGGTTAAAGGTTCGGTGGGGCAAGAGGAACATGCACTCAGTGCCGTATCGCCATGCAACAGCTGTACTGTTGTCCCTGCTGGTTTTCATCCCCTGATGCCACAGGGTGGAATGAAGCTGGGGAACCGCAGCAGAGCCAGCATGCAGTGGGACCAGGTGTGCAGCCAGTGATGCTGCCATTGCCCTGTGGTGGAACAGCTTGGCTGCTCCAGCAGTCTGCCTAAGGAGCTGCCTGCTGGGCTCCTGGGTGTGTTTTGTGTCTGCTGGTCCAAAAGACTGTGCAAGAAGGGGAGGGTTAGGTAGGAGGCACAGCAGTGTGGCGCGGCTTCAAATGTGAGATTTTTGCCTCTCGGTGCAAGGCTGGCTGTGCATTTGAAAAAAACATAAACTCCTTCCTAACCAGACTGGCACGGAAATATGAATGTGTGTATGTATGTGTAAACACAGATGAATTGGCTTCGACATTCAGAGTTCCTCATTTCAGGGGAGCACTTGCTTGCAGGCATTTTGAGCCCCAAAAGCTTGCCTTGATAACTTCATTTGCTCACCACTTAGTAATTATATATTTCAGTCACCCAAAGATGTTCAAATGCTGGAAACTGGAAAGAAGTATCAGACATTTTTATAAATACAGTGACTGATTCCATGATTTATTCATGAGGTTATAAGGTACTGTTGGGTTTAGCAATCACTCCATAAATAGGGCAATAAAAGCACAGACCAACACCTTTCACTTACCCTAGTAAGTAACTTCATGGTCAGATTTGTATGGTATACTGAGCAGAAAGCCATTTTCTATCAGATAATGAAAATATTTAGAAAACCTCTAGAGCAGCAAGGTCTACAGAACTCCTAAAGCTGTAATTGCTTTATGCCATTATTAGAATTGAAAATATTGGTAAATTATTGACGTTTCCCAGTAAATAGGGTGTTACACCAAATAACCCTCAGGCTGCTAAGAAAAGCCTTTTTGAACTGCAGGAAAATGAGTGGTTACTTTTTCATCTATCTTCCTCTACTGTATAACAGTATTTATAATGATATTCTTGTTGTCATAAATCTTTTTTTATCAGCAAAGCAGCTATCATTTGGAATAGAGTGTATTTAATATAATTCAAAATCAGAAAAAAAGTTAAAATAAGTTTTAACAAATGTAATGATGTAAGACCAAATGCAACCGCACATACACTGCAATAACACTTTATTGTTATCTGACATATGTTAACTAACATATCAGCTGAACTATAAAAATGTTATAACATTTATTATTTAAAAAAGAAACTATTTAAGTTCACTTAAAAGTTGGGCCTGTTCTAAGCTAGTCTTTTTATTCAACGTGTTGGAGAAATATCTTTTCTCTGAGATGTCCCTCACCGTCTAAGTCTTTCTCCCCACATGGAAAAGGGAGCAGCATGCATGAGATGTCTGGTTCTGAATTTGAAGAGTTTGTGTGGACGTTGCTCGATCAACAGCTGAGGCATCTCTGAGGAAAACCTGGGGAGGCTCAAGTGACCAGAACAGTTACGGTGGGTATTACAATCCCACCAAACTGCTTTAAATCATTTGCATTCACTACGCATTATAAACTTATAAAGAACCAGACTTTATCCTGTAACCAAAAGTACAACAGAAACTGAAACTCCAGATCACAAAAAACCTGAAAAAGCCTGCAGGAAATCAGAAAAGTACATGAATGTGACCACAATGTTCTCAAATCACCTCAAAAACAAATTCTGAATTTCTATACTGTACTCCAGTCTACTAATAATATATACTCAGAAATTCTGGTAAACCTTTACCAGCTTCAGCTCAATGATTAAAGGTAATATTTATGTCACACAATGGAAACTGTCCAACATTATTAAAAACAAATATACTTTGTAATGATTTCTTTTGCCAGTGCATTAGATCACATAGCTTGTTTTTCAGGCAGTATTTCTGTATATTTTTGAAATGTTATCATAAAGTTAAATTGCTTAGAAAGGATTAGCATGTGGCATTAAGATAACTGGTGGATTCACCAGCAAGTGCATTCAGGACGGCACAACCTGTTTAGGTGGTGTGGTTCAGTTAAGCCCAGGCAACAAGGAAGGCTTAGGCCTGGGAAGTCCCACCTGGGACATCGTCACAGCTCTCACAAGATTTGGCTTCCCGGGGCCGACTGGACTGGCTTTTGAATACAGGTGGAAATTATTTACCCTGCATTTACTTTAGTTTGGGGTGAATGGAAGCAGTGATCCCACCTGCATTTACCAACACCAGCTACCTCATCCTGTGTGTGTCTGGGGAGCAAAAGGCTTTCTCAGAACATCAGCTTGGCTAGGCAAAGCCAGGTAGATTTCTAGCTGCAACTAGAAGTTGCAGCCATTAAAGGTACTTTAATAGGTGTAAAATATTTTCAGTTATGAGGTCGAGCGTGATTCCAGGGGTAAGGGATAATCTTAAAAAAGAACAAAGTGCAGGTAAGTTGGTGGTTTTTGCACTATCACTGAGTGCTAAACTTGTTCTTGGCCATCTTGGGCAGCAGACTTATATGAGTAAACTCTGCAAAAATTTTTTTCTTTATAAAATGTGGCACTTCAAGATCTGTGCCTGCTAGAACAGGTCCTTCTCCCAAATAAAGATACCAGCAGTGAAGTTCATGCTCAGCTACTGCCTTCCAAATCTTTCTTCCAGCAATAATAAGATTTTTTTTCATATGCCAAACACCTTCCTAATTCCCAGACAAATCATTAACAATCTGAACTGTTATGCAACAGGTAAAACTAATACATGATTAGCCTAAAACCACAAATGCAGCCTGGTCTGAGCAGAATATAGAGCTGAGCTAAATAAAATGATTGTGGGTTCTGCTACCTGATTGCCTTCTGAAACCAGTCAGCTTTGTGCTGGGGTGGGAGAAAGTTCCCGTTTACACTGTGTGTTCAAACATATTTATGTACTTTCTATTGTTATGTCAAAAGTAGTTCAGTCAGCTTTTAGGAGCACATTTGGGAATTTTTCCACTATTGTTGGTCTCATCTGTGCTTCCTGTTTTTATGGATGATTCGTTTCAGGAAGTGCTGAGGCCACAAAAAATACACGTATTTATCAAAATAAACCAAACTCAACTGAACCTAATATTTTTCATGTAAAACCAAAGCACAATCTTATGACTTCACAGAAAAAGCTTGAACTCTGTGAAATTTCAATAATTATTTTCAACATTTTTCAGCACCTTACCATTTGCTTTGTTTCTCAGCTACAAAGTTTGGTGCTGAACTTAGTGTGTTTAAAAAAGCAGATTAAAAGGGGGGAAAGATAAGTTTATAATGCACAGTAAAAAACAAACTCACTGTTCTGCACCAGCTTTTTCCATCGGTCAAAAAAATATAACCACAAACATTTCATTTACAGCAGATTAATTTGCACAAGGGCTTTGCAAAGTAAAATGAAGTAGAAAAGTATAGAGAGTTGCACTTTCTATAGCTGCGGTATACTTCATATAAAATAATCTACTCTTATGTTAGTAGCCTGATGCAACTTCCATGAGAATGTCAAAGCTGTGCTTTGTCAATGTAGTTGGGTTTTCTTCCTCAAATAGATTTAGCAAGAGTCAAAGATTTCTTGCCTTGTCTGATCATGTCTGTAATGTTACAATGTCCTCGGTGCGCTCACATCTCAGGAGAAAACTGTTCTGCCAGGTTTTTTTCAAGGCAACCAACAAAAATCATCATTATTTTGGCTACTTACTAACCTTTTAACTGTTGCCCTAACTACATGCTCACCAGCATCTTTCTCATAACACTTCTGTAAGAATCACAGAATTGCTGAAAAAAATTATTTTTACAGTGGAGTAGAACTGCTAAGCTTTTCCCTCGTTTTTGATTAATTTCATGCCTGACTCAGTCAGAGATTAGGCCCTGACACAGGTTATAATTAAATATTGAAATCATGAAGTGCAAGAATGTTTAATTTTTAAAATATGAGTTTTAATTTACCTCATACAGAGAATAGCTCTGGTCACCTGCAGAGATGCATTACACACTACATTGCCTAATGTAGGATGCCTGAATAAGGCTGAGCATACAGTTAAAGTAAACTAATGCAATTTACTGAACAGCAGTCAAATATTTATCCAGTTGATGAAGCAGACTTTATGTGAAACTCAGACAATAATTAAAGAGAAGCCTTGCTTAAAACATGCTTATTCCAGTTTTCACAAATATGTTATACCAAAGCAGCATCTTCCTTTTCTCAAATATTGATGTTCTCCTAACACATTATACAGTAAGCTTGTCCTTGGCATTCTCTTGACTATTTAATGAATACATTTCCTGGCATTTGCCTTATCTTTGTTATGTTGTTCTTTGGAGAGCTAGAGCTATTAGTTAGCCCTTGACAGAAAAACATCAGAGCAAGCTAGTAAAAGGTCTTACAGTATCAGGGTTATTAACATGGTATTTGATTAAACCATAGAAAGATGAGGAATAGATACCACAGAATATGTCCCCTGTACTTAGACTTTCACAGCCTTGGATGTTTTTTCATAGAACTTTCACATTTGTTTTTGTCATTTTATCTGAGCAAAAGTCTGAATAGTCACAGGCTGAATACTAATCCTATGATTATTTTGTAGCACTGTATCTCTGTCATTTCAAATAGAAATGAATATGTCAGATATTTCCTGTTCTTCAGAACAAATATTTTTGCTTCAAGTTTCAGTTTTCCTAGAAATATATGTTGAGGAGATACATTTTTTACAGGATTTAGAACAAAAGGTAAACAGCTTACAGACATGTAATAAAACTGTAAATGGTCTCAATTTTTAATTTATAACATTGAAGTTTGCGTACTGTATAATTTCCAAGCATTATTCGAGCTTCACATTTCATTAGAATCAGGAAACCTAAATAGTTGTTCATCAGAAACACGTAATACTGACCACAACAAGGAAGGACACAGAGTTTTGATGTAATCTGTATTCCTGAAAGAGGTGGAAGTGTATTTCCATAACAATCTGATGACTAGTAGGTAGTGAAGAATATATACTCATTTTCTATTAACAGTCATTAGGAAATCCCAAATTTTTCATTAGTACAAAGCTGATGAAATGTTGATGTCCATCACCTTCAAAATGCACCATATTTCAAAATACACCCTACAAATGACAGTTCATTTAATCCAAATGCTACCATTTTTTTTTCGCAATATGGATGGATAAATCAGCATAAAGTGACTGTGTGATGCTTCTCCTAAAATAAAGTAACATTTTTGGTTTGATAGCTTTTTTTTACTTTGATAATGTCACGCATACAAGCAGCCACTGCATCAGGAAGGCTAATGTTGCATTTTTGAGAAATCGGGATTATTTTGTCTGGATCAGAAGAGCTATAAAGGCAAATGCCAACAACACCAAGTTAGCACAACAGAAAAGCCCTTGAGCAAGAGTCTAACTGGCATAAACTACCCTAATTACTTCCATGCAGCTGTGCCAGTATATGTCAGCTGGGGTTCTGCCCTGGTGTTTGGAAGATGCATTCAGCCACACTTCGTTTTCAGCTGCAGCCTCCAACCCAAACCAGCTGCATCTGCAAGCAGCTGGGAGACTGCCTTGCAGACACTGTGTCTGGACTATTTCTATTCTTGAAGATGCAGCATCACCTCAGCCCTTGCCATGCTTAAAGACAATATACCACAAACAGTTACAGATGTAAGCCCAATGCTGCTGTTCTTACATGCCCTGGGGGTCAGGAAAAAATATAGAGGATTTTTGTATGTGCAAAAATAGATATGTATGCTCTGTAAAGTCACAAAATTAATGCTTATTAGTGATAGGACATCACAGCAACCGGTTTGAGCTGCAGAGGGTTTGCCATTGTATTCTGCCATTCTGTTTGCAGTGTTCATATCATTGCTCAAAGCATGTAGGAAAATGACAGATCACAAAGTTTTAACTACTCATTTCTCATCAGTAAAACGATCTGGGGATTATCAGCCAGTACTTTTTGTAGGGTAAGGCAACAATCCCACCTAACTTGTTTCTCCTCATCTAAATGGGGGAGGTTGCTGTCTACCCATCTTTCTACCTGCCTTTTCATTGATGATTGAGGAAACGAGAAAAGGCATCTGGCTTAATTTTAAATCAGACATCAACAAAGTCAGTCCTATTTGCCAGATATATTACTGTTCATATAATTACATAAAGAACCTCCTTGCTAAGACAGGTACAACACATACAAAGGACTAAAGCACCAGAAGCTCAAGCAAGACCACTAGTGCCGTCATACCGTATCAGATTTTGCGGTGATTTTTACAACCTGCTGTTGTTACAGGACCTTCAGTTGTGTTATACTATGATTTAAGGTTGGATTGGACCATCAGATTTCCAGGATTAATTGGGTGAGTGCCCAATTAAGCAATAAAAGTATTGATTAAGCTAAAAAATATGTAAGTCAATTTTAAACTATTTTGACTACAGTATTTTATTAGTAACTGTGTTTGAATAATTTTAAACACTTTTCAGTACAGTTGGGTTTGTGCTTTTCTCCCCAAAAGGTTTCAGCAGTAGTAAAAATCTTTGAGTAACTATTGTGCACCACCAGACAAAAACCTGTCCTTTGAGGTGGAAACAAGACAGGGACAGATGACAGGACGTGCCATTTTTTGAGGATCACTTTGGTTTGTCTGCAAACATTGTTCAATGTCTTTAAACTCTAGATCCTATTCACAGCCAGCTCTGTGGTGATTCACATTAGATGACATCACGGATTTTTTTTCTGTTCAGCTATTTCCCTTTACATATCCCATTTTAACATAAATTTTCTTAAAGGGCATAGGAGTTTTAAGGCCCATTTGTGTCTCAAAGATCAGCCCAGTCCCTACCTCTCATCGATAAACACACACAGAAAATCTCAGGAAATCTCATAGCAGCTGATCACCCCATGAAGCTTCCACTCCACATTCCTTTGTGCTACAACTGTTTCCCAAGACCATACAAAAACTCACATTGCTATTCCAAAAATTACTGACGCTGCAAAAGATGCAATATATTCCAGCAGGAAATATCCAGCACATGCAGATGCTTTAGGTGAAAATACCTGAAGATTCTTGTCGCTAAAGCTCACATTTTTACACCTTCGTACCTCCTTTGTGTATCTATACTGCTGACCTATTCTCCTTGTGTTTATACCTATTTACTTCACAAATCTGAATGAGTCTCACTTGTGTAAGAGCACCTCATGCTTTACTGGCTTCCACATCATTTTAGCTATAACCCTTGCACTTCATTTATCAAGATCTAAGATTGTATGTCAGGGAAGCTGTCACAAGATTGATTCTGTGTTGTCAAAAAGGAAAAAAAAAAATGCTTGAAGGGTCTAATACCATGGCCCTTAATTGCAAGACTAATTGTACTTAATAGATCCACTCCTGGGGGCTGTGGGAGTGGGTCTGAACAGGTTATGTATTGCCCCCTAGACACCTGTACTTGCTTGGCATGCACCCACTAAGAGCAAGGCTGATTCACATGCCAGAGCAGATGCCACTAATACAGAGGGCCGTGAGTTTAGCCTGCCAGAAAGGATTCATTTTCATATTTAACCATTCACTGCAGCAAGATACATGGGTACACGCTGGCTTGTGACTGTTACAGCCCCATGCTATTTTACAGTGCATAGAATCTGTAATGGAAGAAATCATTCCACAATAAAAATTATTTAAGATGGCCTTACTTAGACTGTATGCATCACAGGGCATCAAATTATTTTACATGGTGGATAATGACCAGCTATTGATGTTCTCTACTCAGGCTTACAAAGTGAATAGAAAACTTCACCTATGCAAAAGGAAGGTTCACCGTGCCATCCTGTACAGTCTTGCCTTGATGGCTACTGCTGAAGATTAATTAACAGCTAATAGCTGCTTAGACTAATTTCAATGTTCTCACAAGTATTTCTTCTGTACCTCGAGCCATGTTTACACACATGTGTGTGTGTACATACTAATCTATACCAATAAGTACTAGTGTTGGGATCCCATTAGCATAGTGTAGATGTTTGTTTTATCTGAAAAGTCACCTCAGTACTGGAATCCTTTTGATAATCGCTATGAACAATCATCTTGCTATTCCAATGAGTAATGCTTTAAAATAAATAAATGAATAAATAATTGAACAAATAAATAAATAAATAAATAAATAAATAAATAAATAAAGCTTTAGAAGACTTCATATTTCCTTCAAAGACTGTTTTGGGGGTTTGGGGTTTTTTTTGTTTTGGTGGGTTTTTTTTGTTGGTTTTTTTTTTTTTTTTTTTATGGGAATGTGGCTCCTAAAAGAAGTCCCACTCATATAGTCTAATGTGGAGGCTATCTTCTTGATTCTTTGAAAAAAATACAAAACACACTCCCCTCCCCCAGCCATTCTTAATGCTGATAGATCAATTAGCTAGATTGGCTTTACCATCTTTATATGTATGTGTGTAGACATAGACACCTTTCATTTGAAATGTAAAAATAATGCCAAATTCTTGTTTGAAGTTGTTCAATGACAATTGCTCATAGAACTATAACCTTACTTATGCAAATCACTAGAGTTCATGGTAAGTCTGACATTTACAGAATTAATGAACTAAATAATTAAGTGACCTGGTAAGTGAATTGGTAAACCAGAACTATTAATCTTTTAATGAATTCTTTACTATCACTTAAATAATAATTTTTTTGCATAATTTTAAAGGATTACAGTAAAGAAATATTAGAATAAAAAATCCATTATGTAAAGGAACGTTGCTTTTATAAATCTGTCATTATGTCTCTTTTTATTGAATTCATTTCTATTCAAGGTTTAGAAAAGTGGCAATTCCTGCACTGGTGACTAACAGTCCCCAACATTTTAGTGGCAAGATTTTTTCCTTGCTAAGACAAAAAGTCTAGGATCATTTACTGCTTCAGACAAACCACTGCCTAAAGTGAGTAATTAGCATACAACTGTAATTTAAGAAATCCCCTATTTGATGGTGTGCATCACACATGTTTCAGATTTTCAAAGCACTAGTAAGTTAACTAGGCACAGTAAATGATGTTTCTGAACCAGTTCTTCTTAAAGATTATTTTTTTTTCTCTACATGTTGCTGGCTTTCACCTTTCTACCAGCTTTGTATCACATCTCTTACTTTTTCATGTTAGAGTGTCCTGAACTCAAATACATTCTTAAACTCCAATATACCAGTATTCCTCATACGGTATTTTGAGTGGTACATAAATTTATCTTCCCCATCTTCCTCTCTATCAATGTCTACAATGGAATCAGATATATCAGAGTGAGAACCTGGAAGTACCATATGCTTCTATAGGTACCATTTCTCCCGTTTAGGAAACCATTGCTGCACAGACTTATACACATTCTGATTTACTATATCTAGATGTCGATATGTACCAGAGGCAACGTACACTACAATACATGTGCATTTTTTTTTCTACATAATCTGATTTGGCATGACTGCCAAAGACTTCAAGGACTTGTAAAAAAGGCTTAAACATCTGTTCCTTTATTATCATTGCAGCCATTGAAAGCAACCAGGTAAACACAATGACATGTATCCAAAACTATTAACACAACATTTCGAGACATTTTTACAAAATTAATACTTAGACTTAATTTTTCATTTGTCTCCCTTGAAAGATAATACAGTGTCATTTGTCTCAAGGTTACAAAACATTTCAAATCGATACTGAAATGTCATAGGGTGATAAAAATAATAATAGAAATAATGACATTAACATCTGATTAGGATCTTTCTTTTGAAAAATAATCTTTGTGGCATACAAAAAAAGCAGAACTACTTGTTTTTAAGATAAATATAACATTTCATGGCTCAAGAAAGAAAGAATGGGGTTCTACACCGTTTCCTTGGCATGTGCCAGATACTCAAGCATCTTTGATTGCAATCCAGAAAGCGGATCATATCCACACAACTCCCCTGTGAGCTTTCTGAGCAACATAAAACCACCTGAGATATCTGTAACATAATGCAAAGACTTTAAGTTGCTTTTACAAGCATTTCTAATGATGTTTCTTTTGTGAGTTCAAAGGAATGCACAGAAGATGGGCCATGGCTGATGTTTACTTTACCCATGTTTACTTTTTATGAATAGATGCACTTAAATGACAGTAAGTAAAAAGGGCAAGGCTACCTTAATATACCACTGTTACAGGTGTGCTTGGGGAACACAATCCTAAAAAAACCCAACAACGCCACAGCTGACAGAGCTTTACTGTTTGACATGAGTTCAACTTACTTTCAGGAAACTGGTGAAACTTCATCAACAGAAAATCTAATTCTGCTGACCTATGCTGCACGCACACAACAGGGTATTTCCAGTTCATTATGCAAGCACAGCAACTGCAGCAGGCAGTAACACCCACAAAAAAATTTCTGAACTCACAGAGTACTATTCTGTCTTGCAGAACACTCTATCCTTTAGTAAAAATGCTACAAGAAAGCAAGAAGCAAAACATAGGCAGAATGCTATTCTGCAAGTTAATCACTAACTGTAGCTGGTTAAAAATTTGCTACCAGACAATAAAAAGACATTTAAAGAAATCACGTAAACTTAAGTTTTAAATATATTTCATTATGAAGAGGGATGGGGAGCATGGAGACAGAACCAGTGGGGCAAGGTAGAATAAGTTCAGTTCACATGAGTGTTTGCTATACAGGCGTGCACATTTGTGTCTTTGAATCCTCTGAACTAACACCCATGCAGAACCGTACCTTGTGTTAAACATTAAACAAGCTACTTAGCTTTTCAAGTCAAATAGCATATCTAGAACAAAACATCTATTGTACAGAAAGGGGTTTCTGGTCTGGAGATGATAACATGATATAAAGATACCCAAGGGCTAGAGGATTCAAGGACTAGAGGAAATTTGAAACCAAATGGAAGGAACTAAGGAGTTGTGTGAGCTGTGTGACTAAGAGTGACTGCTTTCAAAAGAAGTTGTGTTGGTTGATGTTTTTTACTTAACCATATTAAAGCTGCAGTGTAAGCCAAGGCTTGATATCAAAGAGTCCATATGAGCGAAAATAGCAAAATGACATAATCATAGCAAAAATGTACATCCAGATATTAACTCCCATAGAAAACAAAAAATACACAGGACAGAAAAATGTAAGTGAAGGTCAGATTATTTGATTTGTAATACTGTGCAAACAAGTTTTATAGAAGTTCTTAATTTTTAGGAAAAGTTATTTCCCTCTTTCCCACAATTTAATGGCTGATTCTCTGATGTCTAATATAAATTAAGTTTAACACTGCAACTGTTTCTGCAGTAGAGGAATTAGCAGGGTCTTTCTTAAGCATTTTGGTGAAGATGGTACGCATTTGCAGATATGCATTGAAACAGTTCATTAGGTTTTAAAGTTCCATACTCATCGCACGAGCATGTGCAATTTGAACAGACTCTTTAAAAAGCAAGATGAAAATAAGAACAAAAGAAGCTAGCATAAGCTAGAACAGTGGAAATCAAGACTTAGCAGAGAGATTATGCTTGCAGATTTAAAAATGCATAAGTATATATCAAAAGGCCAATATTTAAAAATGGGATTTAATTTTGACCCTGAAACCAAGGGAGAAAGTCACCAAAATTTTGTTGACATCCCTTTTAAGCTACAGGTTAAATTACTTCACCAAGTACAAAGAAACTGGGGGAGGTGGTAGTGGAAATGCTGAGTAATTTATTTCAGATATGTTCTAAATGTCATCTAACATAGTTTTTGTTTTTCTTATATTTTGGTTGGGTTTTTTTTTTTTTATGTTATCCAGCTAATGCTGGTAATTGCACTTTACCTCTCTAACAACCTCTGCAGGAGATTCCCACCATGGCAATCACAACGGCCTTTGGCTTATTTGGAAAATAGAGTATCAGGCCATAAAGGGTAAATATGTAACAGAAAATAAAGCATGTAGGAGTAAAAAGAAATAGCAGAGGGACCAAAGCCAGCATAATAGTTTAGAAAGACAGCGAAATGCTCTTTTTTGA
Source organism: Falco naumanni (assembly GCF_017639655.2). Lineage (NCBI taxonomy): Eukaryota > Metazoa > Chordata > Aves > Falconiformes > Falconidae > Falco > Falco naumanni. The sequence continues at coordinate 79,671,416 of NC_054058.1, read as the reverse complement.
GCTCATTATGTTAAGATCACAGATGAAGTGACTCCAAAATGGTATCAGTTTAATGTGCGCTGGCAGAACCCAGTTGCCAGCTCTTTGGATTGGCCACAGACAGTGTATGGGAGGATTCCCCGGGCTGCCGGCGCCTTCAAACAGAAGCTCTTCAGACCAGCAGCATGGGAATACTCCCTTTGAACAGCTGAGTGATATGCAAAAGATATAAAAACAGATATAAATGCTAATAATTAAAACCTAAATGAATAATACCCAACGCAGAATTTTTAAGAAGGCTTTGGCATTCAGAGGCGGTGCCAGCCAGCTGTAATAATCATCTTTAAACACTCTGAGAAAGAAGAAAGACATTATTAGCGTTATGGAAACAAAGCAAGTAGCCCCATGGATAAAACTGTGTTTCCTCAGTAAAAGCTTCTGTAGTAAACTGAAAAGGTTACACAGTGGAATCTCACGGCTCTGAATGAGCAAAGCAACATATTTTACATTTATTGGTCTGAAGAGACCCTGCTAGAAACATATGGCCTTTTATCCCAGCCTACCCAGAGCAATAAACTTTGAAATACTGTAGTTGTGTTTGTTACTTTATGGGCAACAAAGTATTAAGAAATAAACATTTTTAGCACTGTACTTTTATAAAATGGAAAACATTCAATCTTCTCTGGAACCACCCGGTAAAGTTTTGCTTTTGTTTGATGGTGCATGCTCCTCAGACAAAAACCTTGGCTTTAATGAATTTCAAATAACAAACCCGAAATTAAGCAGCTGAGATAATTTATCTTGAAAATTGTGAACTAAGCATGCTTTTTATGAGCTCTGAGATAAGTTTGATTTATGAGTTTGCTGCGCAATTGTGTCAGGGATAGCTACCCTTCCGCTTTTTGGCTGGTGTTCTTCTCCCGCTGGCTCTTCCAGCATGTGGGAGAACCAACGGCATCTCCGCAGGCTCTCTGGTCCGTTCCCAGCCACCTGCAGCTCTGCCCGCTGCTACAAACAGCCCAGGTGAATGTCCATTGCCTTGGACATAAATCTCCAAAAAATATTTTCAGACTACAGGTTGCCCCTGCCACACAGTTTCTGATTCTTTTTTCATATATGACAGTGCATAAGTGATACCTCTTCCCTCGAAGTACTGGATGAAATGCAGGGGTGGATAATGAAGGTAAAGACTGGCTGGTGTTTGAAAGCTCACCTTTCTACTTCAGATGCAAAAAGCCCAGCAAACCAAGTACAAAATAAAGAATAAAGACAACTGGTGGATGGCTGATGTTGTTCAGGCTAGGAATAGCCACAGAAGCAGAATCCAACATCAAAATACCACTATCATGGAGACTGGGAAGGAATCTAAGCTTCGTGCTGGGAAATCTAATTGTATACAGATTTTGAGCTGTTCTTTCTCTAAAAGGGGAAACAGGCATGGCCACCAGAGAAACCCAAACCCCAGTTTCACCAGAGGCCTTGAATTAAGTCAAACTTAAAATATGAATCAAGATCCAAACCCATGGATGTAACACAGACCTGCTGGTCTGATAGAGAGGGAACACACACAGCATCCAGGGAATAAAACCTGCCTTTATAAACACATTAGTGACATAAAAAATAGCACAGACTAAAAATGCATTTATCTGCAAAACTTGTGAAGAACTGTGGGTGTGTTTTGGTGTCAGTTTTATCCTTGCCAATGAAACAATCATGTCACATAAGCAGCAAAAAGGAGCACAACTATGTCATGTTTTCTTAAATTATCTAGGGATTGCTTGACCGGGAAATCACTAAGAAAATCACACCATAGCTGATCGATGGCTGCAGCACAAATGTCACGGCATTAATAACTTCTGGCGGAAAGCTGAGAACGTTGCACCGTGCCTGAAGTGCAACACGGTGGTAGAAATGCCCCGTTCTGCAGAGTCCCTCCTCCAGCAGTGGACGGCAGATCGGGGTGCTCAGATTGTGTAGTGGAGAGGACAGGGTCAGGAGATGGCAAGTTAGCTCTCAGCCCCTCTTCCAAAGCTGACTTTTCAAACTCATATTCTGCTATCTGACCTTAATACCACTGGGAAGAGAGAGAATGTGTGCCACGTCCTGGTCTCCAGCCCAAGGTACTGTGATGAGGACAGAGCACCAGTGTCTGCAACGTAGGTAAATATTTCTGCTTATTTCCTGAACACCAGTACTGCAGTGTCTTGCTGCCAAGGTACAGCCCTCCCTCATGCAGTTACAGGGAAAAAAAAAATAGTGAGAATGTTGTCATTTTGGGGGCCTACTAAGATGAGATGTTTTAGTAAGAGACAGCCAGCAATAAGGAAGGTCTGGGGAGCAGCAGTGCAGGGAAGCAGCTGTGATGCAGTGGTTGCCATATCACGGAGCAAATATGCACCAGGAAGGGAACTGAATTGCTGCATCTTGCCGTTGATCTCAGAAACACGAACCTGAACCTCTATCTTTCCTTTGAAAAAAATTCATTGACTTTTTAGGAAGCCAAAACAAGGAAAACGCAAGGGGTGGGGTGGGGGGTGGGGGGTGGAGGGAGGGGACGACACATGACCCAAACCAACCTCCAGCATTCTTTGCTCTTAAACTGATGAAATGCATGAGAACTCACTGTCATGAGCAATATAGCTTGCCAGATCAGCAGACCCCAGAGAACACTCTACCAAGAGGATAGAAATTTTTCTTTTCTTTTCCAGCACTGGAGGATGCACAGAGATACTTGCATATTGCCTGAAGTATAAGAGGGCCAGAGCCCCCCTCAGTTTGCATCGTGTAAATTCTAGCCCCAGTGAGACCCACGAGGTCAGCCAGCTTGGCACAGCCATCGAACCTCCTCCATGCAGCATGCTGCGGACCCCTGAGGAAGGACAAGGAGGCATCTGGGGGCCCTCCAAAGCTGAAGGGGTCGAAGGGGCAGCCTGTCTGCAGATGGTAGTCCTTCATGCTCAAGAAAACAGAGAGAAGCAGCACATCAGAGGATGTGGCAGCCCTCACCTAGCACGGCAGCACCAGGTTTTTCCTATTTGTCTCTGAAACCTCATACAAGTCCAAGTAAGAACTAGTTTTCCACAAAACTAATAAAGCACCATCTACAGGTATCTGAAAAAATGCCTTCAAGGAATTTTCCTGCTGCACGCATGATTTGCTCTTGTACCAGATCGCTTGGGAGAAACACTGTGTCCTCAGTTCTGCCTTCCCTTGCTCCTTGGAAGTGTGTGCCTTCAGCAGGCACCATCATGTCCCAACAGCACAATACTTTCAAGGCAGGACATTCATATTTCAGGTTTGCCAGGTTGCAACTTTCCATTTTGTAGCTTCAGCTCTTACACCCAGGCAGGGGTTTTGGATAGAGAACCAGAAAGTAAACAGAAATTATTTTGTGTCCCCTGGGATTTTCCAGGTGTTTAGGTTGCTCAGAGACAGCTTCAGCCCTCACAGCAAGTCACAACAACATTTGATGGACTTCTCCAGGCCACTTGATTCTGAAGCCTGGACTGCATGTGGACCACACAGAAGGCAGAGGTACGTGTGCCAGGCTGCAGTTCTGGACGTGGCACCTAGACAGGCATCTTTCATCTGTCCAGAAGCCATTGATGACACATGAGATCACAAAGCCAGGAAAAAAGCATTGGCATTAACTGTAAACGCACAAGACATGATTGCACTAGTCAAAGGGGAGGATGATTTCAGTTGCATACTCAATATTCAAGACTTCACAGGACCACTAAGGATCCATCTCACCAACCAGAGGAGAGCAGCACAGTAATATACCTCCTATTGCCTGGTCATACTGCCCAATCCAAAAATACTCCCTTGCCTACTTCAAACATGTTTATAGCTCCTACCAGGGCAGTGCAAAGGGACCCTGGTGGAGTCCTTTTGCCTTATTTAAGTTTGTCGTGGCTCTAAGGTGGTATCACTTGCAACAAATTAGTCTTCTCCTAGCTCCTTCAGGAAAGCTAGATCCATATTTCCATCATTTCAGTAGTGTAAGGCCATTATTATTACAGGTGCTTATTTATTTTGGGGTTCAGAAAAATCCATTTTAGCTGGCATTGTGAATATTTAACATACTTTCACAAGTGAAAAAGCAGAGTCGTTTTCACATAATTAAACCTAATGCAGAAAGCTTGCCCGGTATATATAATGATTATAGGAAATTCCATCTATCTTATATGGTATTTTCTTGTTTATTTCCCAAATCTCCAGAGAATTTTCTGAACCACCCTGGAGGACTAGAAGAGGTCTCTGAAGAATTTCCAATGCTCTAGAAGGCCCAAGGCAGCATTTCCAGTGCCGGGAGGTGGATGAAGGGCTGTATTAGCCTGTAAGCTTGCTGTGATGACTAATGGCAGTACTGTGAGACGAAAAAATACTGTACAAGACAAGGCTCAGATGAAACAGATTCTGACTTATCTGGCAGGTCTAAATAATTTAAAAGCATAAAGCATAGCTAGCCTGCTAGAATGAGTAAAGCACATCCTGCTGTGTATGAGGAGACCCGCGTTTTATCAGTTCAACATTTTGAACTACAAGGAAAAAGATTGGGAGGTTCAGAGGAGTGCAAGTATAATAAATTAATACTTACTCATAGCAGCAAGAAATAGCAACAGTTTTGGAGAACACAAGAGATGTGGCAAAATCAGTGATTTCTTCTATCACAGTTGCCTCCTGAAACCCTGACCAAGGCTGAAGTCTTACTCACCCAAACCGCAGCTTCCTGATGTTTTCCTTTCAAGAAATGCGCCGTGAGATAGACAGAAGTACATTTACTATCCTGTGATGTATGTGCTGGCATGAGAGATGCCGGGATCTGGGACAAGTATCAAACTACAAATGTAAGACCATCCTACTTACTGTCTCCTGTCTTAGTATTTTTCTTTGTTATCTTTCCCCAAACCTTTGGAATTTATAAATTCTGGTGTTCCTTCAGTATAAAGAGCAGAGGATATTTTTAAGCCTCTTCTCCCCCATGGCAGTACTTTCCAGCTCCTTTAGCCTCTCCCAAGCAGGAACAGCCACATGCCTCCCTTCTGAACCTCCCTTTTCCCTTTGAGTCTACCTGCCAGACACCTAACTCCCTCCTCTACGGCTAACTCTTCTGGCCAGCTCAGAAATGAGTAGTACTGTCTTTGAAGCTTTTCATGCTGCCATTATCCTGCCCAGCCAGCCCAGCCCTCACAGAAACGGAGAATACCGATCATCAGGCACTCTTTGCAAGTCATCAGTGAAGTAATTTCTCAGGGATGGACAGCGAAGTCTACCCACCGGTGCTTTACTTACAAGCTGAATTTGATCATTAATGATGCTGAGCACCTAAAGGTTTTTAAGTACAATAATGTACAGAGCCAAGTTAGTATATTCTGTAGATGTTCCTCACCTCCTAGAAACCTCTATGACAATGATGAATAAAGGAATACCCACCCCTAAACTTAAACTAAATATGAAATGTTATGTACTTAAAGTTCCATCTGTGGTTTGGTGCCTATGTGTTTTACCGAGCTGTAGCACATAAATAATTTTATAGAATCATGACCTGAAGAATGTGTTTCTCCCTGTCCTGGTTTCAGCTGGGATGAAGTTAATTTTCTTCTTAGTAGCTGGTGCAGGGCTGTGTTGTGGAATTGGTGTAAGAACAATGTTGATGGCGCCCTGATGGTTTTGGTGGTTGCTGGGTACTGCTTGTACTAAGTCAAGGAGTTTTCAGTTTCTGGGGCCCTGCCAGCAAGAGGGGTGGAGGGGCACTGGGAATTGGAGGGGACCCAGCCAGGACAGGTGACCCAAACTGGCCGAAGGGATATTCCATACCACGGAATGTCATGCTGAGTATATATAAGCTGGGGGAAGAAGAAGGAAAGGGGGGGGGGGGGGGGGGGGGGGGGGGGGGGGGGGCATTCAGTGTTATGGCGTTTGTCTTCCCAAGTAACCATTACGTGTCCTGGGGATGGCCGAACACCTGCCTGCCCGTGGGAAGTGGGGATGAATTCCTTGCTTGGCTTTGCTTGTGGGTGCGGCTTTTGCTTTACATATTAAACTGCCTTTATCTCAACCCCGCGTTTTCTCACTTTTACCCTCCCGATCCTCTCCCCCGTCCCACTGTGGGGGGGTGAGTGAGCAGCTGGGGGGGGGGGGTGTGCTTAGTGGCTGGCCAGGGTTAAACCACAACACTCCCTTTCTTGTTTAACATGCCCTTAGAAAAAATAGAACTTTCACCCGCTAAAGACAAAATAAGGGATTTAGGATTTAGTGAACAGATGACGAAACTCCTTTGATGTAGTTAAGATATTATTTGTGTTTCCAAAGTGAAGCAGTACATGAAGTAGCATGTACCAGTTATTTTTTAATTTTTAAATCCAATTAATTGTTCCAGTTACAGTACCACTAATTTTTATCTAGCTGATTAACTGGAGAATAATCCAAATACATTTCAAATTATAAATCTTTCATGATTTGGGAGATTTTATACAAATGTACATTTGACAGTGCTAATTTAAAGCAAATATCAAGCTTGATTAAACATTCCCAAGATAAGAAGGATAAACGATTGAATTATTTTATAGATTTAACTACCATTGATATGATGTTATAAACAGAAATATTTTGATGTTCATCATTAATTTTTAAAAATAATTCTTTGGGAAACAGCCAAGAAGGACTGGAGAAGTAGGTCAGAATGTATGCACAAAACATTTGTATTCTTTACTATATAAACACTAATTTATTTATTGAAATAATACACTGTTAATTATTTATTAAAGAAATTATAATTTTGCTGAGCTTCTCTCTGAAAGAAAAAAAAATCATTAAAATGTGGCTAATGCAATAGCCGAGGCTATGATTGTTTCACATGTCTGCCTCCCAAATGTTTGCCAAGTATTTATTCGCAAATCACTATCCGTTAAAACATAATCTGCATCAGAGCATCTCCGGCAAGCAAGTGAATTACAAAGTGTTTTAGCAAGCTTAAGTACTTTAAAAATATTCAAGATTCCCCATCATATTTTCTGTCCCCATATGTGGGAGGCTATAGCGGGAGAAAAATTCTTTAGGGATCTGTTTGCTGGAATTGTTGCTAAGGAAGGTAAATTTCACAATACTACTGGACATTTCCCCAAATCTGGGCTTTTAAAAATGCAGATATACCAAATACTATTAAGTGATACAGGAAAGTGAGGGAAAAGACTCTTTATGGGAAGTGACATTACACAGATCGAGGGGGGTTTTGCTTTCTTTTTATTTCTTTTATTTCTTTTTTTTTTTTTTTTTTTTTTTTTTTTTTTTTTTTTTTTTTTTAAACCAAGGAGCATGACTGATTCACTAAAAGCGTTCAGAACTCTTCTGAGCACAATCTATCCTCCAACCATAAAATAGCTAGACTTCACACAAACACTCAGGTAAACAGAGAAAGTAGAAGCATGAAAACACCCATTACCAACAAAAAAAATGAGCACATGTTTCCAGCTGGAGAGGGAGTGGAACCACAGTCAACAACACAGAAATATGCGCCAGCACGTTATTCTCCAAGGCAGTGCTGTAAATGAGACAGTGTCCAGGGATGGCTTGCCTATACTAATCTCAATTGGCTTCTCTAGTTAATACATTTAAACAAAAACATGGATTTTCTACAATCTATTACTATGCTTGATTAATTTGGCACCAGGGTAGATGACCATTTTTCTCCTATTTTCCATATGATGCACTTAAAATGAACATATTTTTCTAATGACGTAATTTCATTTTGTTTCATTAATTCTACTGAAAAACAAGCAATACTGTGTCCAGCTAGTGCATTAATAAATATAACTTGAAATTGGTTAATGCAGCACACATTTCTCTCAATATCAGTTAGTTCTTTGTTATAGTGTGAAACAAAATTAAAGTATGATGGGTTTAGTTTACTTTTGCTCTTTCCAGTAACATGAACTGATTCAAGGGGGAAGCGAAAGCAGGTTGCTTTTGTGTCAGACTTACTGGTATTTATACATTCTTATTTTGGGGAGCCTGGTTATCTGCATTTTACTAAACTTGAGCCATTTTGCAAGTGGCATTAAATAAATGTTTTTTTCTGAACTCCAGATAGATTAGACCAACTGTATTTCCCTTGTCTAGGAAATCAGTTATCAAAGAAACAGATCAAGTTAGTCTGGCAGGACATCCCTTCGCAAAGTCCATGTTGCATTTTGTGTGTTCTCCCTTGTGCCTTAATATTTCTTTCAAGACTTTTCGTACGGCCTTGTATAATACTGCAATTGGGCTAGCGAGCCGCCATAAGCTACCCTATGTCCCCACCATCATCTAAAATATAAGGGCTCTATTTGCTGATCCCTGTCAGGAACTTTGTCGCTTCACTCGACAGACGTGCTCCGATCACAGCCACTGTACCGACACTTTCATGCACTTAGGTGCACAACACCCCATGGTTTTGGGCCTGTGTGACATAATTGCATTGGGCTTCTGGCCTTATTTTCAGCCTGGTTATCGTAGTTTAGAGCCTGTCCTCACCTCCCATAGTCAGCACTTCTGTCCTCACAGGAAACAATACATTTGATTAAATTTGCTGCCACACGTGAACCATTTCATTCTTGACCCCCCATTCCTTACACTGTGGTCGAGCTTCTTCTGTGTTCTCTTTTATATTCAGAGATACATGGTGGAGGAGAGGAGTGGTGGGGGGTGGGGATGGACACACAACACAACTTTATTCTGTGTTGTAATTTAAAAGGTCTAATACAGTTTGACTTTTGGCACTTACCTCGACTTCTTTATTTCCTGGTCTCCACGGAATACTCCCTACCTCTTTAGGCGATCTGCTTATTTCTCCTGCCCTTTCAGAAGTGGTTATTTATCCAGTTAGCTCTGGAGCCCTTCCCTATAAGATTTTCCCCTTGATTAAGATGCAAGTTCTAGACAGTTTTCACACCTTTGATTTAAAGAAATTTCACGCCTTATCCACATTAAAATCCCTAAGCTCTTTAATCCAGTTGACCTCATTAACTAGTTTCCTTAATTTTTCAAAGTTTATCCTTTTGAAATTGAGATCCTTACAAGCTTGGATGCAGCTGTGCTGGTGGGGGTGGCAGCTGCATCACTGCAGCTGCTGCACCGGCATGTTGGTTGGTGCCCATGCCACCCGGAGTGGTGCTAATGGGAAAGGAATCAGCACCCCCATCCCCCAAGCTACTTCTCTTCCAGTTAATTAAGCTGAATAAATTGGTGATCATTTGATGCTAGGTTATTTTCTACCAGCTCTTTCTTTATGCCCCCATTGCAAGAACCCAAGATAGAACTACATTATTTGTTGCCTGGATGGAGGAGGACTCTTATCAGTATTACTGACATTTCTAGCCCGCTGTATTATCTTGTTCATGGCCATAAATATTTTTATTTGATTTTTTTTTCCTGCAAAGCCAGGTTTTACCCTATGCTTTAAAGGAAAAGCAAGCATTTCCATAGTTGACAATATCCACACAACCAGGGAAATTTGCTCCTTACCTGTGACAGAAGTTCATTGTGTTATGACCCAAGACGCAGGGGGGCTGTGTTAGAAGCCTGTTCAAAGTGAAAGTTGTCACAAAAATAATGTAGCATTGGGAACCGGAAGGTGAATATTACTGCTGATTTGTCATTCTACCTACTAATACTGTGAAAGTACATTCTCTCCTTAAGAACTGATTGCTAACAAGATTCTTAAATCTAGAGATGCACAAGGAGGCACGAACACCATAAAACTAGAAGATGGGGAACGTTTGTTATTGCACCTAGGTCTTCCTAAGAATAGAGAATGATTAATTCTCTCACATTTTGCCATATTCTCTACTTTCTAAACTTACATGTTGCAAACAAAGGGACCTTTGTTATTTCTCTTGGGGGGCTATTGCACCCCTTAAAAGGTCTCAGCAAGTAAAAGATTTTCACTGGCCTTTAGCAATATTTTTTCCTTTCTTAACCTAGTCTCGGACTTCTAACCAGTGGCAAGAAAACACAACTTAAGCACTCATAGCTATACCTACATAATAATGGTAACAGCAGAAAGACATCACTTCACAAGCTTCCCTTCCCCATTGCTAACATTTCAATGGCTCAGCCACTATGTGTACGTGTTTGCTGGATCAGACCTGGAAGCCGGAATGTACACCATCCATTAACTGTCGGGCTCCCCTATGTTAGATACCAGCCCCGAGGGAATAACTAAAACACAGCAGAGCGAACCTAACAGCAAGATTAAATGCGCTTGTGCACTTGCCTGTGAAGATGGGCATCCAGTTCAGTAGGTATTGCCCTGTACTGCGAAGAACAGGCTAGTGGCATGTTATCTTTTATGTGGGGCAAGCAAACAAGAACATTTATATGTTGGTGCTGCTCTGATTCTGTGAAGTATAGTGAAAGATAAAAGTACACAAGGCAGAGCATGTGTCTCCTAGGCACAGTCATGCTGGGGAGAGAAGTAATTTATCCCTGCTGGGTACATCCATCATAATCCAGAGCCTGGAAATATCTGTTATTACAGTGCTTATACTACGTATGTTTGCTGTTTAAGTTGTTTTGCTGCGATGCCGGTGTCAATTAGCTTCTGAGATTCCTTCCTATGATTTTTGCCCGTAATGAGCATGTTCACCTGTATAAAGTTAGCAAACTAATATTGCAAGTGTGAAAGTTGACCCTGTGCTTCATCATAGCTTAGAGTCTGAGCCAAAAGAAAACAAGTTAGAAGAAAAATGGCTCCTAGACTGGAGTTAATGCATTCCTCACCTGTAACCCCTGAAAATCCAGAAGCTCACATCATGAAGATTAAGATGACATCTATCCAGAATTTAGCTAATCTCTGCTATTGATTTACCAGAAATCATCTGAAGTCTTTGGCAACTGAATGTTTTTACCTGAGTGCTCTGTGGGAAACAAACATTCTAATACTTTTCAGTTACAAGTTACATTTGCGGATGGACAAATTAATTTTCTCTTTTTTTAAGAATGTCTTGTTAAAAGTTTTTTAACATGTTCTCAAGTAAGTTCAGGTCTCAATTTATGCTGGGAAAGAAAATAAAAAGACTGAAGATGAAAACCAAAATTTATTTTTTTTAGATTCCCTTATTCCTTGTTTCAGAAAACCTTATTTCAGGAATTAATTAAAAAAACAAAACCAAAACCAAAAACCACCTAAAAAAAACCCAAAAAACCCAAAACATGAAAATGTTAAGGTTTTGAAGCAGAAGGAGAAAAAGAAAATCTCTACTGTTCATTAAAAAAATCGACATAAATGAAAATCCCCCCTTGTCCTTCTGCACGATGAAACATGGATGTGAAGGGAAGCACTTAATTCAAGTACCGAAGTACCGATGGAAAGAGACAAATTCATTTCAGGAATTCTGAAATAACAGGTGTTAATCAGGGCCAGAGGCTCATCCCTGCATCTAGCAGCAAAAAGGAAGATGGCATTGACTTCAGAGGGGGAAGTGATGAGGAGGGCAATGCTGATTCTGGAGGGTGGCCATTCCTTGCAGTTCTGAATTTGCAGAGCTCAGGAGATGAGTGATCTGCAGAAAGAGGCCACTCACTGTCAGTGCAGGGAGTTACCAACTGGGGATTATTCCCCATAACACACTGTCCTCTTGCTTGCTCAATGGAGATGCTCAGAATATGTCAAAGACCAATCAGTCAACATCATTGTTATCCTTATTTCTTGGTTCCTGGGACTCAAAGCGCAAGTAAATCTTTCAGATTGTTCTGGCCAGATGTCCAGTGATTCAAGTGTCCAAATGACAGAAGTCTCCTACCAAAATGGTAATGTCCTGAGACATGCTGGTGTTTTATTTAACGTACAGTATTGCTTTAATGCTGACTCTGAGTAGAGGAAATATTTGTAAAGCTAAGCTTTTGATACCATGATTAATATTTTCAGGTTGACAGTGTAGAGGTAAGCATAACCAATAGTTAAATAAACGACTGAAGCTCCCATACAAATGCAATATTCTACCACAGCTTTTAACTAATCATTAAATAAAACAGAGCTAGCGCATTGCTGTGAGCAAAATAATCTTTCTAACATGACTCTTAAACAACTCAGTAAATCACTCTTCAGTAATTTCTTTATCTAACTGGCTCAGTATCCTTGATAGATTCCTGATAGCCCTAAGAAATATTTGATCAGTGGGTTGCCTACATGTATAATCTTTACTTATTTGCTACACTAGTTTATCTCATTTTTTCCTAACTGAAACCCCATTTTATTATTTCATTGTGAAACATTTTCTCCGTGCAAAGGGTGAATTTATTAGACAGCTCAGACTCCTTCAGCCCTCTGAAGGACTGAGTGTTCTGTGGTGATTATGTGACAAATTAGACAAGAGAAATACCTTTGCCCGGTACTGTATAACGGCTAAATAGCTACACAGTACAGAAGCAGTCATGAAGCCCTGTCTTTAAAATAAAAATAGTGTTTACACTCCCCTTTACACAGTAATGAGGAGGAGGAGGAATTGGAGTATGTGGGTTATAGTGTTGCACAGTCTGCAAGTCAGCATGGCTGAAGCCTTTTCGGAGACAGCAGGTTTTAAAAGAATCGCCTAGATGCAAACAAAAGTCCCTTGTGGCTGAAATTCACAAGTGTGTCTAAGCAGGTTAACTCTTTGAGTGATGTAAGATTTCCAGCCACTATGGATCAAACAAGGGGACAAGCCCGTGGCTTTGTGCACACAGAATGCATTGGGCTATGCCCCTACAACTTTCTAATGACAACATTCTAAGTCAATACCTTAAAGTGGCTACCCAAGGTGCATCTCCTGCATGGCAGGAGAAAGGTTAATGTTGCATATAGTAGTTTCTGTCTTTTGTCAGTACTTCGCAGTTTACCCTCACTAAAATTAAACAAAATCAGCATCCAATTAATGGCCTGAGTTTTAGATTGCCTCTGGTATTGTGCTTGGTTTAGAAGTAAATCTAACTACACCATTAAATCTAATATATGGTTGATCTGTGGTTCAGAGGAAAATCTTTTGCTGGAAGATTGATTAAGGGTGAGATTACTCCGGGAGGTGGGGTGGGGGGAAGTTGCGGCATTTAAATAGTTTATTCTGAAAAACGCATTATCTTCTCAAAATTACAGCTGTAAGTATAAAGCTGCACACACCAAATGCAAAGGTCCTTAAAATTGCATGGCTCCTAAAACTCAGAACACCAAAATAAGGACATATGTGAATATTATAGAACATTTACCTGCACTTTTATGTCATTAAAAATAAACACTTCTGAAGTGCTATATTAGAGTAGTGAAGTTAGAAAGTGATTAAGAACCTGAATTAATGTTTTTTTTATATATTCTTATACTGGATAGTTGTAAAACAGACAGTGCAAAATGTGCTGTAAGGGAAATGAGTGTGCAAAATACACCTATAGTTTCAATTAGAAAAAAGTTACTTTACTCCATTAATTACAGTGCCACCATTGTGAAGCTATTAGCAATAAAAATATTTGGTAGATAAACATGCACAGGGTTATTTACCTTTCTCAAAATAGAATATGGATGCTTAGGATTCAGTTAGCTGAAAATTACTCTTCCGCCTAGTCAATAGAGCTTTTTGACATGAAAAGGAGCTCCTGGATTAAGCTGTTATCTAAAATAGGTTAAAAGCATACCCCAATCCTGAAAGCCAACTCTATTTCTAGTTTTAGTAATTTTATTTCTAAGGTTCTTTTCTGATACATTTTGCTTCCAACAAAAGGAGAAACTAATGGAAATCCCAGATTCTTATGAAAGGAACAACACCTCAAATCAAGTTTAACTTTCAAAATGAGGTTATGAGTCCTACAATATTTTTCTAGATCTCCCATTGGGTAGATTTCACTATTGCCATCATCTGAAGAACTCCACTCACAAAAAAACCCCCTGATTTCTAAGGAAAATCCACTAAGTCATGCTGTTTGCAGTACTTTCAGATTTTTTCAGTTAATGCCAAACCTTGTGGCAATTGTCTCTTTTTCTTAAGAGCTGTGCTTCAGAAACATTTCTGTATAAATTTTCACTCATAAAGGTAAGTTTTATGCTTTCTATTCCTTCTTTCTGTGGAGAGTAATCTGGAAAACGTGAGCCATAAAAGCTCATGAACAGAGTTTAGATAAGATAAGGAAAAGCTATCAAATCAAAAGCAATAGCTAGGTCCTGATTTGGGACTCTCATTACTGCTTTTTCCCAACTCTTCTGTTGTGGAGAAAAGAAGCAAAAAGTTATTCCTGTACTTTTAGAGTTGTACCTGTTGGCTTAGTTTTCTGGGTGCAGACATTGACCCCATATGGAGGTACTGGCTTCATGCCTGCAGCACCTTGCACACCCAAGGGATGAGGTATTCATAATTGCTGCCAGATACAATTGCTTCACAAGCTGTATCTTGAGTGTGACATTTGCTGATGGTACAAAAGAAACCATAAAAGCTGAGGTACAGGATGGCTAGCGGATTGATGGTGCCAGCAGAGGCTTAGGAGAGTCCATGGGCAGAATGAGAGAACATGCCATGCTCGTCCAGTCAGCCCAAAGTTGGTGGGTACCACCATCTTCTCCAGTGCTCTGGGCAAGGAATGAATGGTTGTGACTAAAATCCTCTGTGCCATTTCAGTGCTAGTTTGGCTGTTCTCCTTGCATTTCATGTCGATTATCTTTCACAAAAGGTGAAAAATTGGTAAATCTTGAATCTGGATGATTGGCATTCACAGATGTGGTTTCTAACATAAATCAATTTCTGCTTTACACATACTATTCTAAATGAATATCTATCTACACAGAAATAGGAAAGAGGAGAAAAACCACCATCCAGAATACAAGACCAAATGAAGCTGGTCTTGTACAACAAGAGTAATATCTCAACATCCACACTAATAACATAAAATTCATATTTTCCTTTATTTCCTGCTGATCAGATCATCATCACATCAAAAATTTCTTTGTTTAGTTTTGACTGTGCTCGTAAGCTTTATCGGACTTTAAGGGCTTCAGAGATGTTATGTGGGGTTGTGGCAAAAGGACAAAAAAATATTCAACATGCTGTCTTTGGCAGAATGAGTTCCAGCTTTACAAATCTATTTCAATTAGGCTTTTCATTTCAAGGAACAGACAGATTTTAATTCTGTCATGTAGAGATCTCATGCGTCATTACATTTACACTTGCATTTACTGCTGCAAAGATAGTACTATCACAATAAAATAATAAACTTCTAAACAAAAAACCAGAAAAGGGTTATTAATCATTTCACAGGACAAGTATCACATTCATCGCTTTAGCGCAGCTAAAAGAAGGTTGTTCCTAGTGATGTGATATACAAATGCAACCCTCAGTCTAAAAGACCTAAATGTTGATATCGTACTGTAGGATGAAGCATAGAAAGTATTACCCATGTTAGTTTTTAGTATAATTATACTTCTTTTGCAGAAAGTGCCTTTTCAAGATTACTCTGCCATAAGACATCGAAATCTCCTAATGAGGTCTGATACATTATGTGGCTGTATCTTTCCTGGAGTTATTCTTGCTTACTTACTAAGATTTGCTCTTGTTTGTTATTTTGTTCTTACTGTACATACCGCATTTTGTAGCCACTCCCATTTCCCCAGTTTAAATTGTACTGGAAATCATTGCCTGACAAACTTTTAGTACTAGAAGTGCCTGACCCTCTGAAAAACACAATGATGTTAAGTCTAGATGGTTTAAATAAATATCACTATGTAAGTAAAAGCTCTTGAAGAAGCAGTGTAATTATAAGATCCGTAGTCATATTTGGAGGCAAGACATCTCTTGCACAGCTGAATATTCTGGGGAGGCCGCAGCATCCTCTTGGATGGTGAAAGTTGACAGAGCACAGCAGTTTTAATACATCACCGGAAGCAAAAACATTTGCAAGCAAATGCCAGACTCTGAGGAAACTATAATGTATATTACTTTGTTTATTGCAGCTAACCAAATACACCTGTAGTGGGACTATAGTTTGTCAAAAATATCTAAAAAAACCCTGCACTTTTATGTTTTCAGCTATTTAAAAATAACAAAATTCAGTGTCATTTATGTTTCAACAGAAAATAAATGAAATCTAAAGTTATGGGTATTTTTCATTAGCTGTTAGATACGGCGGCTGTGCTAGAAACCATTATCTAGTACATTTTGCTTTCCAGATAAAACTTTCAAATGCTTGCATTTCATTGCATGTTGGTTGATTGGATAATTTGAACATCAAAGGAACCTTTCATTTAATTTAAGCCGAAAAGTTGTCTTTTGCTTTATTAACTTTCGATCAATAAACAAGCAATTTGGAAATGTAATCAGGAAATGCTTCCAATTGGCTGACAATGTATCAAAGCCAGTGCTTGAAGGCAAGAGCAAGCTATAACAAGCAGTTTATTACCAGTAGCTGTTACTGACATTAGTCAAAACCAAGAAAGATAAAATGGAATAAGAAATGTAATGCTGGAAGAGCCTTGGGCGCTGTGTTCTCTTCTTCCTTTTGAAAACTGCAAGCCTGTCTTTGATATGATAACAAATATAAACTGTTTAAAAACACCAAATGCAGAAAAACTGAGACTAGCCTGTCATGGAGTTAATCCATTCTAGAGTGACATACAAATAGTGTAACATCCAGCGGATATATGTTATGGAAATATTTTGAATTGGATTTACATGTAGTGAGCAAATTGGAACTTTTGATTTTATGTGATATTGTAATGTGCATGTTCTCATATTAACTGGGTGTAATCCTATTTGAAGATAATGAGTTTTCAATAGGCTCTCAAGTCTAAAACTGCATCAGAACGTTTTCATTTTGGCTGGAGAAAGTCCAAATGGACTTAGAAAAAATTGCCTACCTCAGTCTTGGTGGTACCTCTTATTTCTGTGGGGAATTTACATATTTTTTTGGCCAGCACATTGTTGGTAAAACGAACAGAATGATGAGCTTTTCTAGTTTATTTTAACAGTGTGCTGTTTGTATTACTCTGTGTTGCCTATAGCCCAAAGCAGAATACTGGGCTGGATTGCACCTCTGGTTTATTGAGCATGCCACTGAAAGCATCTTGTAGTTATTTCAACATTATCTGCACATATTTTTAACTCAATTAACAATAAATAAAAAGGAAAGAAAGGAAAATATGTTTGACTGGAATTGATTTGAGAGGTGAATAACGAGCATAGATTAACAGATTTAATTTTCCTGTTCTACAGTGAAACAAAGTCACAGAGACTTAACACAAAGGGATGCAGGAAAAGAACAAAGACAGAAAATGTTTTGGCTGCTTTTTGAAAGTTCTGTGTGTTGGCACACTGGGCATGCTGAGCACATCACAAGGCATGCTGACACACAAGTCACATATTTCATCAACTCAAAGGGAGGCAATATCGTTATGTTAGAGGATTATTTTTCTGGTTCTTCCAGTTAGCTGTTTTACAGGTTTCATGACTGCAGCAACTCTGTGTGGAAATATAAGAATAGATGTACACAAAACATTAACAGGTCTTAATTTCATCTCACTAGTAAAGCCTTACACTCCAGTAAAGCCTTAAAATTCTTTTTTCCTTTAGGCCTCAAAACGTGGATGCCGGTTACACTGATGGTGGTGCATCAGCTGGCAGTGCTCCTCAGGCAGGGAGCGCAGTGATGGTATCTCAGGGCTTCACACCTCATTGCTCACCTGTTTAGCTTCTACATCCCTTGATGACCTTGCTGTTGATCAGTATTATCATGGTTTTCTTTTACTTTCACCATATTTGGCCCATTGAGTTGGAACCATTGTTGAGTCATGAGGAATGACAAGTAGCCCTGTCTCATAACGAGACCTTCTGTAAGCTGTAGCAATACTAACGGTCATCTGTTCTAAGATAGTAAGCGTTAAAACTAGCATTGCCTGGGTAAAAAAATTACAGAAAAGAGAAATTAAAGTATCATGTTTGAAGAAATGAACCAATATAGGTCTATAGGTGCCCATGACATTAAATCATCTTATGCCAGCTGAGATCCCATCTAGAGTTTCTTGGCACAACTTTGAGCATTGTTCATGAAATATTTTTGAACACAGAACATCTAGTACTAATGGACAACCACCCCCTGAAATCAGAGTAATTCATGTATCACCCGTGTGTACCTACCAGTACACTGAAGTCTCATATTATCAGAATTTGACCTAAATCATGTATATTGAAATCATCATATTGAACTGATAGCATGAAGAGATGAGTTTTAGCAATTTCTCCTTTGTAAACCAAAATGAAACAGATTAAGAAAACTTGTCTCATTTACATGTAATCATCACTACACAAGGTTTTGCCCATCAAAGAGAACTCTGAAAATGAGCAGACATTCACACCTATCTGAAAGCCTGGGGAAAACACTGCAATCACACTAATACATCATATTACAGGCCTTTCCTTAATTCTTTACTAGTATTTAAAAAAAGTAGGGAAAGAGCAGCTACTGTTATAAAGATAACAAGAATGGAAGAACTTGTACTTGAAAGAAGTAAGAAGAAAAAAGATTTGTAATGTCTGTTCTTATCTAAATGCACTCCAGAAATTGTCTCTTCATTGCAGAGAGGGTCAGACACCAGAGTATGAATAGTTTTGTCAAAGAGAAAAAAAAATAGGTTTCATATAAATGCTAAAACATTCAATGTTCTATGGAGTAGGGAGAAAAAAAGAATATGTAAATAGCAGATATAATTTTCCTGTGAAAAGAAGCAACAAAAGTTTTTTGGTTAATTTTGGGTTAATTAAAACATTTTGTTCAATCTGAAAAGAATCACTGATTTCTTTTTTGGATTTTTTTTTCTTCTTTTCAGTGAAACTAGCTCAATTAATTCTGAATTTTTTAAAGATTTAAAGTTCAGCCTTTGAAATATATTTTTTAAATTGTTGGAAATTCCTAAAAGTCTTTATCATTTGTTTCAGGAATATATTTTTCTTCTTAAAAACAACTTAAAAGAATTAAGAACAAATCATATCTAGAAATGGGAAAATCAAAATATGCAACCAAGAATGTTACCTACGTCTGTCTTCTGTGTCCTTTTTAATGGTTTGATCAACAGTGTTTCAGAAAGAGAACAAAAGTGAACTTTGGAGTGTGGGAGTGATACAATCTTGGCTCCATTAGGGTAGGTTAACAAAAACAGTGAGCACAGATAACACTGAAACAGAGACAGGGAAAAATGCTCCTTTTATGTGTCCTAGAAGATCATGTAATTTTATCCCCACCTACTTTCAGCATGCTTAATAGCATATCGGGGAGTGAAAGAATTTGTTGTGAAATATGAAACTGTTATGTTAACCTTTTCTGGGAAAAAAATAAAGGGGGGGGGGAATAGTTCAGGCCTAGTTACACTATTCAAAACAGTGGATATGAAAATGACTCTCAGTGGACTCCGGCACTGCAACACCATTCAGAATTGCTGTATGCAACAGTCTCCTCTGCCCGTGTATTCACAGTTTTGTTTTTTTTTAAAAAAAAATGCTTGTTTCACAAGTTTATGCACCTGTAAAGTGATCAATAATTCAAATGAGCCCTGCTTAATGTTCTCAAAAAATATGATCAGTCATTCATTTGAACATAGATTGTCAAAATCCAGAATATTGAGAAAGATCTATCACTGCTGCTTGGGTGATCTTTGTATGGGGTGTGTCTGTTAAATCTTCACCACGCTGTAATAAAAAGGTATGAAAGACATCTTTGTGTGGCCACTCCTGCCACAGGATCTGTAGCAGTAATCTAAAGTGCAGTCAAAGAGCCTGGCCTTGTCACAGAATTGTAGAATCTTTTTGATTGGAAAAGACTCTTAGGATCATCAAATCCAGCTGCAAACCCAGCACTGCCAAGTCCACCACTGGACCATGTCCCTGAGGACCACATCTACATGGCTTTTAAATACCTCCAGGGATGGTGACTCAACCGCTTCCCTGGGCAGCCTGTTCCAATGCTTCAACAACCTTTCAGTGAAGAAATTTTTTCCTAATATCCAATCTAAACCTCCCCTGGTGCAACTTGAGGCCATTTCCTCTTGTCATCATAATACCAAGATAACAGACCCACCCTAAGAGAAACCAGTTGTGCTTAAATGCTGTGAAACAGTTGCATTCTGGGAGACAGTGTCTTCTATAGTGACCAACATAAAATCAGTATAAGTGGCTCTCTTCTAGGGGGGAATCAGTAACAGTTCACTTTGTTAAAAACAGCAAAATTAAAACAGAAAAGAGATGTTATATTCTTTATAAATAGCCGATGGAAATGAACATTAAGAAAGGAGAAGAGCTATTGGACCATGTTAGCAATGAAAGCATAGGCATAACCCAATAATGAATAAATGCAGGCTGCAGTTTAGAGAGTGGAGCAAAACCACCACAGTAGATGCGCATTAAAGCACCACCCCAGTTGCAGCAATGCAGGCAAGAAATCTAATCAGTTGCAAGCTGCTTCATTATATATTTATAAAGGAACCTCAGGTGGGGCTTAGGTGCAGATGTAGACATTTGTCTATCTACATGAGAAAGGTACCTGGGCTTTCACTATAGTCAGTGCAGGTCTAGGTTTTGACTCAGCTGATTCTAGCAGCATTTGAGATACCCTGCGATAGCACATTTTGCTTTGGTTGCCAAGCTGAAAGGATGCAGGCCTCCTGTGGGTCTTGTGTTGTATCCTGCAGTCCTAAGAGTAGGGTTTAGATACTTTGGGGCTTCTCCAATGTCATTGTATACCTATGTGAATCAAACCTCTAGCTTATCCCGAAGCAGATATTTAGAGTTTGATTTTGTTGTCTAAACAGGCATCTAGTATTTTTTGATAAGGCTAAGACTATCCTTCTTGGCTTCCAGCCGCTCCAGAAGGTTGTCTCTTAGAATTCCTAAGTCACACCTCCAAGTTTTTGTCTTGGTGCCTTTGATATCTTAAGGCATCTTCAATGGAAATAGGTGCTTAAGCTTAGGCAGCACACCATATATAGCCTGCTTACCTGAACTTCTTTCTGGATTGAATTTGCTGCAGGGGCAGTTCAGTTAGATAACTCCAATGCAGACATCCACATAAACCTAGGTATTGAAGCACATCCCACTCATACCACAATTTTGCTAGTAGCTAGAGAACAGATTGCCAGATTCTAGATGTGGCTTTAGACCTTAAACACAGAGGTAAGCATTCATTTTTAAACATTCAAACTGAAGGATGACCACAGGTGTTTTAGAATACATGTACGTGTTTTTTGAAAACACATCCAAGTCCCCTTCCACCTACCCTCTCATTCAACTAAGAGTGGTGCAGGTGTATCTGCATGAAGCCAAGCCCACCCACAGACCTTATCTTGGGCTGAACACTGAACTAAACTCAGCTTTCATGTTGGAGCTGCGATGTGCTTAGCCAGCTTGGAAAGTGAGCAAAGTAAATTAGGGTCTTTCTGAAAAATACAAAGTAGATATGCTCTAAGAAATACGCATAACCAAAAAGTGTCAAAGTAATAGGTACCTAGACCACAAATCCATCAAGTATTTTTGCTCTATTTACATGAGGACTTTCTTAGTGACATGATTTGGCTGCCATTACAATACATATGGTAGATCTAAAAAGAAAGTGGCAGATGTTTACACTAGAGCAATATAAGTGTTCTACAGTTAATCAAAGGCTGGCTTAAACAACAGCTATAAAAGCAATATTCTTTGGCACCTATCAGTCCACCATTCACATGTGTAAGTCTTTCATGGATAGGAGATGAACTAGGATGAGCTACAGACAGCTGATTGATTTAGAGCCATGCCATTTGCTTGTCAAAGAAAGATGACTGATACTTAAATGTAATAGACTACAGGTTATTCCATTTATGTATCTAACTAGTCAAAAAAAAAAAAAAAAAAAAAAGCTTGAAAAATTATTATGGCTCAGTTATACAAGCTTGTGGTGCAAAAGCAATTGCTCTAATTGCAACACACATGACCAGCCTCCTGTAATCACAGAAGAAAGTATAAGGTGATATTAACACAGTTTGGGATGATGCAGTGCTATCCTTCTTTATTTTACCATCAATATTACCATTGCCCATCCTGCTGATTTTGGCACCCAATTTCAGTAAAGGTGAATTCCTATCTTATGACTGCATTTTCCTGGTAGAAACGCTGGAACAACTATGTGAGCAGATTATGTTGTCTCTACTAACTCGGCCACACCTGCATTTTAGGCCAGTAGCTTGGTAAATACTGCAAACATCTCATAATAGCTTCTTTTTTTATGCACAGAAAACTATGAATGAAGAAAGAATGTTCAGGGAAGGTCTTGTACAAAAAACAACCCAAAATGCTCCCTAAGAGAGGAAACACTTCTATTATCTGTCATCAGCATTGATTTTTATCAGATTTTGTGTTAAAAAAACCCTTTAAAATACATTTTTAGAAGTGATTGCAATGCCTGTCAATATTGTAATAACCACACCTTCATATTTACAATAGCAAATCGCATTTCAAGTACAGTATATCATGAAAGCATAAATCCTGAGACTGCTTAAAACCTTAATTGGTCGCTGTTCTCTTTTGTGTAGACCTAATCCACGACTCCTCCACACTGGGGTGTGGTGGGCATCCTACACAGAGTGCAGGAGGTGGTTTCCAAATTGAACTGTAGAAGAGATTTGGTAAGGCAGTGGTAGCTTCTGATGCCAAGTAAGTTTAACTGTACATCACATGAGCAACAACAGCCGAGTCATTCAGTGTAACGCCCAGACAGTCACAAAAGTGTTTCTGCACCACCTGGGTCAGGATGAGGCTGTGCAGGCAGCCAGAACTGGGGTGCATGTTGGAAATCAAAGTGCAGGGCAGCAGCGGGAGCAGGGCTGCTCTGTGGGCAATGGGGAGCCCGGAGCCAGTGGTGACCCCAATGCAGGCACTGTGCCTGTGGCACCAGTGACCACAGGGATGGGATGCTGTGTGTCCCTCACCATCAAAGCAGGGTAAGAGGAGGTGGGGATGGGGACATATCCTGTTGACAGCTCGGCAATCTGGCAATGGCGAGGCGATAAGTCAGGTCCAAAGTCAGCCAAGGCGAGCCAAGCAGTAATTCAGCAAAAGCAGGGAACTGGACAGGATATACCCGTGGTATCGCTGGGGCAGGGCCTGATTTCTCCAGGCTGAGCTGGGGTCCTGGGCCATGAGCAGGGCTGGGGGGGTCTGGGAACGATGCTCAGTGAGGCATTTTGGTGCCCTCAGGGCCCTGACAAAAAGCCCGTTGTAGGCTTGCTGTCGAATACAGGCTTCAGAAACGGATACAAATTTTCAGAAAGGTGAGAGAATAAGGAACAGGAGAGGAGAGGGGCTGAAACAAAACACAAGCAGATGAAAATATCCTCACACGTACACATGTGCGCTAGAAGGACGGGGAAATGGCTTCTGCGCTCCCCTGCACTTTTCTCCGCGCACTTGAGGAGTGGAGGAAGCTTTGCCCAGACATCAGGTCACCTTTAAAACTAGCGCCAGTCCATTGTCACCTCCATTTGCCAAGTACCAGCTGAGAACTGTGAGACCTGTTACTTATCAAAAAAAGAACAAGAGGTAACAATAACAATAAAACAGGGCTATAACAAATCAGATTTTAAAACCAAAGCCTCTTCTCTCTTTTTTCCTCACTGTCTCCAAGTACACCTTTCCAGCTCATTACTGCAAATCATTTGAATTCCAGCACACAATGTCACCTGCACTGTAATCTGATTACTTTATGGAGGAATTAGTATGTATATTTAATGTAGAAGGGTTTTAATCTTGATGAAAATAATCCTAAGGAACTGTGATAGGGCTGCTCATATGTCTGGCAGATATGCCAGTAACATGCTAATAAATGACAGCTGATTTATGTATCTGGATTCTTTTATTTATAAAAATAGCAAGTGGACTGATTTTTGATATTAATAATACAAGTGAATCCACTTTGATTAGACTTCTGTAGAGAGCTGTGCATATTCGGCATTACAATTAAATCTTATGATGTGGAATGGGAATGACATGCTAATGAAGCAAGCCAGTGAGCCTGAACCAAGAATGTCCAACATCATTATGGGATATCTTAGATGAAGAGTAATTATAAGAGGAACACTGAAATGTCATTAAAAATCTTCAGTAAGAGATTTAACCTACTATTTCATACTAATGCTGGATTTTTACAACATAACTGAACACAAAGTTCCTTTTCAGAATTTACAGAAAGGGCTTTTAAATAGGTTTGGATTTAAGAAAAAGATACAATCTAGTGTCCTAATTTAATTTGGTACATCAAAATTCAATGGTAGTATGTAATTGAAATCTCTTTTTAATAATTTCAGATGAATTAGCAATTAGGGCTTGATCCGATTTCCATGAAATTTATTAAAATTGAGGGCTGAAGCCCTTGAAAATTTTTATTCTTTTCACTCCATTAGCACAATACATCTAGTCTAAGTGACTCTGTCAGTTAGTACTGTGCATTCCTTGTTTATTTATGAGAATTTGTTTCATGGAAGTTCAAAAGAGGTAATCTTATGCATATTCATAGTAGGTGGCTCATAATACATGAATCAAGTAAAACTCTCAGAGCCTGAATTGGTTCTTACTTTCTAAGCAAGTTTACTGTTTTTATGCTCACAGCTTCTCCCAACCACATTGTGTCTGTACGCGCTCTGCCCGTATCGGTGACCTTCTGGAGACTTGTGGTGACTTGCCAGGCCTCTCTCTTTGAATATAACACAGGAAAGGATCAAACGCTGTGCTGGCCTCTTAAAATATATATATATATATATATATATATATATATATATATATAAAAAACACATGGACTTCTGAAGACCACTATGAAACAGCAGCCCTAGAGAATGGGACAACGAACCAGAAAACCAGTACCTATCGTACAATCTGAGTACTCTAAAAATACTCTGCCAATTGTACATTACACACAGAGAGACTGTAAGGTCACAAGAAGTCTGCCATGCAGAGGTTTTTGGGGGAGGTTGGCTTAGTTTTTCCACAGAACATTTATGAAAAGCAGTTATGCTTAACGGGAAAAGGCTGGAGCGTGATGGTCTCACTCTGTGACAGCCATGTGTTTCAATTCTAAGTGAGCAGCGTTCCCTGGATGTGTGTCTCTATCACGTTTACTTTATTAAAGATGCCATTCTGGGAGAGGCTGGCCCTTGCTGTGTCACTAGGAGAAAGGTAAACAATATTTCTTGTGAAAGAAGGGCCATTTCTGTGGCTAAAGGAAGGAAATGTTTATTACTTCTAATGAAACTTAAAAATACATGTGTTGCTAGTTTTCTGTCATCTGAAGTGCTTAATTATTAAAATAATAAGACTCCAGAAGGAAATTGCAAGGAGAAGGTAGGAAATTTCTTAGTACATTATTGTGACAGAGAGTAACCTGCTCTACCTCTAAGGCCAGTGGGACTTCTAACAAGAGATAACCCCAGCTAATGACTTCATACTTTGTGTTTATTATTGTAGATAACAGCTATTGTTTGCTAAACACAGTATAGTGGCATCCTTAAACTCCAAAAATGGATCTGGATTTAGTATGTCTATAAACACATATGTTTCTAACACGTGAGAGTAAAAGAAAGTATTAAAAATCAGTTTCAAAAAAGTGAACAATGGTCAAACAGGTTTTCGTCATTTTCTTTTATAACCAATGCATGAGAAATTTATTTCTACAGGATTTCAAGTTGGTTTGGCATTCTTCTTCGACTTCATAGGTTTTTATGTAGATACTAATAAAGAACCTAATTTTTCATTACACACTCAGTGTTTGGTTTAGCAAAGACATTTCTGAAGCCCTTTGCGTTAATATCTTTTATTTTTCAAGGGTGAAAAAAGAAGTTTTCATTTCAAACGAAGCAAAGATACAGGTTTAAGAGTGATATTTATTTTGATTTTTAAAAAATAATTATTTCTTTAAAACTTTCAGGAGTAAACCTGGTATATCGGAAGTTTGCTGTGATATGTGTAGCTCGCCACATTCACAATTAACACATGAACCTATGCTCACAGCAGTTTACGTAGGAAAACAGGGAAATGTGTCACCTTTTAAGCAGCTTAGAAAGTAAGGTGGCATTGCTGTGGTTTGCGTTAGCAATTGCCAGCATTAAGATCCATCAGTGAATAAAACGTTATGTGGGCAGTAACTCACCCTAAAGAACTTGAACAAATACCCTAGGGTTACACCTAGACATCTCCCACTGGCAAAAATCCGAATAAACAAAATCAATGGGCCTTATACTGTAACCTGAAGGCGAACAACCTGCTGGTGAGATCAGCTGGGGAGTGAATTAAGCGTCCAATAAACCATCACTAACAACACATTGCTTCCTTTTCCCCATAGTCTGAAGCTAGAAGCTGTTAACAGAAAGTACCCCAGCAGAATGAGTAACTACTCATCCCTTAACAATTCTGCAGCACCCTGTGAAACGTGCAAACGTTTGGCTGTGCCACCGGTCTGGAGAAGGCGCAAACTGCTTTTAGAGTTCTGACCAATCTGCGAGGCAGAAATGCGTGTTGCATCTGCCCAAGCAGCTTGTTGTCTGGATTCAGCTGAAGAGCGCTGGGGGCCCTACAAGCTTTGCATTCTCTCCCATGTCACTTCAGACATCGGGATCTGAAGATATGCAAATGGTTTGGACAAGCAAACATGGTGCCAACGCTACATTTGTAGCAAATCATGCAACAGAACACCAGTTACTGTTGCATCGTGGCAAATTCTCCAAGATAAGTATAAGCAGACTAAAATAATAAAGGCAAGCCTCTCCAAAATATTTTGTAATTTTTTATATATATATATATATATATTTTTTTTTTTTACACAGTTTTTTAATAGAAGGCAGCCTCAGAGGCAAAGCCACGCTAGTCTCGAAGCCCTGTGGCTGCGTCAGCAAGGCACCGTGTGCCAGGTAACGTGCCACGGCTGGTTAGGGCTACCTCCATATGCTGGAAGACAGTACACGTTACAGTACAGAGCAAACGCGGCTATATGGCTGCCAGCCTAGAGCTGGCTCCCGTACAGACAGCTTGGAGCATGGGAAGGAGAAGCTCAGGTCTATACGCACCCACCTGTACAGACATTTCCCTAAATCCACATTTGCAAGTCAGGAGCCAGAGCCTGGTGGGGTTTGAAATTCTACTCATATTTCCCAATGGCCTCAAATATTTGAAAATACTAGCACTGGTCAGCCACGACTGTGGCAGAGAGAGGAGCTCTGAAATGTGATTTCTCCTTTGCTGGAGCATGGTTGGTGTCTCAACGGCCAAGAAAGTGTCAGTTGTCAGGATGGCTGCAAATGCGCCAAGCAAGCAGAAAGTGGGAGGGCTGTGCAATGCACTACTCTTGTTTCTGTCTTTCAAGTGCTCAAGACCCATCACCATTAAGATAAAAATCATGCTCAAACCTCTACTCATTATGTGTATGTGGACCTTCACTCAATACATTTCCTAATGACTGAAGGCCACCAAGTTACTGCTAGTTATATACATATATATATATACACACACACACTTCTAGTTATATATATATATATATATAAAAAAATATATATACACACTTCTAGTTACATATATATATATATAATGCTGTGGGAAGAATGGGATTCTTCGGAGTTTCCCAGTGAATCCAATGGGACTGCAGCACAGGAGGAGTTCATGAAGGCTTTTGCAGAATGGAGAAGCAAAGATCAAGCAGAATTCTTGCTCTATTAGCATCAAATGCCATTTAGCCATTGATTTCAGTGAACTCTGAATTTCACCCCTCAGACCTTTATATACTTCTTGGTGTAAGTACAGTTTTCAATGAAACCAGTTAGATGCTTGTTTAGCAGGATTAAGGCTACTTCTTTAAAACACAGTTATGGTTGAAACCAACATTCCCCTTCCTCCAGCGCATCGGTTCTTGACAACATTAATGCATTGTTTGGCAACTTCACAGCTTGAATCCTCCACAGTTGTTGTTATTATTATTATTATTATGATTATTATTATAGCTAAAAGAAACTTTGCAACATCTGTCCATCTGCATGCTAATAGAGTATGCCTAACATCAGTGTCATGAACAGAGGGAGTTTTGCTGAACCTGACAGCACCTTTGATAGCTGGCCTAAGGTTGGTTCATGCATTACTTTACATGGGTTGTTGAATATAAACAGCTTATGGATACACAGTATTATTATATATGAATCTATAAAGTATTCATAAGCAATGTTCCCATACTGAAACTCTAATCTTCATGAATGGCATTTATTTTAAGGAAAATATATGATGAGAAAAAAGTTTTACAGGGTTATCTTTAAACAATACACTTACTCTTTCCACTTCCTCCTCCTTTCAATAGGAGTTCTTTATCCAACAGAGAATTTCAGGCCTCAACTGTGGAGTTTTCTGGAAGAAAACCTTTTGACTTGGTATTAAAAGGTTTGGTAAAAGTTACATAACATCTCCACAATTAGTAACTCTTTTATTCAGAGAAACACCACTTTATGCAAGTGTGAAATATAGATTTGCAATTTCTGCAATAATAATTTTGTAAGTAATGCAAGTAGTTAACATTTTACGCTGAAAAAACAGTATTAGTTAAAATTTTGATGTACAGTCCTTTTACATTCAACATCAACATTTACATTCAATCTAGTAAAAGAAACGAGAAAGACAAATGTTTTTCCCTGTGTTTCAAAAATCTCAGCTTTTTTTACCATAAATAGCCAATGGGGTTTTTTGGGTCAATGTTTTATTATTTATTGAAAGCTGTGGTTTATGTTGTTTGTTGTATAATACAGCTTAGAAGATCCACGTCAAGAGAAGTCCCTTTTGCACTAGGAATATTTATTGTACATACCCGAAAATAGATGCTACAGGTGGCATTTTGAGCTGATGTCAGAGTACTACTCAAACTGGTCCCAAGAAGAGGTATTTTAAATTTGGGAAGAGGGGAAAAGGAGGTTATATTTATCAAGGCTCTTTCGAAGACACATATGAAAAAAACCCTTGAAGTGGCTCAGACACATATATCCAGAGAAAGTCCTGAATGGATGACGCTCTTTCTGTTAACAAGACTGACTGAGAACAGTGAGGGTAAGGAGAGTCAGGGCTGGGGTTTGTCTGGGAACATCAAGAGTTCATTGCCTTTTATTTACCACAAAGAAGTCCCTTTGAGGCGTTAGTCTTCTTTCATACATGGCCACAGCTACTGGCACAAGCTTGATGAAGAACAAACGCACCCCAAGTGCCTATAGTTTCCTGGCCAGTCCATCCCCTTATTAAAAATGAAACCTTTTGCAGGTTTGTCAGCTCATGTCAATACACAGCGTAGCTTTTAGTACACAGGTAGCCTACTAAACCCAGATTAGTTTCCCTGTGTAGAGTATATTAACCTATCTGCTACCAGATAAAGCAGTACGTGTCCCCGAAAGGTTTTTTGTAGTCTCTTCCCCACCATAACTATGAATAAATCAGTCTAGTTTTTGTTGATCCTCACCTGTTTTGCTGTCCTCTGCAGTCATTTTCTGTCTGCTTATTACACATTGGCTTCCAATATCCAGCTTCAATACACTCCCCCAGTTTCCCTTAGTGTCCGGGCCTTTCCTCTCTCATACAGGGATTTTTTTTCCTGGGCTCATGTTGTTTCACAGTCTTCCCCCTTAGCCTTGAGGCCAACATGGACATTCGGAAAAGATGAGGTAAGGTACTTTTTACTTAGCTGATTCATTGTACATCATTATCAGGTAGGAAAGTCCAACTCAATCTGATATTTCTCCAGAAAAAAAAAAAAAAAAAAATCAAGATAAAATCTTAGATGTGAATTGTCAAATTCACTCTGTCTGGATGGATGTCTGAGTTATAATCAGAAGTGGAAAGTGTGTAGTCAGAACAATGAAGAAAACCACATTAGGCAAAAATGAATAAGGTGCCAAGGGTCTTACATGAGGGCAAATCATAACCAGTGCTCAAAGTGCAATGGATGGGGATATTGTAATAGGAAGATAAGGATCTAAATACAGATATTTAACCTCTGAAGGCCTTCAAGGGGCTTGTTCTGTAAAAGCTAGATTATAGCTATATAAAGCTTAGACATAAATGAACTCTGGCACTGTCAGAGGGTTTTTCTTTTTTTATTTTTTATTTTATTTTATTATAAGGTTAAGTCATTTTTATGAATACCAGTGAGAAATGAAGTTCAGCAGTAAGATGAAGAGAAGGGAATGGAATGAATGAGGTGGTCATCTTTCCAAAGACAACCATTAGAAAAAAGCTGTATTGGGGTTGATTTCGTAAAAAATAGAGGTTATAGTCTTTAAGCAAGTAATTCCAAAGACCTTTATAAGAGAAGAATTTTCCCTCCCAGAGTAGTAAGATGCAGCAAACTCCCCAGATATTAAGCTAGTGGCTTAGTACAGATTTTTTTTGCTACATGTGGTTAATTAGCCTTCGTTATGACAAAACCTCTTAGTGGCTTATTGACTTGCACATGGCAGAAGCAGTGGACCTGCGAGAGATTCGTGTGCAGCTCTGCATCCAGACCCCTGGCTGGGTATGGCACAAACTGAGTTCGTGTAGGTCCATGGCCTTACTGGTGGTCTGCACAGCAGACAGAGAGAACTTCAGATGGGATGCTTATCTAAAGATGCGATCAAACTGCATGGGGCTAACAACGCACCAGCATGTGCAGAGAACAAGACAGTGGGAAAATGCAGTAAAGACAAGATGAATATGAGTACCTTAAGAAGAACTATTAATACAGAAAATTATTTGGATGCTAACATCTCCAATTTTACAAGTATGAGAAATGAGATGTGCATCGTACCATCCTCCTAGTTGGCTCTATCCTTGTTGCTTGATATTTCTCAGCTGAAGAGCCTTAATCTCTCTTAGGTGCTCTTTCTTTTCTCATAATAAAATTGCTTTGTATTAAAATAACAGAAGTTCATGTAATTTTCTATTCAAATATCTGTTTTTAACTATGAACCTAAGTGTTCTAAACATTAAAAAGGTTTTAAAAGGTAAAGAACATTCCAACACCTATAGGTATTACTGAACATGGATATAAATTTGAGGTTTTGATTCACAAGATCACTTGCTTGAAGGCACATACATGTGACCTCTCTGTGACGGTATTTCTATGCCTGTAGAAGCATGGGCATCATTTTCTTTATGGATAGCATAGTGGGATTGGAAATGAAGTGATTCCCTATCATTTTGCCTTGTGAATTCCCTCGTGTTTGTAGAGATTCTTCTGCTTTCTGTTAATTTATGCAAACTGCTGTTAAACAAATCGCTACATATGAAAAGATATCATAATGCACTAATATATTTTTGTTGTGATTCTGAAAATTACAGAAAGTAATGCTATAGCTAATCTGTTATATAATTTTTTAATTAAATGTAATTTGTAATTACAAATTTATATTCCCAATCCAATCTCTCTCATGCCGATATTCCCTTGTGTTTGATACTAAAAAGCTACCCAGAATAATCTGTTTGGCACTACTCATATTCTGTCTGTTGTGAGTTACATAATAATATTTTGATGCTGACCAATATGCACCTTAAGGAACATGTTGCAAAATGCACACATAAAGCATGAAAAATTATCAGCTGAAACCAGCGAGTCAAAAATATGCAACAGAAGTTTTGTGCCATAAATGTCTTAATGATCAACATTAAAAAATGTTGTGGGTTTGCTGTTTTGTTTTTGGTTGTTGTTTTTTTTTTCTTTAAAATATGGAATTTAAAATATTTAAGCAGGGTTCCAAATCTAACTCCAGATCTACCTCTCAGAACACAACAGAGTCTCTGAAGCAGAAAGATGGCCCAGTTCAGGCTTACTGAAGATTTAATAGTTGTTGCACTTGCATTGTGTAGCAAGTAAAAAGGTTGGGAGGGCTGAAGCAGCACCTTAATGTTAGCAGATACGGAACTACTAAGAGCGTGGGTTCTGTTGGACATCCAACATTAACAACTGGGTTTTGGTGCAGTAGATCTGTGTTGCCTTCCCCTTTTCCTGTTTAATATGTTAACTCCATCTGACATTGTAAGGTCCTTCCTACTCAGCCAGCATCTTTGCATGGCATGGTCATAGATTTAAACATGTGCATATGACTTCTTGCAAAGCTACAATTTCCATGTCAGAAGACACATGCCCCGCATAACACACACTGTATTTAGAAAAAAATAAACAAACTTACCTCTAAACTAACACGGGAATAGCTCTGCATTCTGGGTCAGGTTGAAGTGTCTACGGGAAGGCGGAGCAGGAAGGTGTAGTTAATCCTGAGAGCCACCAGTACGCTCCACTGCCTGGAGGGTACAGAGCAGGAGACTCACCCAGTCTAGAGCATATGGCCAGGTTTGCAGCTCCCTGAGATGGTGGCATACACATACTTAGTCCTTAGAGGTGACAGAAGAAATGTTTTGTCCTGGGAAAGAGAAAAAAACGTGCAATTACTTGCTGCCACCATTACATGTTGGCAGATGTGGGGAAAAGCCTGCTCCCCCTTCTAACCTCCACCCCAGCCCCAAACAGGGTACTGTGGGCAAGGAGTAAAAATTACTTCCCGTTATTTCTTTCACCCTTCTTATGTTGCAGATCTGAGTTTTCCTAAGTTGCCTTGCTCTCATTTTTGTCCATGTAAAACACAGTGTGTGAAATTAAAATCTCTTTGGTGTTTTTATTGGGCTTTTCTTAAGGAAAACATGACCAATTTCCACCTGAAAACTCAATTTGGAATCACCTGACTGAAGAAAAGTAAGGGCTATAAAAATGGGTTTTGTAGTAGAAATAATCCTTTTCTCCCTAGGACAGTGGAGCTGTAATATTCATGGATTTATTTTTCCATGTTGGTTTGAATTCTTAAATAGGTGACTTAGAAAAATACATGCAACATACAGAATTACTGATATCAAAAGGCATTGCTCAATTTTTATCAGACACTTTACGCCTTCTGAGCTGTAAGTATTGGTACTCAAATCCCATTTTTGGAGCTCGGGTGTCAAAACCTGTTGCAGCTAGCAGTTTGGCCGTTCTGTTTTGATCTCAGGATCACATTTATCTATGGAGAGCCTGATCTGGTAAAACCGATGGTGACATACTCAGTATGTGTCACCTTGTGGGACTCAATTACAATTACAAGCAAAATGCCATGGAAAGAGATCAGTGTGTGCCACCCCCCCCCCCCACCCCCCCACCCCCATTTTAGCTCATTTTAAGAAGTCATATGTACAGGTGTGATTTGAATATGGTTTGGTGACAATGAGCAGTTGTAAAGTTCAAAATGCAAGCACAGTGAAGATGAACATGTGTTTTGCTGGCGATACTGTAAGGAAATTGGTTTAGATTTGTGATGCTTTTTTTTGTCCGGCTGCATGTAAACATTGACCAAGTGACCCCATTTTTCTTCCTGCTCTGTCCTTGTCTGCTGTCTTCTCTAGGGAGAATTTAAGTGCCATAAAATCCATCCCCAACACACTTTCTCCCTCTCCCAGTATTCTCATTTCCATTAGCTGCACCTCTGCTTCCTTAGGAAGCATTCCTCTCATCCCACCATGGACCTCCTACACCTCTTGTCCCCATCACTGTGTTCATATTCTTGTAGCTTCTAAATCATTCGGTCCTTGGCTTTCGATACTCACTGTGGAGTCCTCAGTCGCAGTGTAAGAGGGACTTCCAGGGAGTGGGGAGAAAGGATGAATGAAGAGGCAGTTTGGCAATGGACCAGAGACAGAGAGAGTGGGATGTTCCACTTCCAGTGGGAGAAGGAAAGAGACCGGTAAGATCATCCCGATGGCCTTCACATGCCCCTGATTTAAACCAAATTACTATACTGCAAAAAAAAGAATGGGTTTTACATTGCTGGAAAAAATGTGAGCTAATTTGTGTGGTGTTTATTAGCCAAAAGAAAGGCAATAGCAAACAATAAGTTGGAAAAGTATAGATATGATTATTCAATAAAAATTTGAGGAAATTATCCAAGCACAGCCCAAGAGACTAATGAGTCCATATTAAGAAAATGGCACAGTGCAGGTCACCCTGTTATAAAACAGGATATTACAGAAATGGAGAAGGTGCAGCTAAGGGCAAACAGTGTGCCACAGCAACACAATGATCTTAGTTATTCAGAAAGGTTAGAGAAACAAGATCCATAGGCTAGGGAAAAGAATTAAGATTAAGATAGAGCCTCAGCAAAGTCTGCCAGAATATTTTGATGCAATAAGTATAACAGCTTTGAAGACAATACCTACAAGAGGATGTTTGAACTTCTGTCACTGCAAGTGTAGGGTACAAACCTGCGTAAGGGCACTGCCATTTAGAATCGTTGGTTTGCTCAATGTGTAGTAAATAATACATAGAGTATAAATAATGATAAAATGGATTTAAGTGCTTTAAAATATAGGGCCAATTAAATGGACAAGGGGTTTTCTACTTCCAAAAGAATACCTGAATATTTTTATAACATCCATTACAAATCTTCTTTAAAAACTGTGTGGTCTTATATACCTAGCCAAACTCACAGGTAAATTTAGCTTTGGGATAGGCCAAAAAATGAGACAGCCAATCTTACATAAAAACAGAGAAGAGTTAAGCAGGCAGGCTTTTTGACGATCTTTGTGTAATTCAGCTTTTTTCAAAATAATAATGTGATCCATTTTTTAAAATAATGTCACAGTCAATGGAGTACTGCACAAACATTACGTATGAATATAGATTTATTTGTAAACATCCTGTAGTAGTGAGTCAACAATTAAAAAAAACCCACCTTACCACATTGCTCCTTTGTCAGGCCTGAAAGGCTATTTTATTCAGTAAATGGGCTGCTGATTTCATGCATTACAACAATTGGGACTTCTATGGATATAAAAGCCTTCATGAAAATATTGATTAGTCTGGATTATTTTCTACACCATTTAGAACTGCATTTGGTACTAATAGCAGGCTTTTAATCTGTACTTTTTAAACATGTCTATACTTTGGAGCAATGCCAGTCTCCACTCAGTGGAGAATATCCATCCAGGACATAGATATGTAACGCTAGAAATACAGTGTCAGTCCAATGGCTAAGGGGTATTCAGTGAATGGTTTCAGCATTCCCTTTTCACCCAGCAAGCTACACTCTCCGTCCTGGATCCCTGATAATTAGTCTCATATATCTGTAATATGCTCAAGCTACAGGGACTAAGTATGACCTCTGGTGTGGAGAGAATATATTTAATTTGTCTTTAAATTTGTAAAATTCTACTAGTATCGCTAAATACAAAATGCTTAATTTATAAAAAAAGTTTTAAAAGAGTGAATGAAATAGTGTTGCATTTAGTGAAAAACATCTGCTAGATTAACTCATGTATTTGTCAGTTTCTGCAATTACAAAGGGAAAAAAAAAGATTAAAAAGAATTAGCATTTCATTGCAGACTTGGAAATTAGGTACCAGAAGGGTATGGAAGTAGGTCTGAATAAGAGAGAACTCATATGTTTGGGGAGAAAAAGTGATCACTTAAGAATCCATGGTGTGCATCTGAAAATCCCATTAGAGACTGTCAAGCTGCATTGGTCAGACAAAAAGAATACGAAATGGGACCAATTAATACCGATGCTGTTGAGTGCATGGCAATAGCTTCTAGTTCCTGATTTACAGAGGAGAGTACAATTGAGTGGAAATTATTTTGATACATTTGCATTTGTGGCTATACGTCATGTTGCGTATAAAGAGATCTAGCAACTATAGAGTAGTGGCTATAGCCCTTGATTCCCAGTACAGAGTCTGGGATGGTATTGCTGGTTCTGCCACTAATCTTTCTGATGACCTTGACCAGACCACTTCTCTTTGTAAATCTCTTTGTAAATATTTCATGTACTGAGTTTTGTTGTATCTTTTTATATCAACATATCTATGAATGTTGATTGTGAGCCTTCACAGTCTTCTGGAGAATGGTTCTTTCACTGTATTTGTACAGACTGCGGCAGAATGAGCCTGTGATCTTCTTTAGGGAGAATTTAAATACCATAAAATCATGCAAGCAACAGAAGGACCATGGCACAGAAAGGAAGAAAATCAATGAGATCTGGAGATCAAGGAATTGTAAACTCAAGGAGTTCCATATGTATAGTTTCCTTGCACTGAAATAGCTCCTAATCTGATCCAAAATTTGATAGATTTGCTCAGCATGTTTCCATGTCCTTGAAACAATTTATTTGTGACAGTTACCACATTTTTATAGATTATGAGCAGAGAGATTTTAACATATTTTCTTTCCAAACACTGAACGGTAAGTCCCTAGTACTACTAAAAACTGACATTCCTGGTTCTTGAATTAGGGAGTAAATAGCATTCTACCTAAACAGAAGTCTGATTTTCAGAAATGTGGAATCTTCTGCCAGGCAAGTGGTTTGGAGGACTCTATCCTCAGGGATCAGCACAAGGAAAGGATGTGTCAATCCTCTTCCAGGCTGACTGGACCCTCCTCCGCATTCTTTGTTCTTGCCACCATTCCTTATTCTCCAGTGTGACGAAACATTTTGTCGGGGGTTGAAATTGCCACTCTGCGGTTCTCAAGGGGCTGTTTGACCAAACGTTATGGAGCCACAGGCACTGTCTTCATACGTACAGTAAGTCTATTGTAGAGTCATTTCTGTTATTGTAAGCAGGGAAACCTTAGCTGAATAGCAAGCTCATTGCGACAGTAAGGTGCCCAACCCAGACCAATGGCTGCTATATTTAAACACGTTCTGCAGCTAATTTTCAGCCAGCAAGTTCTCCCAGGCAGCTGTCCCGCTGGGACCTGTGCCACTGTAGTTACAGGGCTGCCTGCCCTGGGCAGCCTGCCTGCCTGGCAGTGCATTGCTCTCACTCTTGCACGGGCACTGCCATGCAAAATTCCTCTGGGATGGCATCCCAGCCTGGCAGAGCCTGGCTGCCAGCACAGCTGGCTTGGTAACTGAGATTAAACCATACCACTTGCAAAGGGTTTTATTTTAATTACAGATAAGGAGCCTTTTACTGAGGCAACACCCCCCATTTCTTTCTTTTGTCCTCTCTTCTTGAAGAGATAGTGGTTTAGGAGGAGAATTGCATCTAGGTTTTCATTTACCAGCCAGCAAAGTATTTTCCTACGCACTGTCGTGAGTGTTCAGGGTGAGCAAGTCAAATGGAATGGAAACCAGAGTGCAAACTGTTATCCCAATAGGCTTTTCCTCATATTTATAGCCTCTTCTGTTGACTTGTCACTACAATACAACAAAAGACTGTTTTGTTCTTGACTTATTAATAGAGAAGAAAAAGGGATTTATATGCTGTCTGATTAAAAAATGTTATAGCATTTATCAGCCACCAGAAACTTTTAAATTCTCTACTGAATATAGTTTAGTAGACTGAATTTATCTCTGTTATTCAACCCTAGAAGTAGCCTAGGAGAGCCTAGAAGCAGTTAGGATATGTGAAAGACTAATTTTTGCATTAGCTGCTCTCAGGTGATGATCAGACAGACAGTCTACAAGCACTTTGGTAAAGAAAAATGAAACTCTGATGACTATGTGATCAGACATCATGCTCTTTCTGCTTGGCTAGTTAACATCCTATTTTCAGTGCATAAATTCTACATGGTACCCTTTAAAATGCACTCAAAAGCATGTAACATTGACTCTTCCCTCTTTTCCCCATGTTTATGGACCATCTTGTTGATTCTAAACAGAGTTTCTTCCAGCTGAAGTGAAACAAGATCAATTTAGAGCAGTGAAAAACACAATGTGGTTCTCTCCCATCAAAGAAGTGTTTTCTTACCCACTAGTGTGCAGAGTTGAGTATCCTGGTTTCTGCCATCAGCATGAACCTGTGCTTTGCACACACATTTTATAACTACAAAACTCAGCGTTAGGGGTTTGGCATCTCATTAAGTTTCCTGTACACACGTGAGAGCCCATTTACACTTCCAACAGGCAGTCCTTGTTTTTCTGAACAGGTAGCTTAGCTGAACAACAGCAATAAAAAGCCAAACCACATAACCCCGTCGTCCTAACCCCCCAAAAGATGCACTATCCTATTCTCAAATTTAAGGCTCTTCTCTTATAAATGAGGTCATATGCTTTGCAATAGCCAAGAAAACAACAGCATGTCTATGAGCACAAGTGCCCAGGTCTTGACATGGGGCCACCTGTCAGCATGCATGCACATTTTCAGCCTTACTGGGCAGCTAATTGGGTCCAGATTCAAAAACGTCTGTCTGTAAGGTGTCATTCTCCACTTCTTGCACATTTAATGAAGAAGCACAGTTAATCACTTTCAAAAAAATCTTTCTTTTGACTTTTAAATTTCTTTTCTAAGACAAGTTTAATGGAAGAAATTAATATTAAGCAACTGAAAAGTTAAAAATGGGAAGAACGTGAGATAGTAAGCAAAAACACAGTCAAAAAGTGAGATTCCCCCCCATATAAATAAAGCAAAGCTGTGTAATCCAAAAAAAACCAACGACAACTAAAAAACCCTCAACCCTCTACTTTATCACCACTTCATGATTTTTCTCTCTTGGTGCAGATTTTTCACATGTATGTGAATATATTTTCAGCCTCTGTAATTAAACAGTACTGATTCACCACAAGTTCAGGATCTAGATCATTGTTTCCCTAATTCTCTAATCGGTAGCTTTTTCCTGTATAGAAAGATACTGTCCCAACTGTGTTAGATGCAAAGACTGAAAAAAATAGCAGTTTGGAGGTGAAAAATGACATGCAGCCCTTGCCCACTCACTCCATTGTGCTTAATTTTGCTTTTCCGGGCATTCTGCACCTATTTTGCTGTCATTTGGCCCTATTAACTGAATAACATTAGATCAACAAGAAATAAGATATTTTTTTTTAGTGCTTTTTTTCAAGCAGGAAATACATTAGTGATAGAATTGCTGTTTGAATGAAAGGGAAAAGAGCTGTTACAATCTTGGTGCATGAAGGAAAAGAAGTTATATATAGAACATGTATGACTAGGAGGTGTTGATTAGTGTCATGCTTAGATTTCACACGAAGACGTGTGAACCTTTCATAACAAAACTTGTAAGAAAGCAGGATTTGCCTCAATTATGCATTTGTTTATTAAAGTGAAACAGCAGTTTGCCTGAGTCAAACTAATTCCCAGCACATCTCACAGCCTTGCCTGGCAGGGCAGGCAGGTTTGGAAATGCATCCTTCCCCCCTTTCCCCTCTCCCCAGCCCCTGCCACCAGCCTGACTGTGGGACATTACGTATTTTACTACTATTAAAACATGCACCTTTAGAATAAACAGTCTGAACGTTGCTCAGGTCTCCTTCAGCCCATTGCAGTACAGGTTGATGACTTGGCAAATGTCTTTTTCTCAGCAGTCAGCAGAAGCCTGAGCTGATCAGTAGCTCTGGAATAGCCAGAGAGGAGAAGCATCAAAATAATTCAAGGCAATAAACTATTGGGTCGCTGCGGGAAAAGGAACTCACATTCAGAAAATATTTGACAAAGGTGGGCTTTGAAAAAGCTTGCTTTTTTTTTTTTTTTATTTTGCATATGAAGTAAAATTGCCATCTCAGCTGTACTTTGTCCTCACTTTGTGCCTGCTCAAGCTGAGTTTGTTTCTGTAACGGCAGAGAAAAGCTTTTCCGAGGCCGATCTGAGAGTCAGCTGGAGTAGCTGAGGAAAGGCATTCCTCTCCTCAAGCTTCAGTGGGCAACTGTGTTCAGTAATGGGTATTTTAGATGAAATGTGTGGTTCTGCGTCCTTGTTTATGCTGTGCTGAAGATCCTGTTATTGCTTTTGTTGTTGGATAATTTCATTTGACAAAGTGCCGCAGATTCATCTTTATGTATGAATTTACAATACGGAGTGGGAAGCATAAAAAAATAATACAGAACTAAACATGCAGAGTCACAACACATGAATTAGAACATTCAGCAGTTCAAAAATGCCAGGATAGATAATTTTAACTTTTTAAAGTACCTCTGTACTTGTAAAGCTTTGGCTTTTGTTCTTGACGATAAACATCAGGAAATCAAAATTTGAAGAACAGATTAAATGTTGTTTCTAAAACATGATTGCATAAGAAAGGAGAATATATTTCTCACATTTAGCCAACATTTCTGTGAACATGTAACGTGTTGTCAGCATCTGAATTTTCTATTCTAAATTTGGCTGTGTGGTTAAAGAGTAAAATGAAGTCTTTCTCTAGCACCCATCTATGCCTGCGCTGTTTGCGTCTGTACGAAAGGTCACGAGGCAGGGTGAAATGCTGCCACCCTCCAAATCCTTGATAACACCCAATGAGTTTTAAGAGATACTGGCTACTTTGGTTTTATGAGTCACTGTATGTGTTCTCTAGTTTCTGGAATACACTGTAATTTTCTAGAACTTACCTCATACCTGAAGAAAAAAAAGGCATAATAAAAACATAAAAAGCTTTTTTATTTGGGGATTCCAACATTCTTCTGAGACATTTTCATGAATACACCATCTGAAGAAGGAGCAGAGTAAAAGCTTACAATGTGATTAGATTTTTATTTTTTTTTTTAGGTTCTCAGGTAAATGAAATTTCTTCTGCTTTGTTGTCTTAATTAATTGGCCCTACTGACTTTTTAATCATCTTTGAATGCCACTTCCAATTTGTCCATCCTATGGTCACGGCTTGGTCTCATATATCTGGCTTTCCTTCTGTGCTGGACTTTATAGCTTTCTTCTACTGTTTGAATTTATTCAATCTGCTGTATCTTCCCATCTGATTAATTTAACAAGTATCCCACCTCCTGAAAGGGGAGGAGAGATATCCAAGTTCATATCCATTCTGAATTAACACTGCAACTGGGCATGCTGTTTTATGATAATTGCTAGAAATCAACATGTTGTGATGTCTGTGTTACACATTCCAGTAATTGATAAGATAATGTTATTAAAGTATTTCTTACCTTAAAGAACATAAAAGTTGTATTCAATTCTGAAAAGATTACTACAGATTTTGAGTAAGATGTATCCAGTTCACAACAAAGAAAATTCCATTAACTGGCCTGTCAAACCTAAGAATTACCTTACAGTGGAACTTGGTAGTGGCTTCTTAAATAACATAAACATGGGAAAAACAGAACAAGCCTCAAAATAAGAATTTTACCAAATTTCAGGAGTAATTTTTTACTTCATATATAAAACCTATTGGGACTTCTTTCCCATCTGGGCACATATGTAAGTAAACAAGATGGCAGAAATATAATGAAAGGAATTTTCCAGGAGAGAAAATCCATACTGTAACAATGCTTTGAAGCCAAATGGAAGGTACAACTGGTGGCCAGAGAATCTCTACAACTGCCCCAGGACTTCAGCTTGGGCTGAGGGAAGTCCTGCACTCAGTGGCTGCAAGTACCCACAGCTGGACTCCAGCGTCTATTCAATCCCATTAACTACCACTTGTTTCTGCTGGCTATAGAAGTCTACCTGCAGGTTACTAATTGTGGGTTTGGGGTAATCATGATACAGCAATTAAACGCCCTTCCTTCCCTAAAACACTTGGGTTATTACTAACCTCAGAAAATAAAAATGGGATAAAAATGGATGTATGATGTAAGTAATTTAAGTGCCTGCCCTATATTCTTGTGTAATAAACAAAAACCAATCCTGAAATAAAGCCCACGGAGATCTGGCTGTTATGTGAAATACAGGGTTCCCCTTAGACTGTACTGGATCTAACTATTCACTGTACAGGAGAGAAGAAATATGACAAAAGGAATCAGCAGAAACACCTTGAAAATCTTAACCTATTTTTCCTTTCTCATAGAATCGTTTAGGTTGGAAAAGACCATCGAGCCCAACCATTGACCCAGCACTGTCAAGTCCACCGCTGAACCATGTCCCTGAGCACCACGTCTTTTAAATACCTCCAGGGATGGTGACTCAACCGCTTCCCTGGGCAGCCTGTTCCAGTGCTTGACAACCCCTTTGACAAAGAATTTTTTCCTAACATACAATCTAACCCCCACTGCCCCCACACAACTTGAGGCCATTTAATTTTGTCCTATTACTTGTTACTTGGAAGAGACCAACTCCCACCTCACTAGAACCTCCTTTCAGGTGGTTGTAGTGAGTGGTAAGATCCCCCTGAGCCCCCTTCTCTCCAGGCTAAAGAACCCCAGTTCCCCCAGCCGCTCCTCATCAGACTTGTGTTCCAGACCCCTCACCAGCTTCGTTGCCCTTCTCTGGACACGCTCCAGCATCAAAACATCTTGTAGTGAGTTCTCAGTCCAAAATTTCTTTGAAGACAGGGAAGATGCTGCTGAAATACAAAATGAGCCATAAAGCTAGGCAGCGTTGCTTGATATTTGGTTCAGATCCACACAAGTTATTATCAAGCTATTGATATAGATACACACATATAGAGCGATACAGTTATTAATGATCACTGTATTAAAAAAGATATAATCTTAGTTTGATAGGGACTAAAGAGGAAAATGAGATAACATGACAATGTTCATATGGAAAATGTGAGAAAATTTCTGTTAAAATTGTAAAAGCATACAAAACATTACAGCATAGCTTTATTCTTATTGTCAAAGATTTGCTCTAAAAATATAAACAATCTATCAATGCTGTAGACTTTGATAAATACCGAATACAGGCTCAGTTGCCTGTAATATGTGTTCTAGACCTCGGACAGTTTGGAAGCCATAAAAACCTGGGGAAAACCTGATGACCACACAATTACTAATACGAATGGTATCAAAAAAGAAGAAATTTTACCTTTTATTTTTGCTTCAACTTTGACTCAACACAGATGGAGAGAATCTAATGAGAATATTAGCCTTTGATACAGCAACTTTAAAATGTTTTAACCTTTAGTAGTATTTGTCCCTATTTTCTCACAGAAATTTTATTACCTTTTGATTTCCATATTCTCATCTAAGGTACTGTCTTTCATTTAGCCACAGACTATGGCAATGCTATGAGAGGGAAACTTCACTTTGATGTATTAGTTGACATATTAGTTGATTTGGCTACATGCTACAAGGTTGTCTACCTTCAGGGGTCTTTAAAAAAATCTTACCTAAAAAAAAAATATTCACTGAAATTATTTAGAGCCACACTGTGCTTTTGATCTGCATGAATAGTTTCCACAGATTGTACCGATGTTTCAAGCGTAGGGTGTTAAATTGGACTGTAACTATAAATGCTACACAATGGACAAAATTATAATTCTTAAAAGTTTAGAATAATGATTTTTTTTCAGACTAGCAGTTTTTCTCCCTCCCTACTTCACTGCCCAATATTCATTTCTTGCTCTTTCTGATTTATTTTTTTTTTTTTTTTTACTTCTGATGCATTCAGTCTTCCACTACTTCAAGTAGAAAAGGTAAACCCTGCCATTCAGTATTTTTATGTATATTGCTACTAGTCAGATTGTATGCTTTGTTATTTGCTGGACCAGCCCTTGCACTGTTCAGAAGAAATAGTAGAAAGGTTTTTGGCAACATCCTACTAACATATATAGCCCTTTCTATAACTAGATCTTATTAAGTTTTGTTGGGTTTTTTTCTTCAGTTTCAATGGATGAGATTTAGCTTCTCTTGATTCTGAGAGATATGATACATTAATAATTTTGTATTCCACAGTTTCTCAGATATGTAATTAAAGTTAAAATGTAGCTTTCGAGAAATATGCTGTAAAATACTTTTGACAGTCTGCTAGGGCGCA
The DNA here is from genome assembly GCF_017639655.2 of Falco naumanni. Classification (NCBI taxonomy): domain Eukaryota; kingdom Metazoa; phylum Chordata; class Aves; order Falconiformes; family Falconidae; genus Falco; species Falco naumanni. The sequence continues at coordinate 79,627,773 of NC_054058.1, read as the reverse complement.
CCTAGATAAAATTCCTCACATGCATAGTTGCGTAGAGAGCAAATAACTGAAACAGCTTGACATTCATCTAAGCTCACAATATTCTTGTTATTTATGCATACTTAATTATAAGTAAAAATAAAGTTTGAAGGAGGGTAGCTGTTGATTTTACAGTCTTTTTCTTTAATTGTGAAAGGATTTAGGGAGCTCAAATGTGTCCCGTGAGTATTGTTTACACTTTTAATGGGACATGTGACCAATTTTCCATTGATTCCCCTCAATTCTTCTGCCCTGTAAACATTATACATCTGTAATAAATCTCAGGTCCAGGCTCTGCTGTCCAGTGTGCCACTAAGGTTCAGAATACATGAACAATACCACTGTTCCATTATATATATATATATGTATAGTTAGGAGAATATGAAACAAAGAACTCTCACAGAGAATTTTGCTTCCTTACACTGAGAGAAAACCTATGGCAGCCTTTTCCTCAAGACTCTATTGAGAGGGCTGGAGACGCCACTGAAGACTGACAAGATTTGAGCCACAGGTCCGTAAGGCCGTATCCTCTGCACATCGCACAGTCGCCAGGCTGTTCGAACACAGTTGGACTGGTTGAAGTTCTCAATTCCTTCCCACATGCTCGTTAGTGGCTGTTTGCAAATGCGGTTTCGTAATGTAACATTTGGTCTCCGAAATGTATATATACACACACACACTCTTTTTAAACAAGAGAGAAAAAAAAAAGGCAAAAAGAGGCATTTTAATGGCATGAATGCACCCACAACCAG